>NC_056764.1:19471250-20072500 GCF_018687715.1 Carya illinoinensis
TATTATTTGAGTGTAAACACGTAAGGGAGCGTGTGAGGTCTTTTCCACTAATAGTTTTTTTTGTGCAGTGCGTACGATATCTCATAAAAGTGACTCATCACCAAAGGGGATGGCAGATAACTCCTTTATGTTGTAGGCCATGCAACAACAGTTTGAACGATTGAACATGATGTTAGGGGAAGTAAGGGATAGGATGGATGAACGAGGTGCAGTGATTAGAAATGTACAAAGTGGGAAAGATAGGAGGAGACATGAGCCTAGTATTGAGAATAGGTACGATAAGAATGAAGAGTATGGCGAGTCTCTTATTGTTAGGCGTGCTCCCAATACAGAATTTAAGATGGATGATATAGAGCAACAACAAAGTGAGAACATTTTTCATACTAGATCCCACATCAACAACAAGGTATGTAGTATGATAATTGATGGGGGAAGTTGTACTAATGTTGCTAGCACTACTTTAGTTGAGAAATTGAATTTACCTACCTTGAAACACCCTAGACCATACAAGTTGCAGTGGTTGGATGATTGTGGAGAGGTTCGGGTAAATAAGCAAGTGCTAGTTTCTTTTTCAATTGGGAAGTACAAGGATGCGGTGCTTTGTGATGTAGTGCCTATGCATGCTGGCCATATTTTGTTAGGGAGGCCATGGCAGTGTGATAGGAGAGTGATCCATGATGGGTTTAGGAACATGTATAGTTTTGAAAATGATGGAAAAAAAAATCAAACTTGCTCCTTTAACTCCAACACAGGTCCATGAGGACCAACTCAAGTTGAAAAGTGAGGTTGATCAAAAAAGAAAGAGTAAAAGTGAGGTTGAGGAAGAAAGAAATAGTGAAACCTCAATAAAAAGAGAGAATGAGTTGAAAAACAATTGTGAGGCTGAGAGTTCAAAAAAAGATGTTAAGAAAGGGATTGAAAGAAAGGAGAGTGTAAAGGAAAAAGAAAGTGAAAGAAATGAGGGTGAGGTTGAAACCACAAGAAAAAAAGAAAGTGAAAAGAAAGATGAGAGTAAAGAAAGTGAGAGAAAAATAAAGAGAGAAGTGAGTTTTTATGCTAAGGCAAATTTTAATACTAACGGACTTAACAAATCTTTGCCTAGTTTTGTTATCTCTTTGTTGCAGGAATATGAGGTCATGATTCCTAGCGGTGTGTTTAGTGAATTGCAACCTATGAGAGAGATAGAGCAATACATTGATCTTGTGCCAGGTGCGACAATCCTTAGCCAACCTTTATTTGAAGAGCATAAGTCCTTGACGCACTTGAAAGGACAAGTTAAGTTGGATAGAATGCATGCCAAGTGGGTTCAATTCATTAAGACCTTTCCTCATGTAATTCAGTACGTGTATGGTAAGAGAAATCTTGTATTTGAAGCATTATCAAGAAGGTATATCCCCGTCTTCATTTTGGATGCAAAGTTATTGAGATTTGAATATGATAAGAACTTGTTTGTTAATAATGATGGCTTGGCTAGTGTGTATGGAGTACGTGAGAAAGCATCATTTCCTTATTTATATAGACTAGATTGGTACTTGTTTAGGGAGAAAAGACTTTGTGTGCTTACTAGTCTTATGCGTGAGTTGCTTGTGCATGGATGTGGTCTGTTGGGAAATTTTGATATAAAGAGGACTTTAGACGTGTTGCGTGACCATTGGTGGGAGTACTACTTGCCATTCATTAAGTTTGCATATAGTTGGAGTGGTCACTTTGGTATAAAGAATATTTTAGGCAAATTGCATGAACATTGGTGGGAGTATTGTTTCCCATTCATTGAGTTTGCATATAGTTGGAGTAGTCACTTTGGTGTAAAGAAGAGTTTACGCGTATTACATGACAACTTTTGGGAGTATGGTTTGCCATTCATTGAGATCACATATAATTGGAGTGGTCATTTTGGTGTAAGGAAGACTTTAGATGTATTTCATGAACGTTTATGGGAGTATCATTTTCCATTTATTGAATTGTTATATGAACGTTTGTCATTTATAGACTTTGCATATAATAGGACCATGCATACTGCTACTTCATATTGTCCTTTTGAAATTATTTATGGTTTTAATCTATTTATTTCTTTTGATTTAATGCATTTACCTGTTGATGACAGAAGTAGCTTGGATGGACATTTTCAAATTCTTGATAAAGTTAATGATACGTCATATCTAGTGGATCTTCCAGGTAAGTATCATATGTTTCTATTTTCAATGTTACTAATTTTTTTCCCTTTGATCCAGGTGGAGATTCGAGGTCGAATTCTTTTGAGGAGAGGGGGAATGATGGGCCTCAAGACGGACCAAGTCTTAAGGATCAATTACAGGATTAAGAGCCAAGAAGATCAAGGAAGCAATGCAAGAATTTGTGCAATCCAATTGGGATCAACTTAGCAAGAGCCCAACACTCATGATGGGTTTGAAAGAAGGAGAACTAGTTTTGATCCACTTGATCCAAGCTATGGAAGACACGACTTGGGCCTATTGTTATTGAAGACCATGGATTTTTTTTTTATTTCATTAAAAGGGCTTATTTTATTAGTCAAATGAATTAATCAAGAATAATTGGGCTTGGGAGATGTCCAGCCCACACGTCTTATTTCTAAGGAACTAGGGTTTTGGAGAAGGCCTTGTATTTTGGCCAAGGGTTTATTTGGAAAGTTATAATTTTATGTTTCACTAGGATTTTAGAAGTTACTGTAGCGCGGCGTATGGCACTGTTCACGCTACAGTACCTGAGGCATTGTTTACTTAGGGTTTTTGGGAATTGTCTATTTAAACTACTTGTAACCTCATTTGAGAGGCAGACTATATGGAATTGTCATTGAGAGTTGAGTTATCTCCTCTTGTTCTTCTTGAACTTCTGAACTTATCAAAGGTAAATCAAAACCTTTGTGGCGTTCTTCCTTTGTAATTTAGGTTCTTGAGACGGGTTCTTCAATGGGTCTAGATTTTGATATAATCTATGTTCTTTGAACGAGTTCTCATCGGATCTAAATTCTCCATCCATATACCTGAGTTTGGCTTTCTTGGGATTGTTTTTCCAGTATTGTTGTTGGGTCTCAAAGCAAGTCTATTGGGGTTCACATCACACTTCATCCTGATACATCCCAATAGAAAAAGTAACTAACACTTGTCTATCTATTCTAACCTCCCAACAATCATTCAATCACTGCAACTTGTATGGTCGAGAGTGTTTCAAGGTAGGTAAATTCAATTTCTCAACTAAAGTAGTGCTAGCAACATTAGTACAACTCTGCCTATCAATGATCATACTACATACCTTGCTATTGATGTGGCATCTAATATGAAAAATGTTCTCCTTCTATTGCTTTGCATCATCCATCTTAATTTGTGTGTTGAGAGCACGTCTAGCAACAAGGGACTCACCTCTTAAGAGGTATTCTACTCCATCATCATCACTAGCATCCTCAAACTTGGACATCTCATCACTATCATCGTCACTTGAAGTCATCACTTCCCCATTGTTATGCATAATCATCACACATTTGTTTGGACATTGAGAAGCGATGTGCCCTAAACCCAAACACTTAAAGCATTTAATATCTCTATTTCTAGAAGGTTGGGATGCTACCTTGGGTTTGTTGCTAGTTCCTTCATTTTTTCCTTTAGGTGGTTCAGTCTTTGCCTTTGTTACAGCTCAATCATCTTCTCCCACTTTATTTTTCAAGGAGTGCTAAAAACCGAAGTGTACCTTGATGTCCATTTTCTCCTTAATTGGCTCTCTACCTTCATAGCTATGTGCACCATGTCTTCTATTTCTATATAATACTACAACTCAACCACATTGGCTATCTCCCTATTCAAACCACACAAAAATATAGCCATAGTGGCCTCCCTATCGTCCTCTACATTCGCCCATATCATAGCCATCTCCATCTCCTTATGGCAGTCCTCTACACTCCTGGACCCCTGTGTAGGATTTTGTAATTTATGGTAGAGGTCCCTATAGTAGTGGCTAGATACAAATCTCCGCCTCATAAGAGCTTTCAACTCTCCCCATGTCTTGACGGGCCTCTCATAATTCCTCCTCCTATTGGTCACTAATTGATCCCACTAAATAATAGCATAATCAGTGAACTCAATTACTGCTACCTTCACTTTCTTCTCCTCTGAATAGTTTTGACAATCAAATATCAACTCTATCTTCTTCTCCCACTCTAAATAAGCTTCAGGGTTAGTTCTATCTTGGAAAGATGGTATTTTCATTTTGATGCTCCCATGGTCCCTATCTACTCCATCACGTCCACGTGGGTTTCCCCTAAATCCTCTTTCATGCATAACTCATCTATGCCTACCCATCCCAACTTCAGACATTAGGTCTTCCTTATCTCACCATCTCCTTCATCTTCATACTCACGTTCTCTTCTGGGTTCACGTCTCCTCCTATCTCTCCCACTATACAAATTTCTAATTACTTCATCTTGTTGATTCATCCTATCTCTCACTTCCCCTAACATCATTTTAACTACTCAAATTGTTGTTTTATGGCCTGCAACACAAAAGAGTTATCTGTCATCCCCTTTGGTGATGAGTCACTTTTATGAGACATCATACACGTTGCACAAAAAAAGTGTTAGTGGAAAAAACCTCACACGCTCCCTTACATGTTTATACTCGAATAATGGTACTCCACTCGTGTTTCACTCTTAATTAGTTTTTTTTTTCGATAATGATCTCTCACTCTCTTGCCTTTTAGCTCAAGAATTTTTCTACTAAAGTTCTTTAAGAACTAATTGAACTCAATCAAGACAATACAATCTTGTTTTGTTCCAACTAGTAATTAAGTCTAAGTAAACAAGAACAAGAGAAACACGGAAGGAACAAAATGACATGAAAATCAAAAATATTATACGAGGAAAAAAGTAATTACAAAACAAGACACCAACTAGAAAGATTTATTCAGCCCCTTTAAAGATAAGGCTCGATCAATCAATGCCAAATCACTCAATTTCATATGGCAAAGTATTTCAAACAACTATACCCAAAATCATTTTCATTTTCTTTTTCTTTTTTAATTTTTTTTCAAATTCTTTTTTCTTTTCGTTTCTTTTCTTCTTTTTTTTCTTTTCTTTTCTCACCAACTGATTGGATCACAACCAAAAGAATAAGCAATTGATAAAACCCTAACAATAACTCAAAAATAAAAAAAACCAATAAGTGATATACGGCAGCTCCTAGAACAAGAGATTTCAGCCAACACAAATACTAGAACAATGAAATTCGACAGCCCTAAGAATAAAGAATTCTGTACCTTTTTTTTTTACCCTAGAACAATGAAGCCCTAGGATTAAAGATGCAATAAATAAAAGATAGAATCAAACCTTATTAGAAACCTTGCTTTGAATACCAAATTATGTGAACTCCAATCGACTCGCTTTGAGACCCAACAACAATATTAGAAAAAATAAACTCAAGAAAGTCAAAATCAAGTCAAGGGATGGAGAATCTAGACCCGATGAGAACTCATTTCAAGAACCTAGATTATATTAAAATCTAGACCCGTTGAAGAACCCGGATTACAAGGAGGAATGCTACAAAAGTTGTGATTTACTTTTGATAAGTTCAAAAATTCAATGAAGAACAAGAGGAGTAAACTCAACTCACCAATAAAAATTCAATATTGTCTTATCTTCTCAAATGAGGCTACAAGTGGTTTAAATAAATAATCCTTAAAAATTCTAGTGAATAGTGTCGCGGGTACTATACTGTGAACAGTGTTGTGCTACAATAACTTCTAAAACCCTAGTTCAAATAAAATAATAACTTTCCAAATAAGCCCTTGGCCAAAATACAAGGTCTTCCCAAAAACTCTAGTTCATTAGAAAAATACATGTGGGCCAAGCATTCTCAAGCCCACTTATTCTAAAATAATAATAAAAAATCTTTAAACAAATTGAAAGCCTTAATAACACTAGGCCCTATCTCTAAGTCAGGTCTTCCACAACTTATATCAAGTGGATCAAAATTGGTTCTCCTTGCTTCAAGCCCATTTTGAGTATTGGGCTCTTCCTAGCTTCATCTCAAGTGGATTGCACCAATCCTTGCATTGATTCATTGATCTTCTTAGCTATTGATATTGTAATTGGTTCATCTGGAACTTGCAAAGGATCTTTAAGGCTAGCTCCACCTTGGTTTCCATCATAATGTTTCTAATCTTTTTCCCTTGATTCAGGTTGAGATTTGAGATCAAATCCTTTTGAGGAGAGGGGAAATGATAGGCCCCAAGGCCAACCAAGGCTTAAGGATCAATTACAAGATCAAAAGCCAAGAAGACCAAGGAAGTGATGCAAGGATTTATGCAATCTAATTGGGATGAAGCTAGCAAGAGCCCAACACTCAAGATGAGCTTGAAAGAAGTAGAATCAGTTTTGATCCACTTGATCCAAGTTTTGGAAGACATGATGTAGAAATAGGGTCTGTTATTGTTAAGGCTTTCAATTTGTTTAAAGAAATTTTATTATTAGTTTAAAATAAGTGGGCTTAAGGATGCTTAGCCCACATATGTCTTATTTCTTATGAACTTGGGTTTTTGGGAAGGCCTTGGATTTTGGCCAAGGACTTATTTGGAAAGTTATTATATTATTTGAACTAGGGTTTTAGAAGTTACTGTAATGCGGCAGCTTTCATACTACAGTACCGTGGCACTATTCACTTAGGGGTTTTTGGGGATTGTTTATTTAAACCACTTGTAGCCTCATTTGAGAAGGTCAAACAATATTGAATTTTCATTGTGAGTTGGGTTACTTCTCTTGTTCTTGATTGAACTTTTGAACTTATCAAAGGTAAATCACAACTTTTATGGCGTTTCTCCTTGTAATTCGGGTTCTTGAGACGGGTTCTTCAACGAGTCTAAATTTTAATATAATCTAGGTTCTTGAAACAAGTTCTTAACGAGTCTACATTCTCCACCAATGACTTGATTTTTAATTTTCTTGGGTGAGTTTTCAAATTGATTGTAGGTTCAAGGAATTCCAATTCTGCATGTTCATATCAGATGAGCTACATCCGTAAGAGTATGAGCCGATGTGCAGTCCCTACCCTGTTGGTGCCAAAAAAAGATGGCACTTGGTGTATGTGTGTTGATAGTAAAGCAGTCAACAGGATTACAATGAACTACAAATTTCCAATTCCCCACTTGGACGATATGTTAGATCAATTATTCGATTTTAAGGTCTTCTAAAAATAGACTTTAAAAGCGGATACCACCATATCAGAATAAGTCCTGGAGATGAGCGGAAGACAGCATTTAAGAAGCAGCATGGGTTGTATGAGTGGATGGTCATGCCTTTTGGGTTGTCCAATGCACCCAGTACATTTATGAGATTTATTTATCAGGTTTTATGGCCTTTTATGGGAAAATTCACTGTAGTTCATTTCGACGACATCCTTATTAATAGCTCGACATGGGAGTCACAATTTGATCACCTCTGGTCCTTTTTTGATATGCTAAGGACAGAGCGCCTATTCGTCAATCAGAAGAAGTGTTCTTTCTTTACTACTTCTATAACTTTTCTTGATTTTGTTATGTCTACTGATGTTGTTCATGCGGATCAGTCAAAGATAGACGCTGTCTTGAAATGGCCCAAACTAAAGACCTTGCACTCTGATTGTTCATGTCAAGAGTTTCCATGGACTAGCTTCCTTCTACCACCAGTTCATAAAAATACTTCAGCACTCGATTGCTCCTATCGCAAAGTACCACAAGGGAAATGATTTCCAGTGGTCTGAGGAGGCAGAGGCTAGTTTTCAACTGTCAAGTAGAAGATGACAAAGGCACTAGTTTTGGCACTTCCTGACTTTGAAAAGGTGTTTGAGGTAAATTGTGATGCATTTGGGGTTGGCATTGGTGGTGTTCTGAGTTAGGAGGGGCACCCAATAACTTTTTTCAATGAGAAGCTGTCGGGATCAAAGAAGAATTATCCCACCTATGATCTGGAGTTCTATGCCATAGTTTAGTCCTTGAAGCATTGGCGTCACTACCTAACACAGAGGGAGTTCATTCTTATCAAAAATCATGAAGGCCCTAAAGTACATCAATTGTAATGCCCCGTTTCCAGAGGTCCAGAGAGTTAGCTCTTATTACTTCATATCAATTTCAATATCACAACTATAAAATCCAGAAAACTCCATAAAATATTAATTCATTCATTCAACCCAAAGACTCGAAAATATCCTTAACTCATCAAATCAAAATACCTGAAAATAAATCAATTTACCAACTACGACTCTTAAATAAGCACTTGTACCCTGCACTTATTCCACTAGCATGCAAATATACTAGCGTGCAAATATAAACATTTACAGAGTACAGTATGCATAACAAAATTTTTTCTAGGGTTATCATGTAGAACAAAATAGATTTTTAATGTTATTCAGAGTGCGGAAGCATAAACATGTTATAAAAAAAATATCAGAGCGAAAGTTCAAAAATGTTCTTATTCTTGGCATAGCATAATCTAAGCATCATTATCATATCAAAACAAAGCATCTCACAAAGCAGAGACAATGTTTAACCCTCATGGTAGGGTTGTGCTATCCTCGGTGGCCAAACAAGGGAGAGACAGAGGTGAATCTTCCCCTTATTATTTTTAGAGCCCCGAGTGTGCACACAAAAAGGACGACATTAAAACCACTTTATCTCCAAAGTGGATGCACTTAGAGACGAAGAAGTTGGTACCAACCCAAACAAAGCAAAGCAGAGCAAAACAGAGCAAAGCAGAGACAGAATCAGATACAAAATCAGTACACCATGCCCAAGGTTTTCAGATACCGTATCAAAATAAAATAGAGTACCAAAAATATTCAGATCTTTCTCACATACTAAAAAATAAGGTCGGAGCATCTTTCTAAAGAAATGCACAAATTTTTCATATTTTTCATATCGCTCTTTTTTTCACATTTCAGATGCACTATGACAAAAATATAGCTCATGTCTACACAATGCATGTTAGAAAATATTTTTCCTTTTTCATACTAATTTCATGAGTAATGCAAAGAAACGACCGATGTTTTTTCCAAATTCTCATTTCATAACAAAACATGCAAAGTTTTCAAAAAGTCAACCCCAGTCTCAAATTTTTGTATAAAACCTAGCATAGAAACCCCGCTTACCTGAACTTCTTAATCTTTCAAAAATTTCCTCAACTATGCTGAAAAAATATCAATTATCACCTATAAAATAGTCACGTAATTCCCGTAAATTTACAATCGATCATTTATTTCAATATTTAAGCCTAAGATGCCTAAATAACCTATTTTAATTCCACAAGAACCTAAATTCTCAAAATTCTTTAAATACCATCCTTTCCAAATCGATCAATTATACACTTAATATACTTAACCTAATTCCAACTCAAACATCAGTATATTTAAGAAATCAAAACCCACATTAAAAAAGAAAAAAAAAAAGGTTGCTAAAATAAAAATATTACCCAACCCAAAATAATTTAAAACCGGAACTCAACCCAAAAAAATATTTTATTTTAAAATAACTTAACATAACACACCCATTGAAATAAAAATAAAAGAAACAATGTAGAAAAAAAGTCCACTTAAATAAATCCAATAATTTTCTACAAAAAGAATTGACTCAATGTAAAAAAATCAATCCACTAAGTGATAGAAATGTACTTTAAAAAAAAAAACTCAAGCTTTGGTTTATAAAAACAGAGGGCAAAGTTGTAATTCATCAAAAACAAGGCTTCCTGCCATCTTCACGTAAGGCACTCTACGAAAATATTAGAACCCAAGTTTTGCTTTGTTTTTTATTGCAGGGATATTATACAGACACAAGACCAGGGTCGTATGAACGAGGCTTACCGTGGGGGGTAGCTGCGAGATGGCTGATACGCAGTCGGGGACTGGGCGGCTGCTCACTGAGAGAGAGAGAGAGAGAGAGAGAGAGAGAGAGAGAGAGAGAGAGAGAGAGAAAGAGAGAGAGAGACGGAGAGAGAGAGCTCGGTGTGAGAGAGAACGAAGCTCACCGTGGGACTGCAGGTGACTTGGTGGCTTTCTCACACAGTGGTTACAGGGCTGGGGTACGGTGACTGGCCAAAGGTTGTGGGTTGGTTGCAGTGGCTGGTAGAGGGTTGGGTGCTCTATTTTTGAGAGCCAAAACAGAGGTGCTTTCGGTGGATTTCCTTACGGTGGCCGCAAGGGGGTGGGACTTCCGCTATGGTGAGGACGTGCAACTGGAGTTGGACGGTGGCTTGGTGGTGCTGTGATCGATGCTGCGTGTGGAGGGGTCGTTGCGGCTCGCATGTGGTGGTGTTTCCATGTGTGGAGTTGGGCAGCCCATTGTTTTACCATGGATTGAGTGGGTGTACGCAGTTAGCTGGCAGAAGGAGTCGTGGAGGAAGGCTGTCCAGTGGTTTACCCGTGATGCAAAGGTGGCTGGGCACTACTGATGACGTGAGATGGAGGCTGGCCGTTTGGGAAAATTGGACGGAAACCATGTGTTGGTTCGGCTGGGTCACACGGTGGCTGAGCAGCGGGGTATGGTGCAAGAGATTGCAGTCTATAGTCGGATGTAAGGGAGTGCGGCAGTGGGTTGGTGGTGTAAGAAAAAACTGTAAAAAGGATCTATAGGATCTTTTACCTCTGGCCATTTGTGCTTGATAACTGGAAAGCTTCAAATCTACAAAAGAGACTAGAGATTTTGTAGGGAAGGGACTTCTAGTCTTTTGCCTTAGAACTTTTTGGGTGGTTCTAATGGAAAACACAAGCCCCTTTATATAGGGAAGACTAGGGACCCTCATTTATTACTCCTACAACCTTTAGGCTACCCTCATTATTCCATCCATCACAAAATAGCAAGGGTCACCACTTTATTTATGAAGGGCAATTACCTATGCTTGATAGATGAAGTGTATCATCTTAGATGAAGTGAACCACTTTAGGGAAGACAAAGGTTTTCTAGGAAAACCAAAAGTCTAATATTCTCCCACTTGGTTCACTTAATAGGTAAAACCGAAATGGCCAAAATAATGCCCTTAATTCTGTTAAGGTATCTTATATACGAACCATGGTGGTATTGCTCTTTATAGTGAACATTTCCCTTCCATGTGTCACAATACATAGTATCCCTTAAAAATACTTTATGAACAACTATTAAAAGTCATTCGGGTCCAACTTAATCACCCAATGGATATGACGAATTCGTTACTTTATGCGCAAAACTAAAACTGAATTCAACTTTATTCTATATAGTAACATGAGAGATTACACTTTAGTTAGGCCCATACGATCCACATGACCCTGAAACTGTTTTACCGGTAAACCTTTGGTCATTGGATCAGCTAACATCAAATCTGTACTGGTATGCTCAATATACACCACATTATATTTGATGCTCTCTCTCACACTTAAATACTTTATGTCAATATGCTTGCTTCTGCTTCTGCTCTTATTGTTCTTTGAGAAGAACACTGCAGCGGTATTATCACAAAGAATCTTTATTGGTCTTTGAATGGAATTGACAATTTTAAGACTAGAAATAAAATTCTTCAACCATATGGCTTGTGTCGTTGCTTCATAGCACGCAATAAATTCTGCCTCCATAGTAGACGTAGCAACTATAGATTGCTTCGTACTCTTCCAAGATATAGCTCCTTCAGCAAGAAGAAAGATAGATCCAGAAGTAGACTTTCTGGTGTCTACACAACTGGCAAAATCCGAATCTGAACAGCCAACCACTTGTAAATTTTCTGTATGCCTGTAGGTTAGCATGTAATTCTTGGTTCCTTGCAAATACCGCATCACCTTCTTTGCAGCTATCCAATGTTGAAGTCCTGGGTTACTTTGATAGCGACCCAATAATCCAACTGCTAGACATATGTCTGGATGGGTACAAACTTAAGCATACATCAAGCTACCCATTGTAGATGTATAAGGTACACTTTTCATCTGCTCTTGTTCCAATGCATTTTCAGGTGATTGTCCTTTATGAAATTTATCACCTTTGATTATGGGAGCTACAGAGGCTTTACAATCTTTCATACCGAATCTCTGTAAAAAATTTTCAATGTAGGCCTTTTGAGACAGTCTTAAGACTCTTTGTTTCCTGTCTCTGTGAATCTCTATGCCAATGACATAAGAGGCTTCACCCATATCCTTCATTTCAAAGTTTTGGGAGAGAAATTGTTTAGTCTCATGTAACAATCCCAAATCACTGCTTGCAAGAACAATATCGTCTACATATAGGACTAAGAAAATGTATTTGCTCCCACTGACTTTAAAGTATATACATTGATCAACAAGATTCTCGATAAAACCGTATGAGATAATAATCTTGTGAAACTTTAAATACCATTGACGGGAAGCTTGTTTTAGTCCATAAAAAGACTTCTTCAATTTACATACTTTTGACTGTCGTTACTGAAACCCTCAGGTTGTTTCATGTATACCACTTCATCAAGATCCCCATTAAGAAAAGCCGTTTTCACATCCATTTGATGTAACTCTAAATCAAAATGAGCTACTAAAGCCACGATTATCCTCAACGAATCCTTCTTAGAGACTGGAGAGAAGGTTTCATGATAATCAATGCCTTCTTTCTGAGTGAATCCTTTAGCGACAAGTCTAGCCTTATATCGTTCGACATTACCAGAAGAATCTCGTTTGGTTTTAAAAACCCATTTGCAGCCAACTGTTGCCGCCCCTTTTGGTAATTCGACGAGATCCCAGACTTGGTTCTTATAAATGGATTCTAACTCATTTTTCATGGCATCCAACCAAAATGTAGATTTATCTCCACTCATGGCTTGTGAAAACGTAATTGGGTCTTCCGGAAGTCCAATGTCAAAATCGGACTCAGTTAGGTATACAATGTAATCATCTGGAATAGCAGGCTTACGTATTCTTGAGGATCTTCTTAGAGCCATTACTTCATCATTTGGAGATGACTCAATTGGCTCAGACTGTAAATGCGGAATAACTTCAAATTGAACCTCATTTACGGGAACATGCTGTACTTGAATTGGTGCCATTACATGATCTTGCGATCTATTTTGCCTTAAGACAACCATTCTTTCTCCAAAAGAAGGCAAAGTAGCATGTTCAGGTGTTTCCTCAAAAGTGACCTCTTGAGGATTCAAACTCCCACTAAGTTCAACATCCTCAAGAAATTTTGCATTTTTAGATTCAACAATTTGAGGGCTATTATTGGGACAATAAAATCTATATCCTTTGGAGTTATTTGAATACCCAATAAAGAAACCGCTAGTTGTCCTTGGATCTAACTTCTTTATGTTAGGATTATAAATCCTAACTTCAGCAAGACAACCCCATATGTGTATATGATTTAAACTAGGTTTCCACCCTTTCCACAACTCGAAAGGTGTCTTAGAGACAGATTTGGATGGAACCCTATTCAATATATACACTGCAGTTTTAAGAGCTTCACTCCACAAGGAAAGTTGCATATTAGATTTACTAATCATGCTCCTTACCATATCCATTAGCGTACGATTCCTTCTTTCTGCAACACCATTTTGTGATGGTATACCAGGCATTGAATATTGGGCAACAATGCCTTCTTCCTGAAGGAAATTTGCAAATGGACCCTTAATTTGTCCATGTTCTGTGTACCTACCATAATATTCCCCTCCTCTATCAGATCTTACGATCTTGATTTTCTTTTCACTTTGATTCTCTACTTCTGCTTTATAGGCTTTGAAAACATCTAGTGCTTGAGCCTTCTCATTCAGAAGATAAAGATACATATACCTAGAATAGTCGTCAATAAATGTGATAAAATATCTCTGACCATTCAGGCAAGGGGTAGAAAATGGTCCACATATATCTGTGTGTATAATCTCAAGAACACTTGAGCTCCTTCTTGAACCTTTAGAATTATTGATGGTCTGCTTGCTCTTTATGCAGTCCACACAATTCTTGAAGTCAGTAAAATCAAGATCCTGTAGGACCCCTTCTTTTACTAACCGTCTCATCCTCTCTATAAAGATGTGTCCCAATCTCTTATGCCATAGTAGAGAAGATTTTTCATTCAAAAGGTTTCTCTTAATGCCAACTGAATGCAGAGAGAGATAATTCTCTTCAAAATCGGGATGAATATCTAATTTATAAAGGTTATCAACTAAAGTTCCAGAACCAACAGAAATTTTATTCTTAAAAACAGTCATAACATTTTCAAAAAGGAAACTGTATCCTTTGATAACAAGTTTGGAAACAGAAATTAAATTTCTATAAAATTCTGGAATATAAAAAATATTATTTAAATCCAAAACATGTCCCGATTTGAGAATCACTCTAAAAACTCCAACTGCAACAACTTGTGAACGCCCTTTATTTCCGGTGAAAACCCAAAGTTCACTTGTTGTTGGTTTCCTTCTGGTGAGAAAACCCTTTCTTTTCAAGCCACTCTTTATACTTGATGCAACTCTTCTTTACATGTCCATCTTTCTTGCAAAAGAAGCAGGTCACCTTTTTGCCATTAGATCCATTGGATTTTGATAGCACATTATGCTTCCTTTTCTTTTGAGGTCCACTTTGGCCCTTCTCGGTCTTAACTTTATCATTCACGACCATATTTGCACTTTCAGGTCGATCATGCTTCATCCTTTCCTCTTCTTGCACACATATGGTCAGAAGATCCGTAACTGACCAGTTTTCCTTATGTGTGTTATAAGAGATCTTGAAAGGTCCATATTCAGATGGCAGTGAGTCAAGGATGAAATGGACCAAGAATGGCTCAAATATCTCTATCTTTAAGCCTTTAAGTTGAGAAACAATGTCTCTCATTTCTGTAATGTATGCACGCATACCCTTAGAACTGTCAAAGGCTTTAGTAGTGAATTGTCTGATAAGAGTGCTAGCTAAAGCCTTGTCAGAGTGAACAAACTATTCCTCAATTGCCTGCATTAATTCCTTAATTGTAGCACAATCACCAATAGAACCTCTAATGCTCTTACTCATGCGAGACTTTATGAGCATTAGACTTAGGCGATTAGATCGCTCCCACCATTGGTGATTTTCAATAACTTCCTGTGCATCCGTATCCGTGGCAGCAGGTGGTTGCTCCACACAGAGTGCATAGTCAAGGTCCATATACCCCAAGGTAAATTGAACCGAATCTTTCCAGTCAGAAAAATTAGTGCCATCAAGCATTGGAATAAAATAAACACCATCAGCTAAAGATTGTGGTACAACAGCTGCAAAACCAAGAAAAACTTTAATGCTATGAATTCAAGTAAATTTTAATCTTCCTGTGGGAAAAGGTTGCATAACAGCATAAATTTACTCATCTTTATTTATAAGACAAATTATTCCAAATATTAACAAATAAAACTATCCACACCTGTAGGCAGAAGATAAATTTAACTGTTAATACCGAAAATCATTTTCTTATACTAATTAAATCACAAAAATTAAAGATTTTCCTGTAGGGATAAATCCTTAAAACCTATGATTTAATTACAATGAGATTCCAAATTTTTTTTTATATGTATTCTTTTAAATAATAAGGATGTTGTGGCATTACCTTCATTATTAAAAGAAATACAACTGGACATCTCCTTAAAAAACCGTAAATTAGCCCAAAGGCCCAATAATATGAATTGAACTTGAAAAAGAGCCCACAAAAAGTTGAAATCATGACCCGGCTTTTCTCTCACGACATAGATTATGACAAAAAAAAAACATTGATCATGAAAAGAACAAAACTAGATTTCAAAAGCCCATTATATGAACAAAAGAAATACTAATAATTCAAACACAAAGCTGAAAGGCAACCTCTCTGATACCAAATGTAAGAAAAAGCTGTAAAAAGGATCTATAGGATCTTTTACCTCCGGCCATTTGTGCTTGATAACTGGAAAGCTTCAAATCTACAAAAGAGACTAGAGATTTTGTAGGGAAGGGACTTCTAGTCTTTTGCCTTAGAACTTTTTGGGTGGTTCTAATGGAAAACACAAGCCCCTTTATATAGGCAAGACTAGGGACCCTCATTCATTACTCCTACAACCTTTAGGCTACCCTCATTATTCCATCCATCACAAAATAGCAAGGGTCACCACTTTATTTATGAAGGGCAATTACCTATGCTTGATAGATGAAGTGTATCATCTTAGATGAAGTGAACCACTTTAGGGAAGACAAAGGTTTTCTAGGAAAACCAAAAGTCTAACAGGTGGCTCATGAGATGTGTTTCTACAAGTGGAAAGTTGCCGTGCATGATGGAGAAGGGCTATGCGTGAACTGTGAGGTTAATGTGTGAATATATAGGCGATGAAAAACAAACCCTAGAGAGATGAGGGAGAGACGTGCGAGCATGGGCTACGAGAGTGCTGGAGCCATGCATCCATGGGAACCTGCACGACGTGGAATCTGCTTGAACTCACAGGCTTAGGCTTTTGGGTGGTCGGGTAGGCCCATTTCAAAAAACTATTTGGGCCCAAGATTTGAATAGTATAGAAAATTTATAAAAAGCTATTCCTTGAATTTTTTGGACCTCGATTCAAATTTAAAAATAATAATAATAATAATAATAATCTAACTTGTTGAAAAATTATATTAGCTTATAAAAGATTTTTAACTTAAATATCAAACCCAAATTAAAATCATAATACACCAAAATAGAGATTTTAAGCCTGTAGTCTAATTAAAAAAAAAGAAAAAAAAATTTGAAAACTCAAATAGGCTTTTCACACATATAATAAAAATCCCAAAAAAAATTCTTTAAAACAGCTTCACATTGGACCCGATTGTTATATCAATGGCTAACTCAAGCTGAGTAGATGGCATGCCAAGTGGGTGGCGTACTTGCAGTAGTTCACATTTGCGCTGAGGCACCAAGCAAGGAGTCTGAACTATGCCGCAAATGCAGTTACTCTAATACGTATATGAGTACCAGAGTTGCAGGATTTAAGGCTTTCACTAATACGTATGCAGCATATCCCTTCTTTCGAGAGGATATTTCAGGAGGTAACTAATGGTCAATGACATGATCTTGTTTTGCGTAATGGTTATATGTTTCATGGATTACAGTTGTGCATTCCAGATTGTTTACTAAGGCAACAAATGATTAGTGAACTTCATGACGAAGGTCACTTTGTGTGAGATAAGACGTTGGCCCTAATCTCTTCTGATTATTATTGGCCTCAATTGGCCAGTGACGTGGCTCATTATATGGAGCGTTCTTTTGTCTGTCAGCAGTCCAAGAGAGTTCTCACTAATGCGAGCCTGTACACTCCTTTACCTATTCCTAAAGCCTCTTGGTTTGATGTCAGTATGGACTTTGTGTTGGGCTTGTCCTGTACCCAATGGGCCTTGGATTTTATTTTGGTTGTGGTTAACAGGTTTTCCAAGATGGCCCATTTTGTAACTTGCACGAAAACAATAAATGCTGCCTGGATCACCCATCTTTACTTCAGGGAGATTGTGCGTTTACATGGTGTTCCCCAATCCATCACTTTAGATTGTAACACCAAGTTCATGAGTCATTTTTGGAGGAGTTCATGGGAAAAACTGGGAACAAAGTTGAATTTCAGCAGGCCTACCACCCCCAAACAGATGGTCAGACCGAGGTGGTGAATCGGAGTTTGGGCAACCTTTTGAGGAGTTTGACAGGAACTAAATTGAAGGAGTTGGATTTGGATTTATCCCAAGCAAAATTTGCCTATAACAGATCCAAGAATAGAACCACAGGACTCAACCCTTTTGAGATCGTCTATGTTCAAAATCCATCCAAGGTGCTTGACTTGGCCCTTATTCCACGTGTGGGTCATTTAAGTCACAAGGCAAATTGATGGGCACCAAGATGAACCTAGTCTTAAAAATCCGTTGCAAGTTCCAGATGGGCCAATTACATGATCAAGAGCCAAGAAGATCAATGAGGCAATACAAGGATTAGTGAAATCCACTTGGGATGAAGCTAGCAAGAGCCCAACACTAAAGATGAGCTTGAAAGAAAGAGAACCAATTTTGGTCCATTTGATACAATCTATGGAATAGAGCAGCATGACTTAAAGGCTTTGGGAACTTGAAGGCTTTCAACTTGTTTAATTCATTTAAATGATTTATTTTATTAGTTTAGAATAATTGGGTTTATTATGAGAATGACTTAAGGGCATGTTGAAAAAATTATTATTTTATTGAACTAGGATTTGAAGGAGTTATTGTAGCCCGACGAGTTATTGTAGCACGACACTATTCATGATACTGTAGCGCGACACTGCTCACTTAAGGGTATTTTTGGGAAGGGGACTTATTTTGGCCTAGATTTATTTTTGTTAGAGAGTATTTAAACATCTTGTGGCCTCCCACTTGAAGTTAGACAATTTGGTGATTCTTCATTGTGAGTTGAGTTTTATCTCCTCTTGTTCTTCTTGAACTTTTGAACTTATCAAAGGTAAATCACAACCTTTGTGGCTTTTCTCCTTTGTAACTTGGGTTCTTCAGACAGGTTCTTTAACAGGTCTAGATTTTAATATAATCTAAGTTCTTAAAACAAGTTCCTCAATGAGTCTAGATTCTTCCATCCATTGACTTGATTTTGGTTTTCTTGGGTGAGTTTTTAAATTGATTGTGGGTTCAAAGGATTCCAATTCCGCGGGTTCATATCACAAATGAGATGGCAGAACATCTTCGAGGCATCCATGAGTAGGTGAAGCTCGCCATTCACAAGAGCAATGCCAAGTACAAGGTTCAGGCTGACCGTCATCATCGTCAATTACTTTTTGATGTTGGTGATTTTGTTTAGGCAGTATTAACTTGTGATTGTTTTCCTGTTAGAGAGTATAATAAGTTTAAGGAGCGGAAGATTAGACCCTGTGTGGTTCTGAAGAAGATCAATGATAATGCCTACGGGCTACACCTCTCCAGTCATTTGAGGACTTCTGATGTCTTTAATGTGAAATACATGAGTCCTTGTTTTGTGGATTCCGATGAAGCTACTGTGAACTCAAGGATGAGTTCTTTCCAACCCTTGTTGATAAAGGAGTAATCTTAAGCTGTTATATTTAATTTTTTTTTCTTTATTAGGTGTAGGAGTCCATTATGTTTTATGGACTCTAGCATAAATTGAGACATGATTATGCATAAGAATCCATTTTGTGTTTTGGATTTTAGCATAAGTTTGAAATGAAAATATATGATGATATTTATGTGTGCATATTTATCGTGTATGCATAATAAAATTTTGAGCTATCCTCATGCATGAATTTCATTATAAGGATATCTATGGGTGCATACTTCTTGTGCATGCATAATAAACTTTTGTGCTAGCCTTGGCTTTTGAGAATCATGTTTGAAATGAAAATTATATATTTTCATTGTGAGGATATTTATGGTGCATATTTCGTGTGTATGCATATTGCATAATACTTTTTGTGCTATCTCCTCAGCTTTTGGGAATCGTGCATGAAATGAAAATAATTTTTCATTATGAGAATATTTATCGGTTCATACTCCTTATGTATGCATAATAAATTTTTCTGCTATCCTCAACTTTTGGGAATGATGCTTGAAATGAAAATTATATCTTCACTATGTATGTATAATAAATATTTGTGCTAACATATCAGGGATCCAACATTCTAGATGTGCTTGGACATTCTAATGTCAATTATGCAGGTTGTTCAAATGATAAGAGATCAACTCGAGATTATGTGTTCATGATGGCATGAGGGGTTGTTTCTTGTACAAAAACATAAACTTACAACTTACACAACTATGAAGGCATAGTATGTTGCTTGTTATGAGACTACATGTCAAGCTATATGGTTGCATAATTGTATATTAGGGTTATGTATCGTGAATACCATTATGAGATCCCTAAAGATACTTTGTCATAGTTCTGTGATAGGTTTCTTCTCTTGAAATACTAAGAGCTCTTCACGCCCCATACATATCGACATTAAATAATTATTTTTAGAGAGAAAGTGTTGAGTCTCATTTTTGTGTTGAGTACATTTCCACATAACAAATGTCTATCTTTTTGTGAGAAGTTGGTTGCGTAAAACTATAATCATGGGATGGGACGGGAAATTTCTCGAACTATTCCTGCGAAACATTGCTACGTACTCCACACGAGAAAGAGAATGCCTCGTGGGGTTGGGGTGGAAGTGTGTCATATTTGGCCTTACCAGATAATCAGGATGTGGGATCTCTTGGTGTATCACATGTTGGTGTCTTCTATTAGTTGACCAGGTGAAAGCATCCCTAATGTAATAAGTATCTCTTGGTGAAAAGTCTGTGTGGTAAATATCTATGTGATGAGCATTAAAGTGATCGAAGAATGTTACGACAACTAAAACAAGCCGAATACTAATTTTTACAAGGTTTTATACTTATGTTGGAGATAGATTATTCCTCACCATTAATGCTAATGTGTTTCCATATTTTGGACAAAAGAAAGGGCATGCACCCTTGAGGGTGATTCCTCGCCATGACTATGTATGTAAATATTTTATCTGAGAGGGTGATTCCTCGCCACATTTGAAAATGCACGTAGTTGTAAGAATAAGGGCAATTCATCGCCACGCATATACATATCCATCCAATCTTTTCATGAAAGTGTTCATAGCATCGTCGGTAGCATATATAAGACTTGTCATAGCCACCTAACCTACTTATAGTTTCATTCTTGGAACCATATATTTTGATGCAAATTTAGATCCTGGCGTGATGCGTGAAGAAGAAGAGTCAAATTTTCCCGAGTCTTGACTACGGAGACCAATAGCCGCCGTAGTTATCCTTTACCTTTAATTAGAATATATGATGTTAAGTTGGACAACCACTTGCAATTGGTCTGCAACTTCAAGATGACTAACTTTATGTAATTTGGATGATGTAATATCTCGAGATTTAATGAAGGGTGAGAGGCCCTTTTTGTTGTGAAGATTAATATTCTTGTACTTAATAGCTGGCGTTGTCACTACATCGTATTATGCTTGAAATTATGCTGCGATTTCATAGATAAATATCTTTCATGTGTACTTCCCTCTAGAAAATTACATACATAGTTCAATTCCCTCTTGGGTGTTAACCATTGGCCAGCACCCTTGGCACCACGGATCCTCGATTAGACCTTCATAAGGAACAAGACGCCACATGATGGGTCATGGGCCATCATCACGGGCCTATGTGCTGCAATTAGGGAGATGGGTCATTGGGATCACCATCTTCTACCCTAGTAAAATGTTTCCACACTAACAATCTACCCCCGATTTTTCTACGTGGGATAGGTGGGCGGCCATGAGGACTACCCTTAGGATTTTCCATGAAGACTTCTTCTACATTTGGAGTTACAATGTTACCCAAATGCATCATGTCGGCGTTCAATTCAAACCCTGACGAAGGTATAGTACCTGATGGGCCCCAAGAAGGACCAAGTCTTAAGGATCAATTACAAAATCGAGAACTAAGAAGAGCAAGAGAGCAATGCAAGGATTGGTGCAATCTACTTGGAAGACACGACTTGCGCCAATTGTTATTAAAGGCCATGGACTGATTTATTTTATTAAAACTGCTTATTTTATTAGTCATAGGAATTAATCTAGAATAATTGGGCTTGGGGGATGTCCAGCCCACACATCTTATTTCTAATGAATTAGGATTTTTGGGAAGGTCTTGTATTTTGGCCAAGGGATTATTTGAAAAATTATTATTTTATTTTAACTAGGGTTTTAGAAGTTATTGTAGCGCAACACTGTTCACGCTAAAGTATCCGTGGCACTATCTACTAGGGTTTTTAGGGATTATTTATTTAAACCACTTGTAGCCTTATTTGAGAAGGTCAGACATTATTGAATTTTATTAGTGAGTCAAGTTTACTCCTCTTATTCTTGATTGAACTTTTAAACTTATCAAAGGTAAATCACAACATTTGTGGCATTCCTCCTTGTAATCCGGGTTCTTGAGACGGGTTTTTCAATGGGTCTAGATTTTAATATAATTTAGATTCTTGAAACGAGTTCTCAACAGGTCTAGATTCTCCATCCATTGACTTGAGTTTGGCTTTCTTGGGTTTGTTTTTCGAAGATTATTGTTGGGTCTCAAAGCGAGTTGATTGGAGTTCACATCATTTGGTATTCAGAGCTAGGTTTTCAATCGAATCTGATTCTATCTTTTATTTATTGTATCGTTAATTCTAGGCATTCATTGTTCTAGGGTTCCAAAAAATAAAAAGTGCAGAAATTCATTTTTCCCTAAGGCTGCCAAATTATTCTATCATTTTGGTTTCATGTTCATCATCATAGGGTGGCTAAATTTCTTGTTTGAGGGTTACCAAAATTTGCACCATCTAGGGTTTGAAATTTCTGTGGTTTCTTGCATCTCTAAGCTTTTCAATTGATTGGAGTGTCGTTTCATTGATTCTCTTATATTTCCTTATTAATTTTTATGTGTTTGAATTTAATTGTTTGATTGTCACAATTGAATATTTCTGATTGTGATTGAATTGGTGAGGAAAGAAAAGAAAGGAAAAGAAATGAAATGAAAGGAAAAGAAATTTTCAACAAAAAAAAAAATGGTATAGAGAAAAAAAAAATAGATTGAGCCTTATCATCAAAGAGGTCGAATACATATCATTATAGGTGGTATCTTGTCTTGTGATTATTCTTTTCCTCGTATCATTTCCTTGAGTCTCGTGTCATTTTTCTTTCTATGTTTTCTCTTGGTCGTGTTTTTTGGACCTAATTACTAGTTGGGATAAAAAAAGGTTGTATTATCTTGATTGAGTTCAATTAGTTCTTAAAAAATTCGAGTAGGAAAACTCTTGAGGTAAAAGGCAAGAGAGTGTGAGATCATTATAGGGAAAAAGTCAATTAAGAGTGAAACACGTGTGAAGTGTCATTAGTCTAGTGTAAACATGTAAATGGTGTGCGATATTTTTACTACTAATATTCTTTTTCTGTAGCACATTACAATGTCTCATAATAGTGACTCAATACCAAAAGGGGTGGCAGACAATTCATTCTTTTTGTTGCCATCCATGCAACAAAAGTTTGAAAGGTTAAATTTGGTGTTGGGGAAGTGAGGGATAGGATGGATCAACGAAATGCAGTAATTAAAAATCTACAAGGTGGGAGAGATTGGAGGAGTCGTGAGCCTAGTAGTATTGAGAATGGGTATGAGTATGAAGAGTTTGATGAGTCTCTTATTTCCAGACGTACTCTCAATACACAATTTAAGATGGAAGATACAGAACAACAGAGAGAGAATATTTTTTATACTAGATGACACATCAACAAGAATGTATGTAGTATGATCATTGATGGAGGGAGTTGTGGTAATGTGGCTAGCACTACTTTAGTTGAGAAATTGAATTTACCTACCTTGAAAGACTCTAAACCATACAAGTTGGAGTGGTTGAATGATTGTAGGGAGGTTAGGGTGAATAAACAAGTGCTAGTTTCTTTTTCAATTGGGAAGTACAAGGATGAGGTGCTTTGTGATGTAGTGCCTATGCGTACTTGCCATATTTTGTTATGGAGGTCGTGGCAGTATGATAGGACGGTAATCCATGATGGGGTCAAGAACATGTACAACTTTGTAAAGGATGGTAAAACAATCAAGTTTGCTCCTTTAACCATGAAACAGGTCCATGAGGACCAACTAAAGCTGAAAAGTAAGGTTGATCAAGAAAGAAAGAGTGAAAGTGAGGTTGATCAAAAAGGAATGAGAGAAAGTGAGATTGATAAAAAAAAAAAAAAAAAAGAGTGAAATTGAGGTTGATCAATGAAGAAAGAGAGAAAATGAGATTGATCAAAAAAGAAAGAGTAAAAGTGAGGTTGAGCGAAAAAGAAAGAGTGAGAATGAGATTGAGGAAGAAAAAAATAGTGAGACCGAAAATTTGAGAGAGAGAGAGAGAGAGAGAGAGAGGGAGAGAGAGAAGAAATGAGGCTGAGGCTAAAATCTCAAGAAAAAAAGAGAGGGAAAAGAAAAGCGATAGTGAAGAAAATGAGAGAAAAACAAAAAGAGAAGTCAGTCTTTATGCTAAGGCAAATTTTACTATTAACGAACTTGACAAACCTTTGCCTAGTGTTGTTGTCTCTTTGTTACAGGGCTATGAGATCATGATTTCTAGTGGTGTATTTAGTAGATTGCCACTTATTATAGAGATAGAGCATTACATTGATTTTGTGTCAAGTACGACAATCCCTACCCGACCTTTCTTTGAAGAATATGAGTCATTGACGCACTCGAAAGGACAAAGTAAGTTGAATAGAATGCATACAAAGTGGGTGCAATTCATTGAGACCTTTCCTTATCCTTATAGAATCAAGTACATACAAGGTAAGGAAAATTTTGTGGTTGATGCTTTAGCAGGAAGGTATGTCTTTTTCATCATTATAGATGCAAAGTTATTAAGACTTGAATATGATAAGAAATTGTTTGTTGATGATGATGGCTTGGCTAGTGTGTATGGAGTATGCGAGAAATCATCGTTTGGTAAGTTCTATAGACTAAATTAGTACTTGTTTAGAGAGAAAAAACTTTGTGTGCCTACTAGTTTTATGTGTGAGTTGCTTGTGTGTGATAGACATAGAGGTAGTTTGTTGGGTAACTTGGGTGTGCTGAAGATTTTAGACATGTTACATGCATGAGCACTTTTAGCAATATCATTTATCATTCATTGACTTGTTGTATGAACGTTTGTTGCAGTATCATTTGACATTCATTGACGTGTTGTATGAACGCTTGTAGGAATACTATTTGTCATTCATTGAGGTTGTATATAATCAAAGTTGTCATTTTGGTGTAAGTAAGACTTTAGATATGATTCATGAATGTTTATGGGAGTATCATTTACCTTTTATTGACTTGTTGCATGAACGTTTACGGGAATATCGTTTGTCCTTGTTAGAGTTTGCATGTAATAGGACCATGCGTACTACCATTTTTTATTATCATCTTGAAATTATATATGGTTTTAATCCACTTACTAGTTTAGCATTAATGTTTTTGCTTGTTGATGACAGGAGTGACTTGGTTAGACATTTTCATATTCTTAAGAAAATTAATGATAATTCATATCAAGTGGATCTTCTAGATAAGTATCATGTTTCTGCTACTTTTAATGTTTCTGATCTTTTTGCATTTGATCCAGGTGGAGATTCGAGATTGAATCCTTCTTAGGAGAGGGGAAATGATGGGCCCTAAGGCAGACCAAGTCTTAAGGATCAATTACAAAATCGAGAGCTAAGAGGAGCAAAAAAGCAATGTAAGGATTGGTGCAATCTACTTGGAAGACATGATTTGGGCCAATTGTTATTGAAGGCCATGGACTTATTTATGTCATTAAAATGGCTTATTTTATTAGTCATAAGAATTAATCTAGAATAATTGGGTTTGGCGATGTCCAATCCACACGTCTTATTTCTAATGAACTAAGGTTTTTGGAAGGCCTTGTATTTTGGCCAATGGATTATTTGGAAAGTTATTATTTTATTTGAATTAGGGTTTTAAATGTTACTGTAGTGCAGCACTATTCACTCTACAATATCTGCAACACTATTCACATGGATTTTTAAGGATTGTTTACTTAAGCTACTTGTAGCCTCATTTGAGGATGTCAGACATTATTGAATTTTATTGGTGAGTCGAGTTTACTCCTCTTGTTCTTGATTGAACTTTTGAACTTATCAAAGGTAAATCACAACTTTTGTGGCGTTCCTCCTTGTAATCCGGGTTCTTGAGACGGGTTTTTCAACGGGTATAGATTTTAATATAATCTAGGTTTTTGAAATGAGTTCTCAACGGGTCTAGATTCTCCATCCATTGACTTGAGTTTGGCTTTCTTGGATTTATTTTTCCAATATTGTTATTGGATCTCAAAGCGAGTCGATTGGGGTTCACATCAATACCACTAAACTCCATAACGCTATGCTTTTTTTAGATAAAGCAAGTATCATTGTTTATTAATCAATTATAAGTTAACAAACATCATTGAAAACAGTAGTGTTCATAAAGGAATTCAATCTCAAGCAAGCTTCACTGAATGTTAACCAATCACATATATTAATCATTCAAGCAAGCTTCACTTACTATTTACTACTACAGTATGTGATATTTGTGGCGCCCCCAAATCTCCACGTGAGGACACGGAGAAATCGAAACTTCCGGATGATGACAACACGGGTCACCACCCTATCGACGAGTGCCAAGTGTGTGTAAAAGTAATAAATGTGCAAAAAGAAACACGCAGCGGATAGCAAAGTCATAAACTAAGTACCAAAATTTTCATTATTTAATACAAAGCTGTTCAAAACTTACATATTAAAATATTAAAAAACATAAATATAGATTCCAACCAAACTACAAGCTTAAACTTCAACTCAAAACTCCGACGGAGCCACATCCTCGGGCTCAGCTTCTTCCTCCTCCTCGAACTCCGCACCAAAAACTACAGTATTAAAAATGGTGCCGCAGGTAAGAAAAATCCAAACACCACTAGATAAAAGCATATTAAAACTCAAACAATATGCATGAAGAATGCCAATGCACGAAACTCATAAAACCATATTTTTTCTACACATGCCAAAAATCCCATTTGGCCCAAAAACATATTATTTCCAAATATCACGCCAAAAGTCACATTTGGCCTATATCCAACTCAAACCGTTAACCAATTAATTCGTATGCACCATGACCTCCCCTAGGGGTCATCCGCACACCCTGTCTCCTGTGCCACACCGCAGGTAACGACCACGCGTGTGACACCTAAACGAGCGATGCCCAGTTCCGCGCCCCGCGCGTTCTTAGCCAAGTATCCTCTAACCCTCGCCAGTGAAGGGCCACGGAGTCGGTGCGTAGAGCGATGCCCAGTTTTGCGCCCAGCGCGTTCGTAGCCAAGTATCCTCTAGCCCCCGCTCCCGTCGTTGTCCAGCAACAACTCAGGGGACGTCACTCAGTATATTACGCTCACGAGTGACCAGAGGAGCTCCACCGAGATAATAACCCATCTCGGCTTGGAGTTGTGATATACACGCACCCGAAAATCCACTTACGCCAATAAAACAAGATTTTCTCATTTTAAATAAAATGCACATGTATGCAATATGTAACACACGCCTCATGGCACAAATAACCAACCAATTACAAACAACCAAAACCAAGCACTCCGTCCTTAATCCATCCGACCCCCGAACTCTTCGAACTCAGTCCGAAATCAACCAACCAGTAGCAAATATTTATTATAAGAGTAAAATATATTTAAATCTAAAAGTAGGGTTTGAAAAATACTTACTGCGCTATATGGTATTTTTTGAAAGCTCGCGGCGTTGCAAACGGTGGAGGAAAAGCAACGTAACAGTGTAATTTACACTATGGCCGTGAGTAATAAATTACCCACTTTCGAACAGGGACAAACCAAGGCACGAAATTGATAGGGAAAGGTCTTGAGATATTTATGAAGTTAAGGGAAATGAGTTTTGGCCGTGGGTAGCGGTGGAAATGGCGAAGGAAGTGGAAAAAGCTGAAATCGGAGTTGAGCTCGTGGGAGCTGCTCCAGGAATGGATCGAGGCCGGAAATTGGTGGTTTAGGTTGGCAAGAGGTAGGGGAAGAAGCTGTGAAGAGATGATAGTCGGAGGTGGTGCGACGGCGTCGGAATCGGTGAAAAACCGTGTAGCTTGGAGGAGCTCGTGGTGGCTAACGGTGGCTCGGATGGAGGTGAAACTTGGTGGGGATGTTCACCGGTGAGAGGGGAAGAAAACTGGGTGAGTGGTATAGGCCACGCCGTCGGCGAGCGGCGGTTCTGGGCTGCGAAAGCAACCAGCAATAGGGGAGAAAAACAGGGCAGGTGCCGTGACTTCCAACCGTGCGTGGCGGCTAACGACTGGTCCGATGGCTCTGAAAATTGGTGGGGATGATCTCTGGTGGGAGGGGAAGAGAATGGTGGGGGTGGTGCACTACACGGCGGCCGGACGGCGAAGAACCAGGCGGTCAAAGGGGCGGCGACGGAAAGGAGAGGGAGAGCTGTTCGGCGTACGCGGGAGAGAAGGAAGAAGAAAGAAGAAGAAAAAGAAAGAAAAAGGAAAGGAAAAAGAAAAAGAAAAAGAAAAAAGAGAAAAGAAAATAAAAGATGAGGGAAAAGAAATGAAGTCCAGTCTGAGTCCGGAATCCAAAAACTGATCCGCCGAAAACGATATTAAAAACCGTAAAACGACTAAAATAAATTAAACACCACATCAAATAAATTAAAATCAATTTAAAATACAATAATTTAAAATAAATAAATCAATATATTAATTAAATTAAAAACAACTCTTCAATGAAAATACACGTAAAAGCGGGTCATCACAATATTGCTATCACTTAAAGTAATTCACTTTTCAGTTTATTTCATATTTTGAAGTATTAAGGGGCGTGGTAACTAGAACTAGAACTTAGTAACTAAAAAAATAAGCACCTAAAATCTCAACTAGTTTAGTACAATTTAATCACAAGCAAGTTCTAAAACGTCTAGTTCTAGCCGGTTGTAACTAAACTTGATCCAAGCCAATTCCTAATATTACATAAAGCTGTGTTGGGTTCAAAGTGTTGCATATTCGAAGAGGACATGAAACAAAATATCTGGGAAAAAAGAAAAAGCATTTTGTATATATTTGAAATGACTTAATCTGATGAGCTTGATTATACTGAAACTTGATACAACACTAGCAGAGCCACCAGTACTACCCATATCAACAACGTCAATTCAACCCATGTTAGTGAAGTGCACAGAGAATATATAAAAGTGACTGCATATAGATTTTTTATTTAAGAAAGCACTTAGTAACTTAAAATGAAACAATTCAATTGAGATCACTACCAAAGTAGTCACATTCTTCCGATTCCACACACTTGATATGTAATCAGAAGCACGATGGTACAATGGCGTCAAGTTGATGATAAAATGGTTTAGAATTGGTCACAACTCACAGCTAACCCAGATGATGGCTCAAGTTAATAGTGGAAGAGCTATAGCATACCCTATTCTTGAATAGCTAGACACTGAAAGCATATTTATATTTCAAGCCTCGATAATTCATGAAATCTATTAATATATCATTTAAATGAGACCAAATGTGTACCTCTCAGTTGTAGTATCAAAACGACAAAAAATTCCATGGTACATCAAAAGGTTCCCTAATTCAGTCACTTTTTACTTCTGCTTCAAACATGAGAAACTCAAAACATATCATCATTTTCAGATTTCTATCATTTTAATAAGATCTTGAAATTAACTACCCATTAGGGGAAAAAAACACGTACAATTTCTTCTATTAATTTGATTATTAAAAAGACTATATAAAAAGAAAGAAAGAAAATCTTCTTCCCCCTCATTAAAAACTCAGAATACTGATTAGGATTTAAATGATAATCTTGACTATACAGTAAATTAGTTTATGCAAAAACACGCTGATAAATAGATAAATAGACATTAGAGCGCTGTGCTTCCCATTAACCTTAACAACTCTACAATCAGACCTCCCTACATTCGTGATACAGTATCGTTGCAGAGGCTGGAAATTGGAGAGGTAAAGAGACTTGAGACGACGAATGAAACAAGGGATTAGGGCTTAGGGTATTCAACTGCAAGAAAGATACACTGCACTAAACGACAACGTTTTGTTCCTAATTTTCAGGTGGAACAGAACAAAACGGAAATCATCAGGTATAACCCATTTTTTCGAAGACTAATTATACACAACTCTCTCTCCTCCTATAGCCTAAATTGCCTTCTGTCTCCCCCCAACCCCCCCCCCCCCCCCCCAAAAATCATTTCGAATTTTCTCTCTAGCCGACCCAGCGAACCATCTCCTCACCCCCCGGCCATTACTCCCCTTCCACTAACTTGACCGAAAGCTTAAAAAAAAAAAAAAAAAAACACCTCCCCTGCGTCTATGGCCAAGCAACACGTTTTTGGCACAAGAACAAAGATCAGAGAATCAATAAATAAATCACGGAGAACAACCTCAAAAAAGGGAAACTACACACATAATCAATTCAACAAATATTCCAATGCATCTACTTGATGGGGATCAAGTTAATTGCTCCCACGCAAAATAATTAATTACAAATATTCAACATAGGGAACTACTCTAGCTACAAAAGGATTACACAAAACCAATCCTACAAACTAATACGGTTTAATTTGGTTCGTCATATTATAAAGTTATTTTTACTATAAAGTAGATTTAACAAATCAAATAGAGCCACATTAATTTATAGGATTACTTTTATGTAATCTCTTTATAGATATAACAGTACTATTCAACATAAGCACACAAATCTCCCCGCTACTATCTACAATTGTGAACATGGTAGAATGTCTTTTTCTGAATTTCATATGATATCTACAACCATAACTCTCTCAGCTACTTTCATCTTATAGTCCTTTGCTACTATGGGTCGAGTCGAGTTTGCCCTATATTCAAGTGCCAAGCAATGGGGGGAGAGAGAGAGGGGCTCATGAAAGGGAGGGAGAGAAGAGTTGATGCCAACAACGTTGAGAGAGAGAAGAGTGCATAATGGGGAGGGAGTGCTTCTCGACTTAGGACTTAGAGCATTAGTATTGGCTTCATCAAAAGCCTAACCAAATGCAAAATATGATGAATTTACTTAAAATACAGCTGCATTGAATTAGCTAAAGACTTATATGGGAAGTTTTGAATTACAGTAAATGGTAGTCCCCCTTCAAATTTGAAGAGCTACTATTCACTCATAAACCGTATATTTTATTCTACTTTAATATACATCGGTCTTTTTTTTTTCCCTTTCTCCTTTTTCTCCCTGCATGTTTTCTCTCACCCTTTCTCTCCTTTCATTCTTCGCAGTGCACCAAAACCTTCGTGACTCTTCATGCATAAAGTTTCGCACAAATTTCTTCTCTGAAGGCACCCCACATGTACAACCACAAAATTGAGACTATTAACAGAAAAATAAAAATCCCAAGCAACATTAACAAAGATCAAATGGACATACGAACTTGGAATCATATCGAAGAACAGAGCTTTATTAATGGCGCTCAGATATGAGAGAGAGAGAGAGAGAGAGAGAGAGAGAGAGAGAGAGAGAGGTGAAGCCCAAAAAGAAATCATATATGTTCCGGTTTATATTTTTTGAGAAAATTTCTAGTTCATTTGATTTTCTAATTTTAAGCAATATTATATTATTATTTTAATGAATTCAATCTCTACATTGGAAGATTTTAGATTTATGAAAAACATATACTTTTTATCAAATTTTAAAGATAACTCAATATGGATGCTCTTAGGCCTTCAAAGAAATAGAGTGGTGAGAGCAGAATGAGTATAGGAGGAGATTCAATTCGCATTTGTTTGGAAGAAAGAACCCTGACGTGGAATTAGACCCGGTTTGCCTTGTCGGAGGGCGTGTGGAGGGGAGACCAGTTGTAGAAGAGATTTTTCCTTTTCCGAAATAGTCACGGGTTGTTCCTAATTCCAACCCGGTTATTTTCGGATGGGTTAATTCGAATAGAAGTTGCTTTTGTTCAGCCCTATTCCAAACTCCCAAACTTTGATACGTTATACATCCCAGAATGTCTTGACCTGCAGACCGCCTAACACAATCCGGTAACTGCGAAGCAACGATTTTAACAAAATTTGAACACATGAACTTCTCATTTAAGAAAGAACAGGATGCAAGCAAGCCCATTCTCTAAAGTTGCCTTGCCTGAAAACAACTTACTGGTTCAACCAGTCCGGCAGCTTCTATAAGAAGAGCTTTGGAGAGAAATGAAGACATAGGGAAACAAATATTGAAGTCTTTCATATGATTTTGTACTCATACAAACTAAAACATAAAATATTAGTCCCAACCACATTACTATCAAAAACACCATCAAGGCAACTACTCATACAAACTAAAACATAAAATATCAGTCCCAACCACATTACTATCAAAAACACCATCAAGGCAACTTAGTCACTAAAATTATTTCAGTTGACATAAAAGCTTTGCCTTGAAACAGAAGACTCCTCTCAAATTCCAAAAAAGGGTAAAACCACCAAAATCTAGACTTGCTACAATTCAGGGCTTAATGTTCACCAGGCATGCTCTTGATGATATCAGAATCACCTGAAAACCATCAATCAAATATTGCAACAATCAGAACAAATCACAGTGTTAGTTTAGGACCGAAAATAGTTCAATGGCTCTTGCTACTGCTACATACCAGGATCAATAATGCTGAGACAGCATACTCTGAAATATTTTCCACAAGCAGTCCCCAAATCAACATTGTCTGAAACAAGATAACCTTTTTAGGACGGGTTCATCATAAAGGAACTCGGGTGAAAAGAGTATCACATGTACTTTTTGTCTTCCTTTGCATGTTTACTTGCATTAAAGCAACGTCAAAGAAATAGCAAGAAAACAATTACCTTACAAACACAACTGTTATACAAAAATGTCAAAGATAGTGGTTTTTATCCTCAACATTCCTTCATATTGTGTAATTTTAAAATGAGTCTACTGCAAGAAATTAGCAGCATTTTCTGCAATTAAAATGTCAACAGTCGTTCTGTTCCTTTTTTGGTGGGTGTTGGTTGTGCTATGACATCTCATGTCTCATACATGTCATCTGAGTTGGCTAAAAATTAAGCAAACCACATAATTCATAACGTTAAATGCTTTAAAAATAATCTAAAGAAACTCAGAGGATAACAAATGAATCTCCATCACTCCTCATAAAATGCAAGGCCTTGGATGCTATAGAATTCATGTCAATAATTATATGTTTTCATTTATCTTGAAATTAGCAAAGCAAATCCATTTATAAATCAGATTTGATACACCCCTGCTTCAGTTTAGCTGAAGGATACCCGCAGACCAGATGAACTCAAAATTTACGGCCCCACTCCCGTTCTCTTGCTTGAAGCCACTCAGTACTAATTAGCTATCAACTTCCTTATATAGGTCAAATGGTCCGTCATCTAAAGCTGCCTATGTGGAGCAGTTCAGCCAGATATTGTTTTTTATTGGCACCGGGTGTCCAATAACAAAGTCTCAACTAATCCTAAGGGTGCACAGGCTCTCGACAAGGAGTTTCCCATAAGTACATCTCGGACAATTCAAGGGGAAGTTTCCCTAGTCCGATGGCCCCTAGAAATTGTTTGAACTCAAAAGAATTTGCACCTTTAAACCTTGAGAGAGCATACCACCAAGACCAAGGCCTTTACCATTTGAGCAGCCCTAAGGGGTTTCAACCGGATATACATTATTTAATCATGAAAACATCCATTTGAGGGAGGAAAAATAAGGCTATACATTTACATATAACTCCATACATTTATATACCTAAACGAATAGAATAAAGGACATCCAGTCACTGAGAAATTACAAAATCATCAATGCCCACGAGAAAAAGGTTCTAAAAAAATTATCTGACAGAAAAGTAGGAACAAAAAATAGGGAAGCAAACATCAAAATGAATCTAATATGATATTTAATGATAGAAACTTACTCCCATTGTAATGGTGAACTCCAACCTTTGCCAACATTGCATAATACTCTATTTCGGACTTCCGTAGAGGAGGGCAGTTGTTGGCAATAATGATCAGCTTCCCTAAAATGAATGAGATGTTTATTATTTATGAAAAAACCATCACAATCAAATTAAAATGAGTTCATAAAATGTAATAAAGATATCGACAGATGTTTACTTAAGCAGGCCATTTTTTTGATAGGTAAAATAAATTTACTCAAGCAGACTTAAAAAGTTTTGAGCCTAGAGATGAAATTGTGAGGCATACTAAATATCCTCATCCAGCAAACATTAGTTTCTATCACTCTAATTAATGTTTGAAAATGCAATATAGATTTTTCATCTGTGCTATCAAATCTAAAAAACAAATAGGATATGATCATCAAATTACTAAAGTTGTCATTTAACCACCCAAACTACCACTTCCTCGCAATTTGGCCCCTCCAAAGGACCCAACTGAGCAAATTGAAACTTGTACTACTAAAAAAATGGAACTTATATTTCAAACTGGGGGGGCAAAAACTACCACTTCCTCGCAATTTGCCCGCCAAAGGATCCAACCGAGCAAATTGGAACTTATACTCTTAGAAAAAAGGGGAACTTATATTTCAATCTGGGGGCAAGGGACAAGTTTGATGGCTCGGTGGTCAAATTGAAAGAAAAAGAGTTACGGGTGGAAAATGAGTAATTTCCTAAACAAATATTACTATAAGAATGTGTAAATGCTCCAGTTCTCTGTTTCAACAAGAAAATGAAAGATAAGGACAATTTTTTTCAAAGAAACACATACCCTTGCCTAAGGTGGAATCAAGGAAAACAAGAAGAAAATGGACGAAAATAAAACTTAGAATCTCAGACCCCAGACAAATGTATTACACACAAAAACAAACTGAAGAGAACTTGTTTGCAAAGCGCTGCAGTATGACCAAATCATTTCAATACATATCACAAGTTGATGATGCGAGCCCTTATTGGGCAAGAGACAAAAAGGCCCTGAGATAGTACATATCCCGGAATCAGATCCGAGAAAATCACACAGAAACAAGATATACCTTTGGAGTTTCTCAGTGATTTGAGGACGGTCTTATATCCCAAGGTGTACTTGCCACTCTTCATGACGAGGGCGAGCCTGTTATTGATGCTCTCATGAGTCTTCTTCTGCAAGATACAAAGTAGTTGATTGGGCATGAAATATATTATCAGTTTGGAAGATGAAAAACAAAGGAAAATTCAAATCACACAGTTCATGCCTCCATATTCACTAAAAATGATATGTTACACGCATCTTAAGGAGTGTGCGTGAGAAAGATTGAGAAAGATACTTACGGTCTTCTTGGCGGCCACCATGGTTGGGAGCTTTGATTGGGAGAACTACAGCGAAGTACTGGGAGACAGAGCGTTCCAATGCGGCGTAGGAACCCTTGGATGGACAGGAGCTCGTTTATACGGGCAAGTTGGATTAGGGACCTAGGGTTTTTTCTAGTCTCTTATACGAGCCTGTTTGGAATCCAGCTTTTCATATTCCGCTCGCGAGTCCGTATAACCCTAACCAGGTGTTGTGCGTATTGTTCCTTGGATTAGTTTTGAATTAAAAGGTTTATATGTACGGAAAAATTATATATACAAGTTTTAAATATATAAGTTTTTCATAATTTTTATATAAAAATGTAAATCTCACTGTAAAAAATATTAAAAACTCAACTTTTTTTAGCGAGGCCACATCTTTACAAAATCCTTCTGCAATACTTTACATTACTCGGAAACATATTAAATCCCTCAATAATTCTAAATTATATTTATTTTTGGGATATATTGGTTTGAGAAAACTTTATCATGCATCTTTATGATTTTGGACTAGGATAATGCTTATCCGACGTATAAATGCTACCGAAGCTGCCATCAATTCTTTTTTTTTTCCCCCCCTAAGTGTTTAAGAATGTGTATTTAAATGATATTGTGAATTTTTAAAAAAAATTTATATTTAAAGATATAAAAAAATGTACGAAAAAAAAAAGCAATAAAAAAAAAAAAAGATTTACACTATTCGACGGCCACCTTCAGTGGAGTTTATCTGTAGATGTAGCAGCATCCTTTGGACTACCAGTTTTCCTAATTTTATGAACTAAGTTTTGAAAAGTGAGGATTTATCTTATCATACGCCCTAGTTTTCTTTTTCTTATTTTTTTTTTTATTTGCCATTTTTCTTAAACTTCTAATTTAATTCAAGGTTCAAGAACATGAGACAACTTACAGCAAACAGTTTTCGAAATTCTAATACAAATACAGATAACCAATTACAAATTAGCATCTAAAATCACCCTATTTGAAATAAAGTCATGATAGGATTGTCACCATTGAGTTGTATCTTCAATCCATTTTGCATGTTGAGCTAATCAATGTGCTGCGTTATTAACCTACCTTCCCACATGAACTGTAAAAGTCCGCTAAAAATTCAATGGATAAACTTATTTAGACCTTAAGAACGTCGTGAAACCTTAAAAAAATTTCACAAGTCGACTGATCACTTATGTTTTAGTCTGTCAACATAATCGATTTCCCACTCGTTATGATGATAAAAGTGTTATTTTAATTGTTTGAGATACTTAGGAGTATGCGTTTGAGAAACAAATTGCATCATTAGTCTCAGATGAATATTTAGGATTTTATGATGCAATAATACGTTTTCCATTTTTCATATTAATAGTACTCGGAAATGCCTTTTCATTTATTCAATGCACTTAGGAGTCGAATTTTGCAAAACTAATTATACCACTAGACTCATATGATTGATTACTCAGGATTTTATGATACAATATTTAGTTTTGCAATTTTTCAGGTGAATAGTAGTACAGGATAGCACCATGTGGCATCCAGTTCAAACGATTATCAAATCATCATATGGATTGTCTAAAACAGTCTTGAAGAGTTTTATTGGACACTTGGTAAATAGTGTAGGACACTTAGTAGAACAGGAACCATAAGATTGAAATCTGGAGGAATGGAAGACAAAATTAAGCCTTATGATCATGCCACCTAAATCAAATACTATTCCATCTAACTAAACACTTCATGGCCAACCAAACGAGGGTTTTAACTCTAGTGAAACACTAAAATTTTAGAATCCAATTGAAATCCCAAAATCATAAGAGGAAACCAAATCCTTAAATGGTTTCCCTTAAAGCCTAAAATGGCTGGTTTTAATTTAAGTGATTAATTACTTGATTAAATCACTTTTACATGATATTAACCACTAAAATACATGTTATTACACTCTTATTTATTCTTTTATAACTTGGTAATTTCATTGGGCCAAGAAAAATTAAAACTAGGCTTATTCAAAATTGAAATCCTAGACCAAACCCCATTTATATCCTAAAGTGAGACCCATTCAGTTAAGGCCTATTTAGGACCATCAAAAACCACATCAATGCAAAGTTTCTTGAGGAACTTCCCCCCCCCCCCCCCCCCAATCACCATCCAAGGCTATCCGATGGCTAGCATGTCAGCCCAAATAGTCTACATGGATGGAAGGCCAAATAGCCACCCAAACCCACCCACCCCTCTTAGTAGCAGCTTGCGCCGAAGATGAACGAGGCTAAGCGATCTGCCGAAGCTGTGGGATGTAAAAAGGCATCGGTAGGGGAGAGTTCCGCCTTAGGGGGAAGCACCTGCGCGAGCAGCGGTGGATGAAGCAGAAGCGAGAATGTCGGCTTGAGTAACACAAACATTGGTGAGAATCCAATGCCCCGAAAACCTAAGGGTTCCTCCGCAAGGTTCGTCCACAGAGGGTGAGTCAGGGCCTAAGATCAGGCCGAAAGGTGTAGTCAATGGACAACAGGTGAATATTGTGACGCCCCCAAATTCCGTTTGGGATCTGACGGACATTTGAAGCGTCGAGACATGCAACACAAGGTTACCTGGCCCTGTTCATGACATATAAGATGCAATATTCCTAACATGCAGCTAACAATATGCAATATTCACAGCGGATAAATTTATTCTTTAGCAATACTATGCACCAAATTGAAAATATCCCAAATGCTTAAAACATACTTCATACATAAAAATCCATTGAACAACTAAGATCACAACACTAGTCCAAAATGGTTATGATCCAAAAAGTACTAGAAATGCAACTCAATCGTACAAGTAGTAATTTACGTTAATTACTATATTAACATTTATGTCGCACCGTCACTTAGTCAACTGTGTCTAGTTGATCAGTTCCTGATTCTCCTTCAGGTCCTATAACAAGATCTACCATTCAGGGGGAATGGTAGTTGGGACTACCAAAGTAAGATTTGATTACAAATCTCAGTAAGTTAACAAAAAAACTTCCACACAAGCTAATGATGCATGGATGACAGTAAAAGCATAAATGCATAATCAAATTTATAAGTAATTAAAGTATAACTTGGAGAACAACATAGCATAATTGACATATCTTAAATTGAAACATGAACTGAACTTGACTTGACATGAACTTGATCTGAAACTTGACTTAGCATGAACTTGCTTTGAAACTTGAATTAACATGAAAAATACATACTCCACAGTTGTTGTGGCCCCATGTATTCTACGTGTAAATACATACTCCACAGTTGTTGTGGCCTCATGTATTTTACGTGTAAATACATACTGCACAATTGTTGTGGCCCCATGTATTCTACGGAAACTTATTCTTTAACTGCTTAAATACATACTCCACAGTTGTTGTGGCCCTATGTATTTTACGTGTCACAATTGCTGTGTCTCATGTAGTGTATGCGCCACAATTGCTGTGACCCCATACATAAGTAATCAAGATGAAACATGACTGGAATACGAAATGACCGAAGCCCTGACGTAACATAACGTGACTTGAAATACATGACCAACTTGAGATAGAAACATTTCGTAGCATGGCATAACATATAATAGACAACATATTTAACATGACATACTTGCAACAGTGAATATTACATGACTTGACATACATGTAATAGATGGCATACTTAGCATGACGTACTTGTAAGGTACAGTAATACATGACAGAATATATTATGTAACAGATAAAAATTGATGACAGAATAAATTCTGTATAATAGACAATTAGGTGATAACTTGGCATGGCATGACATATACGATAACACACATACATACACTGTAGTTCCTTTACTTAGCACACATACACAGTAGACTGCTAGTAAGTTAAAAGCTAACTTACCTCGATCTCCGCGTTTCATAAAACTTCAAGTGCGATCACGAGGAACTGTAATTAGTGATTCTAAAAGTTAGAACTAAATCACTAATAATTTGAAATATAAAAAATACTAACTTAAAGAGTAAAGTTTTCATTTTACTCTTTACATGTGGGAAAATGACCGTTTTACCCATAACTTAAGGATTTTGCATACTAACTTCAAAAGTTTCCAAAATTTACATTTCTCATGTAAATTTTGTCCTAAACTTAAAAATCAACTCAGAAAAATTTAAAACAAAACACAACTATGGAAAACACACTATGGCCGAAACATCCATAGGCCATTTCCCTTATTTTTGTTGCAATTCCTTCCAACTTCAAAACTCATACTTAAACCAAAATTTTGCAACAAACATCTTCCAATCCTAAGTTTAAAACCATACTTAAAACATCCATTTTGAAAAAGCTAATAATCAACACCAAACTTTTTTGTAAAAAGATCCAAGCACTTGAATCACAAGTTTTGACTTTAAATCAAAACATCTCCAAGAATTTCAAAAATCAAATCTTACTTCTAACAATTCATAATATCATCCTAACATCAACCATGCTTTAAATCATCAAACTAAAGTCACCAAAATCACAAAATAACATTTGGAGTTTTTAGTTTTACACTTAGTCCAAAAATAGAAACTTTTTCCTCAACTAGTTTTGATAAAGCTCTTGATCTATGACTTATAAATATATGATCTTCAAACCAAACCATCACATGGTTTAAAAATATGTCCTAAAACATATATAAGCTTCTAATTCAGGATCAAATAGTTAGAAATCAACCAAAACATAAATTTAGCCAAGAATATCCACACTTTGGCTTATCTGAATATCTCTTTGCATAAAATTTCATATCTTTGAAACTAATATCAAATATCTTCAAAATAATAATATAACATGTATATAAGATGCTTAGGATCCTCCAATAAAATTATCAAAGTCATTGGAATAGGTTTAGACCACCAAAGAGTTAAACTTTCTCAAAACAGAAATTGTTTTTCTTCTTCCAGTTTCTAAGTTTCTAAATCTAAGAAAATCTTTTATCAAAACCTTTAATCATGCAAAAATCCTCAACCAATAGTCACATATACATGTTAACAACACTCCATAAAAATTTCGGACTAATATCTATCCATTAGCTTGGTCAAAAACTCCAAATTATAACATATTCTCCAATTTATCTCCCAGAATGACCTTTCTATAGTTTATATAATATTTGACTAACCAAATGATCTTCAAATGAGGAAAATAAGATATCCATATAAACTAGACTAAAAAAGGAACAACTTATATGAAGGAGACTTTATGATAAAACACTTACAAGAGTTTCGAAATGGGCATGCAAAAGAACTCCTAAAAGCTGTCTGAGAGAGAGTGTTTGATATTCTTTTAATTGAAAGTATAAATGAAAATAATTTCATGGAAAGAGGTGGCTGGAGATACTTATGGATGAGATATGGAAGAGATGAGGCTGGAGTGAGAGTTAAGTGTAGGACTCTCTTACCTAAAGTGAGAGTTAAGTGTAGAACTCTCTTACCCGGAGTGAGAGTGGAGTGTAGGACTCTCTTACCTAATAATATCTACAAAAATCAATTCAATATAGTTTTACCCAATAATATCCACGAAATTAGCTTAAAATATTTTTATCTAATAATATCCATAAAATTAGTTTAAGATATTTTTATCCAATAATATCTACAATTTTGAACAGACGTTTTGTCCGAAAATATAAAAAAATGTTATTGAACTATAAGACCTTAAATAACGCTCCGAGTCTAATGGCACAAACCATAATACATTTTGACACTTCTAACTATCTTTAATAATCAAAAACACACTTCTGATACCATAGTAAATAATAACACTAACTATGTAGTTAGACAAAAACCTATACGATTAATAGATTCGTGAAAACTTATGGGGTCTTCACGAGGTTCCTAAAGTTAATAAAAATTTCACACTTGAATTTCTAGCAGACTGTTACAAATATTCCTGTTGATTGAGTTAGAATATTGCACATTTTAACTATTTAAAACCAATGTATTTTAAATTCATCATGACATTATTATTGGTTTTAAATGGAAAAAATGGTTAATAAGAATAAATGCAAGTTATGATTTAAATTGATTAATAGCATGAGTTTATGCTTAATTTTATAACTTGAGATATAATTGGATAATGTTTATTCATATGCATATTTTATTTAGAAAGCTTAGTAAGAGATAAATTTTGTGTGTGATCCATATGTTAAATTTTTTTGTCATTAACGCATGCATGACTCAAAACAATGAATTTTGGCTTGTAGGTCCTATACACATGGCATGGAAAGATATATTGAATTGATGACCACTTCTAGATTGAAGAGTGCCGTATGCACTTCATCCCACCAACTCAACCCAAGTCCAAAAAGGAGGCTAAAACCAAGAAGATATAAGAGAATTCGGCTGAATTAAATTGGAATTGGAGGAATGTACCGAATTGAGGCAACACCAACTTGAATTCAACCATCTATATATATATATATGTGTGTGTGTGTGTGTGTGTGTGTGGCTGCACGGTTGAATAAAAGAAGAAAGGAGTTGAAAGCAATTGGTGGGTGTAGAGTGAAAGAGATGGTGGGAAATTGAAGAAATGTTTTATAAGAAGATATGTGCCGTGAGCATCATCCACTCGGCAACCTTGGTTTGAAAGAGAAATCGGTGGAAATCTTGTCATGTATAAAGAATGAAGACATGTGTGGAAAAAGGAAGATATGCATGTGATGTAGTCAACAATTCCACCGAAAAAGAAAGGAGTGGAAAGCAATTAATGTGTTGTGTTAGCTGAACGTGGGCCATCATGGAAAAGAAAAGAAGGTGTGTTGGTTGATGATGCAGCCGAGTGAAGGAGTGAAAGGTGGGGAGAGACGACAAGGAAAGAGGAAAGAAAGGGATAAGTGTGAGTTAGCTATTACGGCTTAAAGAAAAGAAGAGAGAAAGGAATTGGAATAATCTGATTGGAGGGCAGCCAAGTGATTAAAGGAGTGATGAGAAGGAATCGGTTTGGTAGAGAAGAAAGTGCATGAATATAGAAGTGATGTGTGGGGTTGGTTTGGTAGAGAAAGAAAGTGCCGAATGGTTTAAAGGAAAGAAAGGATCAAAGGCAGCAAGTGGAGTAGTTGGCTAGGATTAATTATTCAATGCATGATTTAAGAGGGACCAACCGGTGGGTGCAAGACTAAACAACCAATTAAATGATTCTTCAAAGCAAGTGGAGTGGTTCGGCTCTTGCATTTTCTTTTGCTATAAATTGAGACCAGTTGAGGAGTAAAAGGGGCAGAGAGGAGAGGGAAGAAATAGACGCCACATTGGGAGAGGAGAGGAAAGAAATAGACGCCACATTGAGAGAGAAGTAGGGGAAGAAATGAGTAGGGAAAGAGGGCTGAAGTACCACTCAATTTCGGCATTCTTTGGCTGAAATCTTTAAGTTTTTGTTCAGCAATTCTTTTTGTTGTAATACTTTGTTGTTTTTAGAATTTTTATTAAGTGTATTAATATGTGTTCTAGAATTGCATTTCATTAAGTGTAATACCTTAATTTTCATTAAGTTACTAGTTTGTTTCATCCAATAAAAGAAATCGTTTTAGAAGTTTTTAATCAAGTATGCTACTTTGTTTCAATAAGAATTGCTTTAGAAGTTCTCATTAATTGTGTAACCTTAATTTATTGCAAGAAAGATTTGGTTATAAGCTTTTGTTTTTGTTTTTATTTTGCCTGAAACATCATATATGAGAAATTGTTCCTTTTCGTTTCGAATTTCAATCGAATCGTGAAAGGACGTTTTCGTTTAGATTTTTCATTCTATATTTTATTTAACTTCAGTTTAAAGTTATAGAATACTTTTGAGTTTCTGTTTACTTATTTCATGTTATTTATTTTTCTTACTTCATTTAATTTTTCATAGTGATTACAACTGTTATATGTTATTTTGAGAATTCGTAATTTAATTCTAGAATCTTAGTTTTGGGCTCTTTTTAATTTTTCCATTCATGTTTTGTTAATTACCTTCTAATTTAGTTTAATGCTTAATTTAGTTTTATTAATCTCTGAATTTAATCTGTTAGTCATTTACATTCCAATCCGACAATCAAACATCTAAAAATATGAATCTAGTCCATGACTAGTAACCTCTTCCATCCATTGTACATATCATCCTCTTGTTTTCTCTTTGTGAAGTTTTTCACATTTTTCAACAAGTTTAATTTTAAGTAACTTTCCCTGAGGAGACGATCTAAGAATTTATTCCTAATTATTACACGACATCCTCTTGCACTTGGGATAGCATTAGTGCTACTCATTTTTGAGTGAGTCACCTGTATTGCCCCTTGTTGGTCCCAAGGGACGAAGGAGGCTAGGTTAGCCGAAAGATGGTTATTAGTTCAAGGACGCAAGGTGCCCAATACCATGAGTAGCCCATGGTTTTGCTCACTGTTTTGGCAAAACCCCTATCACGAGGTCATTCATCCATCCCCCATAAGCCCTCTCCTCCTTTAAAGGATGCCCCATGCAATCCTTTCACCATTTGGTCACTTTTCTTTCACTTATTTGGAGAGAACGCAGGTGGAAGTTTCTTGTAGTTTTTCTAGTTGTTCTTGCTCTATTTTTTTTTTAAGCCTCTATAAGTCGATTCTCATGAAAAAAAATTTATATGATTTTTTTCACTTTGAGATTGTTTCCACTGATATAATTTTTTTGTAATTTTTACATGAGTATTAATTGTTTAAAAAATTAGGCTTATTCAAAATTGAAATCCTAAACCAAACCCCATTTATATCCTAAAGTGAGACCCATTCAGTTAAGGCCTATTTAGGACCATCAAAAACCACATCAATGCAAAGTTTCTTAAGGAACTCCCCCCCCCCCCCCCCCCCGCCCCTTCTTCCAAGGCTATCCGATGGCTGGCATGTTAACCCTAATAGTCCGCATGGATGGAAGGCCAAATAGCCACCCAAACCCACCCACCCCTCTTAGTAGCAGCTGCCCAATACCATGAATAGCCCATGGTTTTGCTCACTGTTTTGGCAAAACCCCTATCACGAGGTCTCATCCATCCCCCGTCAGCACTCTCCTCCTTTAAAGGATGCCCATGCAATCCTTTCACCATTTGGTCACTTTTCTTTCACTTATTTGGAGAGAACGCAGGTGGAAGTTTCTAGTAGTTTTTCTAGTTGTTCTTGCTCCATTTTTTTTAAGCCTCTATAAGTCGATTCTCATGAAAAAAAAATTTATATGATTTTTTCCACTTTGAGATTGTTTCCACTGATATAATTTTTTGTAATTTTTTCATGAATATTAATTGTTTAAAAATGGATTTGAGCGGGTCATACTGGGCAACAATTTAGATGATGGTGTAAAATCTTGACATTTTGATGAAGTTTTTGTTAAAGTTAGGGGTATTTATTGATATAATGAAATGCTAAACATTTTTATACATGTTATGAGTTTATCCAAAGCATGTTAGCATTTTTATTAAAGAGTTATACATATTTTGTTTGAAGTTGAAACTGGATCACACAAAACAGTTTCTGTTTTGAGGTTATGTTAATTGTTGGTTCTGAAAACCTAGTCCAATGGAAATGAAATTCATATATGCTGTTCTTAAGACTTTAATTTAGGTGTTAAGAGCTTTTTTTTTTTCAAGAGAGTTGGTTTACATTTTTGTTGGAAGCATGTTTTGCATGAAAAGGTTTGGTTAAGGCACAAACTTGAAACTCACGGGTTTGCTTTGTGTTTTTATGCAGTTTTGCAATGTGATCCTAGATTAAATGTTTAGATCAAGTTTAGAACTTGAATATGAGATATATGATTTTATTTCTTGAAGGTTTATTCATGAAAATTTTGGATTTAGTGATTTTGATCTAAAGTCAAAGCACATGGTATAAGGTTTTGAACTTAGCATGCATGCCATTTGATTTGATAATAAGTTTTGTGACTTTGGTTGTTGTTCCAGTGTGATTACATTTTGTTGGCTTTATAAACATGTTAAAAGTGTGTTAGTGGAATTTAGAGTCCTTGGAGTTGATTTGAAAAGTGTTAGATCAAGAACATCAAGGGTTGTTCTGTTTGACCAAAACTTTGTGTTTGGCATTTTATTGATATGAGGAGTTTATATCTTTATCAAATGATTATTTTGATGTCTTAGCATGATCTTTGAACATAGGATATTATTATTTTTAGTGTTGCATAAATCGGTTTAAATATACGGTTTGAGGTTTGAAAGAATTGAAACAAAAATAAGCTGTTTAGCCTTAATGTGAACCGACTAATGCATGATTTGTATAGTTTTGTCTTTATTTAAATTTTTCTAATTGAATATTTGGATTTCAGATAAAATTTACACTAGGATAGAATTTAGAGTTAGTATGTAAAATCCTTAATTTAGGGGCAAAATGGTCATTTTTTACATGCAAAGGGGTAAAATGGCAATTTTGCCATAAGGAAATTCTATGTTGCTAATTGATTAGTGGAATATTTTATTAGAAGTACCTCATTTCAGTTCACGCTATTCACACTACTTAATGTCACGCCCAATCATTGTAAATTAGCCTATAATTTAGTTTCAAGTGTATTTTTGTATATGTGATGGTAAGCCATAATTGTCATAATCTTGTCACTTATGATCATTGTAAATGCTCTAATATGCCATGTCATGTCAATTATTGAAAGTACATGCCTATCTGTTATTGAAGGAAACCAAAATCCAAAACTTGGTTTCTAAACCCTAAACCACTCAATTTTGATTAAGTGTTTAATCACATGGTTAAATTATTTCCACATGCTATTAACAACTCAAGTACACACTATTATACCCTTATCCACTATTACATTTGGTAATTACATTTGACTGAGAAAATTTTGATTTAGACTTAAAACTAGTCAAAACCCTAAATGAAATCCCAAATTGAGCACACTCAATTAAGCTCATCTTTGGCCCACTGAGACCACCACCTAGCCTAATCTTCTTAAGCAAGCTTCTTCCTCCATCCAAAACCACCATATGTCTGACATGCCAACTCATGGAAAGCCCCAAATAGTGGCTTGATGGCTATAAAAAAAGGCTATACGATGCAGCTCATCAATTTTTCCAAACAAGTAGCAGGAAATCATATGTTTTGCAACCCATTTTCCTCCACCATTTCAGCTACGAACCTCCCATCTCTTGGTCATTCCACCACCCACCATGTCAACCCTTCCTTATACCCCACACCACTTCAGCCCAAACTTAGCTACATGTCACTTATTTTCTAGAGAGAAATTGAGAGAGTTAGTATTTTGTTATATGGCTCAATCTTCCTGTATTTTGTTTTATTTTGAGTCTATTCTACTTGGGTATAAGTTGGAAATTTTTTCATGGAGTTTTGATTAGTGAAATTTAAGCACAATGATGCAAAGGTCTCGGTGGTGATAGTTTTAGTGTCTGTGGGAAACTTTATAGGTTTTGTGAAGTTTTGGTGAAATGATGAGTAGATCTTGCTATGGTGAAGTGTTAACATGTTAATATGCAAGTTAGGCTTGAATTTATAGAATGTTAGTATTTTGCATGATTTTGGAAAGTTGAAATCTTGAAGTGTCAAAATAGTTTTTATTTTGGTGAAGTTGAAATATTTTGTTATAGAAACATGATCCAATGGTCTTGATATTCACATATGATGTTCTCAAGGCTTTGATCTATGTGCTAGGAGTTTATGTTTTAGAATATTAGTTTTGATCTTGATAGAATAATTTTTATTCAAGCAAAAGTTTGTTTAGGACCCAATCTAGAGGCTTTCAGGTATGTATCATGTTCAAATGAAACTTTTGTCATATGATTCTAGATTTTATGCTTAGATTAAGTTTAGAACTTGAATATGAGGTACATGGTATTTTTTAAAGTTTTATTTCATGAAAATCAAGTATTAATTTTTGGCCAGGTTTGGTTTGGCCAAGCCAAAATTCTCATTTCAAACACAAAATTTCCATCTCATCATTATAATTTTTCCAAATCCCTATACAAAATATAATAAACAATTCAATTTTTTCAAATCTCAATTTAACTTTTTCAAATCCTAAAATAATAATAATATTAAAACATAATATTTTAAATTTTCATCTAAAACTCAAAATTCTTATCTCACTCCCCAAACCATACCGTATTTTTATTCCAAGTCAAAAAGCATATGTACACGGTTTTGAAGTTAATGTGCAAGCCGATTGTTTGGTTAGGTGTTTTGTGATTTTGGTTGTTGGTCAAACATTATCACTTAGGTTGGATTTTTAAACAAGTTAAGAATGTGTTCATGGACTTTTGGAATCCTTGGAGTTGATTTGAAAAGTGTTATACCAAGAATATCAAGGAGTTGTTCAAATTAAACTTGGTGTTTTGGCATTTTTTTTTATGAAGTGAGTTTATGATTTTTATGGAATGTATATTTTGATGTCTTATCATGATAATAGAACCTAGAAAATGATTTTTAGGTGTTGCATAAATCGGTTTAAGCATAAACATTGAAGTTTTGATAATTTGCAACAAAAATCAAGTTTTAGCTTTCATGTGTTTCGACCAAAGCATGGTTTGCATAATTGTGTTTAGTTTTAAATTTTTTTGATTATATACTTAGATTTAGGACACAATTTACAGGATTTTGGTAGGATTTGGACTTAAGATGCAAAATTCGTATTTTGAGGGTAAAAGTGTTATTTTACACTTGTAGATGGGTAACTTTGCAATTTAGCACTAAGTTAGTGAGTCTTTGGCCCCGTTTGGTTGTTAGATTTCATTGAGATCAACTCAGTTCAATTTAATTTTAACCTGAGTCTAACATTCAAATATGTAACTCTTAAATCACTAAACTCATTTCAATTTAAAACCTCTTTATAAGTAGGACCCACAACCTTTCTCAACTCAGCACCTCTTTACACGTGATACCCACAACCTTTTTCAACTTCCCATAAATAGTATTAAACTCATCTTAATGTCTAAATATATATAAACTCATCTTAGATGGGTCTTGATAAGTGTGCGAAAGTGCACTCTATATACCCTATTATTGGACTAAAGTGCTAAAATGTGAATAGAAATCATAGGAATTAATGTGTATTCTTAAATTGAATTTCTATTTACGTTGGCATACTCCTAAGCAGTTTTTTTATGTCTAATTTCAGAGTTTATAAAAGAGCAAGTCAAGCCCAATCAAATTCGAAGGAGGACATTCATGGGGTTTGAGAGCAATTTGGAAGAAAAGAAAAAGAAAAAAATCATAAAATGAAACCACAATAAGTCCAAGTCCGAAATTCGCTAGGAGACAGTCTGGACATACTTTAGTCTTTTGACTGTATCTTTTTACTCACATATCGGATTGATGCGATTCTTAATGCACTAGAAAGCTATCTTAAAGGGCTATAACTTTGTCTCTAATAAGGATTTCCAAATTAGAAATCCTGAAGGCCGTACATGGCTACCAAGATAAGTCCTAAAATTTAGACGATTTTTTTATGCGGAAATTAAGAGGACATTAGGGTTTCTTCCCTACCCTATATAAGCATATCATTAGCACGAAATGGAGGGGGAGGAAGAGGCACAAGAGGCAGATCTGAAGAGAGGAGAAAATCACTTCCATGGCTACCGTTCGCTTTAGTTTTCTCTGGAGATTTTTGTTGTCCAGTATATTTGTGGGTAACTAAATTCTCTAGTAGGGTTAGGGATGAACTTGCACATTAGATGGTATTTCTAATTTATTCTTAATTTATGTATTTGATTTTCAATTGCTAAAACTCTTTTATTTTATTATTCTCAATTCATCGTTGATATTTTCTTCTCCGAATAATCATAGAATATATTGTGTTTATGGATTCAGTTGTGCTTTTTCTATTGAATGGATTAGTTCTTTGATTATGTTTGGATCAATTATTTATCTATATTGATTTAGTTTTTTGCTGCAATATCGCTTCCTGAGTATATTGTCATCATTAGATTTTATCAATAGGGGTAGTAATTCACGTTTTTTAAAAGTGGTGAATGTTTTTTCAAAGGGTTACATTTTATTTAAGTCTGGTTTATAAATCTATACCTTCCGATTGGGAATTGCGAGAATTGAGTTCCTAATTGAGTTATCCAATGAATTAAGAATAATTAAAATGCTAGATTTGTGCAAGGGATTCCCGACGCTCTACTGTTTGTCAAATTTGAGTACTTTTTCTGTTAATCACTTTGCTTCACTTGAATTTACATTTAAAATTAATCTTTGTTCTCTATTACTTATTTAATATTTTTCTTTAGTTTCTTTGTTCCTCTTACTATTCTTTTAATTTGTCTCCCTGTGGGATCGACACCCCAAAGCTGTGCTACAACTACCGCGTTATTCTTTGAGCGTAATCAAATTTTGGCGCCGTTGCCGGGGAGACGGTAAAAGAATTGTGAGAGAGTTTTTCATTTCAACAGTTTGTAAAGGCGGTAACTTTGTTCCCTCTTTTAGCTTGCTGCATTTTTTTTTATTTTCTATTTCTTTTAGTAGTTTTTTTTTTAGTGTTGCGTTTTTCTCTACCTTGCATGCACAGGTATAGAGACGCCTTTGGTCGGTTTGCTTGTAGACCTGTGTTGGAGTCTGAGTTTAACTTTTCTGATCATTTGTTTGAAAATTCTTCTGATTCTGAGAAAATGAGTGAACATGAAGATCAACCCACTAGGACCCTTCAGGATTACCTCCACCCTACACGCATAGCCACACCATCATGCATCATGTTTCCAGCTAATATTCGCCAATTGGATTTTAAAACAGGGATGATACAGTTACTCCCTACTTTTCATGGCTTGGAAAATGAAAATCCATATGTGCACATTAGGGAGTTTGAGGAAGTAGTTGCGACTTTTCATAGTCAAAATGCAACTGATTACATTGTGAGACTTAAGTTCTTTCCTTTCTCTTTGAAGGATAGAGCTAAGAGTTGGCTATACTCTTTGAGACCACGATCTATTGGGTCATGGAATGAGATGACTCAGGTCTTATTTAATAAATACTTTCCCCAACATAAGACCAATGCTTTAAAAAGGCAAATCTCCACTTTTGTACAAAAGGACAGTGAGACTTTGTATCAGTCTTGGGAGAGATTTAAGGAGCTATTGAGTATGTGTCCTCACCATGGGTATGAGAATTGGCGCTTAGTGAGCTATTTTTATGAGAGCGTCAATTTGTGGAGATGATGTGTAATGGTGAGTTCTTACAGAAAGATCCTTATGAGGCCATAGAATACCTCAATGAGCTTGCTGAAAAAGCTCACACTTGGACTGGACCTAGTGCTACTGAGAGCACAAATAGGTCACGACCTGCAGGAAACCTAAATGGTGGTAGAATTTATCATCTCAGGGAAGAAGATAACCTAAAGGCTAAGGTTGAGATGCTCACTAGTGAGCTAGAGGTATTGAAGAATAAAGACTTAAAGCCAACACACGTGGCTAATCATGCAGAGTCTTTTGGACGATGTTTTGTGTGTGGTGGGGTAGATCACCTTGCCCAAGAGTGTCCCACATTTGCTGAGATGAGAGGGATGTATGAGGAACAATGTAATGCCTTAGGTATGTACATGAAGCCTGTTGTACCTTTCTCTGATACCTACAATCCTGGGTGGCTCAATCACCCCAATTTTAGCTGGAAGTCTGAAAACCAGCCGCCTGCACAACCCCCTAGATCATATCCTGCACCATATCATGCACCTTCATCTTCTAGGAGTCCTTTAGAAGACACTTTGAATGCTTTTTATTGAGGCACAGGGTAAGACTAACCAAAAGTTTGAATCTTTGATTACACAGATTGTTGAAAAAAATAAGGAGATAAAGAGTCATATATCCAAGATAATGAGCTCCTTGAGTGTGAATGAGCGTGGCAAGTTTCCTTCTCAAGCTCAATCCGCACCCCAAGGTCAGCATATGGCACAAAAAAATTTAAAAGAAGTCAATGCCATTATGACAAGAAGTGGTAAGTCCTTACACATCCCAACAACTGATAAGCAAAAGGATGTTGAAGAGGAACAAAGTAATGATAGCACCGAGTTCCCCAAGGATGTTGAGGTAATCAAGAGTCCAGTTAAGGTACCATTTCCTCAAGCTTTAAAATCTGGTATGCGAACTTTGGATCCTAGTAATGAAATCTTGGAGAACCTCAGACAGGTAAAGATTAACCTTCATCTTTTGCATGTTATTAAACAAGTTCCCATTTATGCAAAAGTTCTTAAAGATTTGTGTACAGTCAAGAGGAAGCACCATGTTAAGAAGACAACATTTCTGACAGAGCAAGTTAGTGTTCTAATTGAGCAGCGAATTCCTCCTAAGTACAAGAATCCTGGTTGTCCAACCATTGCATGTAATATTGGGAATCATGATTTGGGCAAGCCTTGCTAGATCTAGGAGCTAGTGTTAATTTGATGCCTTATTCCATTTATTTGCAGCTTGGTTTGGGTGAAATTAAGCCTACTTCTGTCGTGCTTTAGTTGGCTGATCGTTCAGTTAAGAAACCGAGAGGGATAGTTGAAGATGTTTTGATCCAAATTGACAAGTTTTATTATCCTGTTGATTTCTTAATTTTGGACACTCAATCAGTTGTTGAGTCTAACTCTAAAGTTCCTCTCATATTAGGTAGACCTTTCCTTACTACAGCTAATGCACTTATAAATTGCAGGAATGGGTTGATGAAGTTATCTTTTGGAAACATGACCATGTAGGTCAACATTTTCCATATTGAGAAGCAGCCAACAGATGACGAGTGCCACCAAACGTATATAATTGATGCACTCATAGACAAGGGAGTTCACACAACTCATGATTTTGATCCCCTTGAATATTCCCTTGTGAATTCTGAGTTTAATACATCTGATGTTATTGATATTTGTGTTGTTTTTTATGAAACTCAGCATTATGGCACACAGGTTTCGCAATAGAAATTTGAGGAGTTGCCTAAGAAATGTGGAAAACAGATTCCTGTAAGTATGAAAGTACCAAGAGTTAAATTGAAATCTTTACCTAAGTCTAAAGTCTATAAGGTTAAAATGAAAACGTTTCATGATAAAAATATTCTTAGGAAGAGGTTTAAACCTAATGACCAAATATGCTTATATGATTTTGGATCTCACAAGCACAAAGGAAAACTTTGGTTTAGGTGGACTGACCCATTTCTAGTGAAAAATGTTTTTGTAAATGGGGTGGTAGAAATAGAGGATCCTAAGGATGGTCGGATCTTTAAAGTAAATGGTCAACACCTTAAAATATTAATTGATAGGCAAGTTCCGGAAGTGGAAGACATTCCACTTGTGGATCCAGTCTATCAACCTTGACCATACCACCAAGGTATGTGTTTCTTTATTTATTTTGTTTTGCTTTGTTTTGTTTTTGTTTTTTCTTATTTTCTTTCTTTTCCTTTTTGTTTGTTGTTGTTTTCTTTGTTTTTGATTACAGGATAGTTTAATTTCATCATTTCATTTTACCATCTTTGATGTTTAGTGAGCTACCCACGTCACTCATCAGGTGTATTCTACCATTTTCAGTTACTCCCCATTCAATTTTGATTCTTAAACATTGAGGACAATGTTTCATTTAAGTTGGGGGGTGGTGGTGCAAATTCAGTATTTAAAATGCTTGTTGGAACTCTGTGGCATATTTTCATGTGCCAATTTTTTTTTTAATTTGCATCACACGTGCATCATTTTCAAATGTGTACTCATTCTCATTCATAGCCATCTTTGTGAATTCATCAAACCCACCATAATCATTTTTGCTAAAGCATTCACAGAACCCTTAATGCACTTATCCAAGTTTTGTGGTAAGATGGTGGTTTGACACATGTAGCTAGAGAACTCTTTTGCTTAAGTATTCATGTAAGTTTGGAGATGATTGAGAGCATACAAATGCAGTAAATTGTGATAAGCGTTCATTGATCTGTTGAATTGTGCACTTCTTTTGAGAATATCATTACATGGTTTGCGGTATAATGGTGGATATACTTGGGATATGACGAAGGTCAACTTAGGATTAACATTTGAGCCTTTCAAGCTATCATTTCCATCATAGACCCCTAGTAGCCAACCTTGAGCCAATAAAACACTTGTAGCTTTTTCTTTTCATATGCCCATATCATCCATGCCTCTCCACATTGGAGTATAACCTATACACAAATTTTCTTACCCTTTTTACTTCCAAGTGTATACTAGGTATGGAATTTGTATTTTCTTTCTTTAATTTTATCATTTTCAATTAAAAAGAAGAAGAAGAAGAAGACGACGGAAAAAAAGAGAAGAGTACAAGTTGCAAAGTGTTCAATTGAGTGAGCTCCAAAAAAAAAAAAGTTGGTAGAGATGGAAAGAATACAAAAGTGGCATGTGTTTGTCCATCAAATTGTTGAAAAAAAAAGAGGAAGAAGAAGGAAAAGCATTATTATTTGATGATCTGAAAAGTTGGAGAGTATATCAAGTGAGAAGTATGGTCTATTGAGATATTTAATAAAATTCCCTTTGTATGTACTTGGAAGTTTTTGAATCCCTTTCATCCTTTTTCTTCATATAACCCCAAAACCAAGCCACATTACAATCTTTTGTGTTGACCATTCTGATCCTAAGTAAGTTGTTGGAAAGATTGATGGAAGTCTCATTTGTTAGTGTTCCTATCATAAGATCAATGTTTGCTTATTGCTTGTACGTAATTGCCTAATTTTCCATGAAAGTGTGTATACACCCATTGTCAACTCCATAGAGAGAGCCTTTACACGAAACACTATTATACCCGTGAGTTATGGAGTTGAACCTTTTGCTTAAGATGTTCTTGATGTTGCATGTGTCAAGGTTAGTGGTACGATGGTTATGGCTTGGAGAACACACACACACTCTGTGGATTGCTATAGGTGGATTGATCTTGATGGGTTATTGGATTCCTTAGATTGTTTTGATATGTGAATCTGGAAAGTGTGACTTGATGGCCTTTATGTGTGATTTTCTTTGGTCTCTTTCGTTGTTTTGACATGAAAATTGCTAGAGACTAGCAATGAGTAAGTTGGGGGGTGTGATGAGTGTACGAAAGTGCACTCTATATACCCTATTATTGGACTAAAATGCTAAAATGTGAATAGAAATCATAGGAATTAATGTGTATTCTTAAATTGAATTTCTATTTACGTTGGAATACTTCTAAGCAGTTTTTTTTTATGTCTAATTTCAGAGTTTATAAAAGAGCAAGTCAAGCCCAGTCAAATTCAAATGAGGACATTCATGGGGTTTGAGAGCAATTTGGAAGAAAAGAAAAAGAAAAAAATCACAAAATGAAACCACAAGAAGTCCAAGTCTGAAATTCGCTAGGAGACAGTCTGGATATACTTTAGTCTTTTGACTGTATCTTTTTACTCACATATCGGATTGATTCAATTCTTGATGCATTGGAAATCTATCTTAAAGGGCTATAACTTTGTCTCTAATAAGGATTTTCAAATTAAAACTCTTGAAGACCGTACGTGGCTGCCAAGATAAGTCCTAAAATTTAGGCGATTTTTTTATGCGGAAATTAAGAGGACATTAGGATTTCTTTCCTACCCTATATAAGCAAATCATTAGCACAAAATGGAGGGAGAGGAAGAGGCACAAGAGGCAGATCTGAAGAGAGGAGAAAATCACTTCCATGGCCACCGTTCGCTTCAGTTTTCTCTGAGATTTTTGTTGTCCAGTATATTTGTGGGTAACTAAATTCTCTAATAGGGTTAGGGATGAACTTGCACATTAAATGGTATTTCTAATTTATTCTTAATTCATGTATTTGATTTTCAATTGCTAAAACTCTTTTGTTTTATCATTCTCAATTCATCGTTGATGTTTTCTTCTCCGAATAATCATAGAATATATTGTGTTTATGGATTCAGTCATGCTTTTTCTATTGAATGGATTAGTTCTTTGATTATGTTTGGATCAATTATTTATCTATATTGATTTAGTTTTTTGCTGCAATATCGCTTTCTGAGTATATTGTCGTCATTAGATTTTATCAATAGGGGTAGTAATTCACCTTTTTTAAAAGTGGTGAATGTTTTTTCAAAGGGTTACATTTTATTTAAGTCTGGTTTATAAATCTATACCTTCCGATTGGGAATTGCGGGAATTGAGTTCCTAATTGAGTTATCCAATAAATTAAGAATAATTAAAATGCCAGATTTGTGCAAGGGATTCCCGACGCTCTACTGTTTGTCAACTTTGAGTACTTTTTCTATTAATCACTTTGCTTCACTTGAATTTACATTTAAAATTAATCTTTGTTCTCTATTACTTATTTAATATTTTTCTTTAGTTTCTTTGTTCATCTTGCTATTCTTTTAATTTGTCTCCCTATGGAATCGACACCCCAAAGCTGTGCTAGAACTATCGCGTTATTCTTTGGGCGTAATCAGGTCCCACAAAACTCAGTCTATCATCTCAACTCACTACTATTTATAAAGAACTGGACTCAGCTCAGTTCAGCTTAACATCCAAATGTAGCCTTTATATTTGTATGAGCTTTAGTGAGGTATACATAACCTTAGGATTTATTTCATTTCAGTTAACGTTTTTTCACTCTATGCGTAACGTTACGCTTTTACTTTATGTGAAAAATATGTAAGTTAGCTTCTAACTTACTCTCAAAATATTTATGTATGTATGGTGGTAAGCTTATTATTGTCATATTCTTATCACTCATGATTATTATAAATTATTCACTATGCCATGCCATGTCATGTATTGCAAGTACATGTTTATTTGTTGCATAACATGTTACATACATCTTGTTACATGCCATGATATGCCATGTCATCTATTACAAGTTCATTTATCATATGCCATGAGTTCTTAGTCATGCCATTTGGCTTGACTAATGCACCCTCCACTTTAAAGTCATTGATAAACACTATTTTCAAGCCCTATTTGAGAAGATTGATCTTGATTTTTTTTAAAAAAAAATTTATGACCCTAATCATGTTCAACATTTGCAAATCACACTAGATATCTTGAAGCAGAATGAGCTATTTTCCAAGATGAGTAAATATAGATTCGGGTGCAATGAGGTGGAAAATTTGGGACACTTGATTTTTGAGAGGGGAGTGAGGGCAAATCCTGCTAAGTTGAAGGTTATGGTTGATTGGTTAGTTCCTAATTCAGTAAAAACATTAAGAGATTATTTTGGGTTTAACTGGATATTATAGGAAGTTTATTCGTGGTTATGGAAGTATTGTTGCTCCTCTTACCACCCTATTGAAGAAGAGCAATTTTTTGTGGAATGAAGAAGCTCAAGAGACATTCCAAAAGTTGAAGCAGGTTGTGACTCAGCTACCAGTGGTCACACTTCCTAAATTTTTCTAAAGCTTTTGCCATTGAATGTAATGCCTTGAATTAGGATATAGGGGCAGCTCTTATGCAAGAATCAAGGCTTGTGGCTTTCTAGTCAAGCCTTAAAAGGGAGGGCTTTAGCATTGTCTACATATAGGAAGGAATTATTGGCCTTAGTGTAAGCTGTTTAAAGATAGAGGCCTTATCTATTAGGTAGTCTTTTGTTGTTAAGATTGACCACCAGAGTTTAAAGTACTTGTTAAAGCAGAGGATAGGTACTCATATGCAGCAGAGATAGATAACAAAGCCACTGGGTCATGACTTTATTGTGAAGTATAAGAAAGGGTAGGAGAATAGAGTGACAGATGCTTTGTCAAGATAGTTTGAAGAATCAGGGTCTTTATTTCTCATCTCCTTCCCTACTGTGAATTAGTTGACTGAATTGAAGCAAAGTTATGCTAATGAATCTGAGTTGCAGGAACTTTTCAAGAAGGTGAATGAAAGTCAAACCTCTTTGAGGTTTTCTATGAAGGGGACTTGCTATTCTATAAAGGCGGGTTATATGTGCCTATGGGAACTTATATAATGTTGTGATGTTTTTCAAAGGATTAAGGTTGAAGCAATCCACTGGGTTGAACAATCCTTACCTAGTGGATTGCTTCAACCTCTGCTAGTTCCTGGCCAACCTTGGCTAGACATCTCAATGGATTTCATTAAGGGTCTACTAGTTTCGAGAGGGCATTCTATCATATGGGTTGTATTGGATACTGACTAAATATAGTCACTTTGTCTCACTAGTTCATCTGTACACAACCAAGACCATTACTCAGCTCTTTATACAACACATTTTTAGGCTTCATGGGTTTCCTAAAACTATTGTCTCAGATCAAGACCTTGTGTTTACAAGCAGATTTTGAAAAGAGCTTTTTAAGCTCCATGATGTTCAACTATGTCATAGTACTACCTATCATCCATAGACAGTTGGACTATGATGACCCGCTTTTAAGTGTATTTTCGCTGAAGTATTTGTTTTTATTTAATTAATATACTAGTTATTTTATTTTAATGTATTTGCGTTTTTAAAATTGGGTTTTAATTTAATTTAATTTATTTGAGGTTGTGTTTTATTTCTTTAAGCTGTTTAGTGGTTTTAATCTTTTTGGCGGTTTGTTTCGTTTTCCCGGAGTGAGGATTGGACCTCATCTCTTTTCACATCTTTTTCCCTTTTTTCTCTTTTTCCCTTTTTCTTTTTCCCTTCTTTTTCCTTTTTCCTTCTTTTCTTTTTCTTCTTTTTCTTTTTCTCTCTCCTCTCTCCCCGATTCGGACCCCCCCGAGCTCTCTCTCTCTCCTCCCTCTCCCTCACGCCGGCGTCACCTTCCCCAGCCCCTACCGCCGCCGTCCGGCCACCGTTCGGCCCCCCACCGGTCCCATTCTCTTCCTCTCCCTCCGGTGCACCACCCCTCCGAAACCCACCCCCAACCGGCCGGCCATTTGGCCGGAAAAAGCTTCCAAAGGGCGCACGGATTTCACTCCGATCCGCCGCCGTCGCTCCACCTCCGGCTACCATTTCTTCACCACTTCATCACCAGCCTCTTGCCGTCCTAACCCACCCATTTCCGGCCTCCAACGACCACCGGAGCAGCTCCCACGAGCTTGTTTTCCGATTTGCCATTTTCGGCCATTTCCGGCCATTCCGCCGCCACCCACGGCCGTCCGTCACTTCCAATAGCTTCACAACCACCTCTAGACCATTCCCTATCAATCCCGTGTCCTAGTTTGTCCCCGTTCAAAAGTGGGTTTTTCAGACCCACGGCCACAGTGAATTTTCACTGTGACGTTGCTGTTTTTCCGCCGTTTGCAACGCCGCTTGTTTTCTAAAATTGCCATATAGCGCTGTAAGTATTTTCCAAACCCTATTTTCAGATTTTAATATATATTGCTCATTCATTTATTTACTGTTGTTGGTTGTTGATTCCGGACTGAGTCCGAGGAGTTTCGGGGGTCGGATGGATGGAGGACGGAGTTGTCTGTTTAATTGATGTATGTTGGTTGGTTAATTTGTTATGCATTGATATGGCATTTCATGGTGCATGCATGTGTGTTTTGTTCATGTGTGAAAAGCCTGTGTATTGGCGTGACTGGTTTTACGGGTGCGTGTGTATCACGAGCCTAAGCCGGGATGGGTTATTATCTCGGTGGAGCTCCTCTGGTCACTCGGGAGCGGAATAAACTGAGTGATGTCCCCTGAGTTGTCGAGAGAGATGACGGGAGCGGGGCTAGGGGATGCTTGGCTACGAACGCGCCGGGCGCGGAACCGGGCATCGCCCTACTCACCGACTCCGTGGCCCTTCGCTGGCGGGGGCTAGAGGATGCTTGGCTACGCACGCGCGGGAGGCGCGGAACTGGGCATCGCTCGTTAGGTGTCACATGCGTGGTGGTACTCTGCGGTGTGACACTGGAGCCAGGGTGTGCGGATGACCCCTAGGGGAGGTCATGGCGTATACGGTTAAAATTGGATAATGGTTTATGAGGCCAAATGGGACTTTTGGCGTGGGCCAGATGGACTTCTGGCGAGATATTGGGCCGGATGGACTTCCGGCGAGATATTGGGCCAAATGGACTTTTGGTGGCCAAATGTGGCTTTTGGCGTGTTTTTCGGAAAGGATATGTTTTTGGGCCAAATGGGTTTTTGGCGTGTGTGGAAAACTGGTGTTTTTGGGCTTTGTGCATTGGGCATGTTTCATGCATCTTGTTTGAGTTATATGTGTTTTTATCTGGTAGTGTTTGGGTTTACTTACCTGCGGTACCATTCGTGGTTCCGTAGCTTTTGGTGCAGAGTTGGAGGACGAAGAGGAGGAGGCTGAGCCCGAGGATGCGGCTCCGCCGGGTTGCTGATGCTATCTTTATATTTGTTTAAAACTGTATTCGTGTTTTGTAATATTTATCTATGTATGTTTTAAACAGTTTGTATTACGTTAAGAAATTCTGGTACTTAGTTATGACTTTCTTTATCCGCTGCGAGTTTCTCTGTACACATCTGTTGCCTTGCACACACTCGGCACCCGACGATGGGATGGTGACCCGGGTTGTCACCATCCGGACGTCTCAATTTCCCCGTGTTCGGGCGTGGGGATTTTGGGGGCGTCACAGGTGGTATCAGAGCGGTTTGGCTCTGGGTAAAACCACATGTCCCGTAGGTAGTACCAGAATGTTTTTAAAGTTGCGTTTTAAAAATTATGTTAAGTATAGTTGTTTTATTTGTTTTATTTGTGTGAGCTTGTTTGGTTGTTTTTATTTATTTAGTCATGTTTTGGCATGCTGGTTTCTTTTATTTCTTGCTGCGTAGTGCTGTTTTTGTTTTGTTGGTTTTATGATGGTTTTATTTGTTTTCTTAAAGGAGGGTCAAGAGTAGTGTTGTGGCAGGATTATGGGGAGACCAGGGAGACCAAAGAAAAATACTCAGGAACCACAGGATAATACCTCCAGGGATGACTCCATAGCCGAAGCAATTCGGCAGATGACGGAGTTTATGCAACAGAGTGCGAGGTCTCAACAGGCAGGGCTTTGGCCACCACAAGGACCTTGGCCACCACAAGGGGGTCCTTGGCCACCATCAGGAGGGCCCTATCCGCCGTCAGGAGAGCCTTGTCCACAACAAGGAGGGTATTGGCCACAACCAGGAGGTCCCTGGCCATATCAGGGAGGGCCTTGGATGTATCAAGGAGGGTCCAGTAGCATGGTGCAAGCCGGATGCACCTATGAGCGCTTCTTGGCGCATAGGACTCCACACTTCTCTGGGAATGAGGATCCACTTCAGGCTGGAAAATGGATCAAAGATCTGGAGAAGACTTTTGAGGTGTGTGGGTGCACTGAGGCACAGCAAGTACTCTACGCCAGCTATCTCTTGCAAGGTATCGCTTCTGATTGGTGGGATACCAGGAGGGTGATGTTGGAATCTGAACTGGGATCTTTCGCTGCGGTGACCTGGCAACGTTTTAAGAAGGAATTCAATGACCGCTTCTTTCCTGCATCAGTAAGGAAGCAAAAGGCAAGAGAGTTCTCCAATCTGGTCCAAGGGGGCGCAACAGTGGAACAATACGCCCGGAGGTTTATAGAACTTGAGCGATTTGCTCCTCATCTTGTTGCCACTGAGGAGATGCGAGCAGATCGTTTTCAGGAAGGGCTACGCCCTGATATACGCCGTATGGTGGTCAGCCTTCGAATATCCACTTTTCAGGAGTTAGTGGATGTGGCCACCCTTGTAGAGCGGGAAAATAATCTGTGTATGGGCTCCCCTCCAGGGCAAAAGAGGCGGAGTTTTTCTGGTGAAGGAAGCAGCTCGGGTTCGCCTCAGAAGTTTGTTCAACGAACCGGAACTCGATCTCAAGCATCCACCTCAAGTGTTCGCATGGGAGGACGTATGCCTGTTTGTGGAGCTTGTAATAGAGCTCATGAGGGCGAGTGTCGCACGAGTAGCGGACCCCAGTGTTATCGGTGCGGCCAAGTGGGACATATTGCTCGGGATTGCCCCGTCAGAGTTCAAGGAAGCCGTGGAGGTAGACACGGTGGAAGAACCAACCCGAGACAAGCAGTGCAAGCCCGAGTTTATGCAGTCACACCCGGAGAGGTGGATGATGAGGCACCAGCGACCCATGATGCTGGAGTAATCACAGGTATGGATTAATTTAATTTTTTTTTTAAGTTGGATTTAGCTTTTGGTGCTTTTGGTTTCTTCGTTGTGTTTTTTTGGATTTCATGGGTTGTGTGTTTGGTTCAGGAAGAGTTCGTTTGTATGAGTTTTATGCTTGTACTTTGTTTGATTCCGGTGCTTCACGATCGTTTGTGTCTTCCACGTTTGCTCGGGTGTGTAACTTGGTCACGGAACCGTTGCCGAAGGCTATGGTAGTGGCGCTACCCGATGGCGAGATGGTGTGGTGTTCCAAGGTTGCTTTGGGATGCCCGTTAAATTTTGAGGGAAGGTTTTTGGATGCTGATCTGGTGGTATTCAAGCTGTTGGGTTTTGATATCATCCTCGGGATGGATTGGCTATACCGATATTCTGCGACTATTAATTGCAGAAGTCGGACAATTAGCTTTCAGCTTCCGGATGGTGATTGTCTGGAATTCGCGGGGAGTAGATTAAAAGAAAAGCCGATGATTATATCGGCGATACAGGCAAGAAGAGAGATTGCATGGTGAGCGGATGCATTCTTGGTTCAGATGGTGTCCACGCCGTCTGAGAAGAAGTCCTTGGCAGACATTCCAGTTGTGGAAGAATTCCCCGATGTATTTGTGGATGATTTGCCCGGACTACCCCCTGTTCGGGAGATGGAGTTTGTCATAGATTTGGAACCTGGAGCGGCTCCTGTGCATAAAGCTCCTTATCGCATGGCACCGGCTGAATTGAAAGAGTTGAAGACTCAGTTGCAAGAACTGGTAGAGAAGGGATTTATTCAGCCTAGTACGTCGCCGTGGGGTGCTCCAGTTTTATTTGTTAAAAAGAAAGATGGAACCCTTCGTATGTGCATTGACTATCGGGAGTTGAACAAAGTGACCATCAAAAATAAATATCCTCTCCCGCGGATAGATGATTTATTTGACCAACTTCAAGGAGCAGCCGTGTTCTCTAAGATTGATCTGAGGTCGGGATACTACCAGCTGAGAATCAGAGAGCAGGATGTGCCGAAAACTGCCTTCAGGTCGAGGTATGGACACTATGAATTTAAGCTGATGCCGTTTGGGCTAGCTAATGCTCCTGCCGCTTTCATGGATTTAATGAATCGGGTGTTCCAACCTTATCTGGATTCCTTCGTGGTAGTATTTATTGATGATATACTGATTTATTCCCGAGATATTGAAGAGCATGTGTATCATCTTAGTCTGGTACTTGAGAAATTGAGAGAGCACCAGTTGTACGCCAAGCTCAGCAAGTGTGAGTTCTGGTTGGAAGAAGTTAAATTTCTTGGGCATGTAATTTCCCAGGGCGGAGTGGCAGTTGATCCCAGTAAGGTAGAAGCCATTTTGTCATGGCCACGCCCGACTACAGTGCGCGAGATCCGGAGTTTCTTGGGGCTTGCCGGATACTACCGAAGATTTGTTGAAGGTTTTGCTCGCCTATCCGGACCTCTCACAGCTTTGACTCGGAAGAATACAGAATTTGTGTGGTCGGAGAAATGTGAGAGAAGCTTCCAGGAATTGAAGAACAGGCTGACAACGGCACCTGTGTTAGCACTCCCAGAATCGCATAAGCCATTCGTAGTCTTCAGTGATGCGTCCAAGTTTGGTTTGGGTTGTGTCCTTATGCAGGAAGGACGGGTTGTAGCCTATGCATCTCGTCAGCTAAAGGACCATGAGAAGAATTACCCGACGCACGATCTAGAATTGGCTGCGATTGTTTTTGCACTCAAGATCTGGCGGCATTTCTTGTATGGGGAAGCTTGTGAGGTATTTACTGATCATAAGAGCTTGAAGCATTTGTTTTCCCAGAAAAATCTGAATATGAGGCAAAGGCGTTGGCTGGAGCTAATCAGTGACTATCAGTGTGAGATCAAATACCACCCGGGGAAGGCTAATATAGTTGCTGATGCTTTGAGCCGGAAGTCTCATTTGGAAGATGAAGCTGAACCGTCGGAAATGGATTCGTTACTTTATGGGATGAGAAGGCTCCTTATAGAGAGTTCGCAGCAAGTAGAGATTCTGTCTTCAGTTCTTGACGTTCGAGTAACAGATTTTGAAGAATTGAAAGCTCTCCAAAGAAAGGATCCGAAGCTGCTGAACATCAGGAAAAGAGTCCGAAAATCTCGAGGGCCGTTGCACTATAGCATGGATAGTGATGGGATACTTCGGTTCCGAGATCGCAGAGTGATCCCAAAGGACTCAGATTTCAAGGAACGGATCATGGCGGAAGCTCATGCGGCCCCGTATTCAGTTCATCCCGGCAGTACAAAGATGTATCGAGACTTGAAGAAAACTTACTGGTGGGATGGAATGAAGAAGGACGTTGCCTTATATGTGGAGAAATGCCACACGTGTCGTCAGGTAAAGGTCGAGCATCAGAGACCTGCAGGTATGCTCCAACCCCTCCCTATTCCTGAGTGGAAATGGGATGATATCACGATGGACTTCGTAGTGGGTTTGCCGAGAACACCTAGCGGGAAGAATTCTGTTTGGGTGATTGTGGATCGGTTAACGAAGAGTGCTCATTTTCTGCCTGTTAACAACACCGACTCTTTGGGTAAGTTAACCCGTTTGTATGTCAAGGAGATAGTGCGGCTACACGGCATACCAAAGAGTATAGTGTCGGATCGGGACCCGAGGTTCACATCGCAGTTCTGGAAGAGTTTGCAGGCAGCTTTGGGTACTAAGTTGAAGTTCAGCACTGCTTATCACCCGCAGACAGACGGCCAGTCAGAGCGCACCATACAGACCCTGGAAGACATGTTGCGAGCATGTGCCCTGGAATTCCAAGGGAGTTGGGAAAATCATTTGCCGCTCATTGAGTTTGCCTACAATAACAGCTACCATGCGACCATTCAGATGGCTCCCTATGAAACTCTTTATGGAAGAAAGTGTAGGTCGCCCTTGTGTTGGGATGAAGTTGGGGAGAGTAGGGTAATTGGACCCGAAATAATTCAGGAAATGCAAAGCCAAGTCTGGATCATTAGAGATAAAATGGCGGCAGCTCAGAGTCGCCAGAAAAGCTACGCTGATACCAGGAGGAGAGAATTGTCATTTGATGTTGGTGATTGGGTTTATCTTAAAGTCTCTCCCATGAGAGGTGTTAAGCGTTTTGGTAAGAAGAGGAAACTAGATCCGAGGTACGTCGGCCCTTTTCAGATTCTGGAGAGAGTAGGGTCTGTCGCCTACAGAGTTGCTTTGCCAGATTATTTTGGGGATGTTCATGATGTCTTCCACGTATCATCCCTGAAGAAGAGCTTTGGGCAGCAAGAGCCACGTTTCGTCGACCCGACAGGTATTCAGTTGCAACCGGATCTCACTTACGAAGTTGTTCCGTCGCAGATTTTGGATTGGAAGGAGCAACAGTTGAGGTCCAAGACGATACCTTTAGTTAAAGTGGCTTGGGGAGATCCGTTAGCTCAAGACTTCTCTTGGGAGCGAGCAGCGGACATGAGGGAGCAGTACCCGTATCTGTTTGAATGATGAAGGTATGTATTTTAATCTTGATCTCATTTGGTTTATGAGCGTTTATGTGGCTTGTTGTAAGTTGGTGGTTGATTTGCAATTTCGAGGACGAAATTGTTTTTAAGGAGGGGAGGATGTGATGACCCGCTTTTAAGTGTATTTTCGCTGAAGTATTTGTTTTTATTTAATTAATATACTAGTTATTTTATTTTAATGTATTTGCGTTTTTAAAATTGGGTTTTAATTTAATTTAATTTATTTGAGGTTGTGTTTTATTTCTTTAAGCTGTTTAGTGGTTTTAATCTTTTTGGCGGTTTGTTTCGTTTTCCCGGAGTGAGGATTGGACCTCATCTCTTTTCACATCTTTTTCCCTTTTTTCTCTTTTTCCCTTTTTCTTTTTCCCTTCTTTTTCCTTTTTCCTTCTTTTCTTTTTCTTCTTTTTCTTTTTCTCTCTCCTCTCTCCCCGATTCGGACCCCCCCGAGCTCTCTCTCTCTCCTCCCTCTCCCTCACGCCGGCGTCACCTTCCCCAGCCCCTACCGCAGCCGTCCAGCCACCGTTCGGCCCCCCACCGGTCCCATTCTCTTCCTCTCCCTCCGGTGCACCACCCCTCCAAAACCCACCCCCAACCGGCCGGCCATTTGGCCGGAAAAAGCTTCCAAAGGGCGCACGGATTTCACTCCGATCCGCCGCCGTCGCTCCACCTCCGGCCACCATTTCTTCACCACTTCATCACCAGCCTCTTGCCGTCCTAACCCACCCATTTCCGGCCTCCAACGACCACCGGAGCAGCTCCCACGAGCTTGTTTTCCGATTTGCCATTTTCGGCCATTTCCGGCCATTCCGCCGCCACCCACGGCCGTCCGTCACTTCCAATAGCTTCACAACCACCTCTAGACCATTCCCTATCAATCCCGTGTCCTAGTTTGTCCCCGTTCAAAAGTGGGTTTTTCAGACCCACGGCCACAGTGAATTTTCACTGTGACGTTGCTGTTTTTCCGCCGTTTGCAACGCCGCTTGTTTTCTAAAATTGCCATATAGCGCTGTAAGTATTTTCCAAACCCTATTTTCAGATTTTAATATATATTGCTCATTCATTTATTTACTGTTGTTGGTTGTTGATTCCGGACTGAGTCCGAGGAGTTTCGGGGGTCGGATGGATGGAGGACGGAGTTGTCTGTTTAATTGACGTATGTTGGTTGGTTAATTTGTTATGCATTGATATGGCATTTCATGGTGCATGCATGTGTGTTTTGTTCATGTGTGAAAAGCCTGTGTATTGGCGTGACTGGTTTTACGGGTGCGTGTGTATCACGAGCCCAAGCCGGGATGGGTTATTATCTCGGTGGAGCTCCTCTGGTCACTCGGGAGCGGAATAAACTGAGTGATGTCCCCTGAGTTGTCGAGAGAGATGACGGGAGCGGGGCTAGGGGATGCTTGGCTACGAACGCGCCGGGCGCGGAACCGGGCATCGCTCGTTAGGTGTCACATGCGTGGTGGTACTCTGCGGTGTGACACTGGAGCCAGGGTGTGCGGATGACCCCTAGGGGAGGTCATGGCGTATACGGTTAAAATTGGATAATGGTTTATGAGGCCAAATGGGACTTTTGGCGTGGGCCAGATGGACTTCTGGCGAGATATTGGGCCGGATGGACTTCCGGCGAGATATTGGGCCAAATGGACTTTTGGTGGCCAAATGTGGCTTTTGGCGTGTTTTTCGGAAAGGATATGTTTTTGGGCCAAATGGGTTTTTGGCGTGTGTGGAAAACTGGTGTTTTTGGGCTTTGTGCATTGGGCATGTTTCATGCATCTTGTTTGAGTTATATGTGTTTTTATCTGGTAGTGTTTGGATTTACTTACCTGCGGTATCATTCGTGGTTCCGTAGCTTTTGGTGCAGAGTTGGAGGACGAAGAGGAGGAGGCTGAGCCCGAGGATGCGGCTCCGCCGGGTTGCTGATGCTATCTTTATATTTGTTTAAAACTGTATTCGTGTTTTGTAATATTTATCTATGTATGTTTTAAACAGTTTGTATTACGTTAAGAAATTCTGGTACTTAGTTATGACTTTCTTTATCCGCTGCGAGTTTCTCTGTACACATCTGTTGCCTTGCACACACTCGGCACCCGACGATGGGATGGTGACCCGGGTTGTCACCATCCGGACGTCTCAATTTCCCCGTGTTCGGGCGTGGGGATTTTGGGGGCGTCACATGGACAATCTGAGGCTGTTAACAAAAGCCTTGAAACCTATCTAAAATATTTTGCTGGTGATCAGCCTAGAGACTGGGTGCAGTGGGTGTGTTTAGCAAAGTAGTGATATAATACTTCTATTCATACCTCGACCAAGATGACCCCTTTCCAAGCACTTTACGGGTTTCCACCTCCTTGGATGTCCTACATGCTAGGCACAACACAAGTTGATGAAGTAGAGCAACAACTCTTAGCTAGAGACCAAATACTATGGCTAGCATATACAAGAGATTACACAATTGTACAAGGGACATTACGTGAAAAATACAATAATTCATTGATTCTTTCTCTATTATTTTCTACATATGTTCTTTCTTCTTGATTCTCTTCTTCTTCTTCCTCGATCTTCTTGTTCTTGTGAAGGCTTGTCGCACCTCCTACGAAACACCAGATTTCCCCCACTGAGTTTTCCCCTCATAACAAAGATCCCCTCAATCCCCTTAATCAATGAGCTTTCTTGCTTCATCTCCCCAAATCTCTCACACCAGTTTTCCCCTCTAATATACCTCATCTCTGTCGAGCTTCTCTCTCTATTTTCTTTTTTCATCTATACACATATCCTAGGATTTGGACTTGGTTGACGTGCACACTTTGAATTGTAATATCACCCGTACAATACTTTTCACCCGGCATGGAGTTATATGAGTTTGATTCTTTTCTTTTGTCTTTGTATGAAATCACTACTTGTCTCAAAAGTTGATAGAAAAATGTAGATTTAATCATTTATATTTATCTTAACACTCTCTCTCACATGTGGGCCAGACTCCCTCCTCAATGAGTGAGTCCAACATGGACTATTTAATTAAATGGAATAAAATGTACAGTTAAGGTTTGAATCAAGATCTCTGTTTTGATACCAAGTGAAATCACCATTTGTCCTAAAAGCTTAAACTAATATAAAGATATAGATTTAATCATTTATATTTATCTTAACACTTTGTACTCATTGTTCTTTGTGTTTGAATATGTAAAAAATGCTGAAAAATAAAATAGGGCGTGAAGTGTAGTTCGAAGTCTTTACAAATTCTTTTATTTTTTCTCTTTACATATTCTTTATTTTTTGCTCTCAGATTTCTATTTAAGTGCTTTTGGACTACTAATATTTTTTACTTATATTTTTTATTTTTGCTTTTAGATTTTGGGTATGATGAATCCTCTTTAATATTTTTCTAATGTTCTTGTACTTAGGAATTGGGTTTTTGATTGCAGGTTCTATATATGTGATATTGCTTATATAAAGTTTATTTGGGCTTGTTTTTGTTGGCTTTAATCAAATCATACAACTAGAAATTCATCCTTTGATTTTGAAACTTTGAAATGCTTTGACATTTGACTTCTGTGGTTATGTTTGTGCCATAAGCAATCTTTTACATTTATGAGGGATCTCAATTTAGATATTGAAGAATTTTGAAATACTTTAGAGTCTCTCATATTATTTTTAAAAGGCATAGGGTATTAATTCTGAATGTCTATTTGTGCTTATTTATATTATAGGTCTTGAAGAAGTTGGAAAAGAATCTCTACTTCAAAATAAAAGAGAGAGAAAAAAAAAAGGTTCACTTACCTTTACTGCCTTCACATCTTCTGTTAACTTGATTAATATTTTTTTATGTAATTGGATCATGTTGATATGATGTATATTACAAAGACCCAAAAAGGTAATCAATTCTCTTCAAAAAATGAGGTAGCTCCTACGCTAGATTAGTTTTATTTATTTTTTATTTTTTACATAACAAAGTGGAACTTTTATTCATCAAAACTCAAACATTATAAATTTGAATCAACCCAAATAGCCTGAGAAATACATTTCAGAATTGAGTCCCACCAAATAATAAGATCATCAAGATTCCATTTAGACTGAGCCAATGCATGAGCAACTCCATTAACTTCCCGTCTCTTATGATGAAGAGGCCAAGTTTAAAACCTTCGGAACAAGTTCTTGATTTCTTGAAACAAGCCACCCCCACAAAGTTGTAGAATATCCTTCCTTTTCCAATTCTTGAACTGCTAACAAAGCATCAGAACCTTAAGATAGCAAGTAATTCAACCTCAGTTCTGTAATTTCTAGAGGTATGCACAGCTACAAGTCCCTTAAGATAGCAAGTAATTTAACCTCCATTAGATCGGCAACAATAGCTTCTGATTTACTTGCAACAAATAGCACATTCCCTTTATGATCAATCAGCACTACTCCAACTCTAGATTTACATTGAGGACTAAAGAAAGCTCCATCAACATTGAGTTTCAGCACGCCAGTAGGAGGAGGTTGCCAATTGCACTTGTATTTTTGTTGAATTTTCATAACTTCTGCTGCTGCGTTATGTTCTTGGTATAGAGTGAAGTTAAAGTGTTCTGATAACAAGTTAAAGTGTTTCTTCTATATTAGTCAGCACCAATAATAATTTAATGTGTCACTTAGCAAGCAACATGTATAAAATATTGAAAAATTCAAAAAATATATTAAAACGGCTAAAATTTATAAATAAATAAATAAAAAGGAAATTTTTAAATAAAAACTAATAATAAATAATTTTGCTAATTGTAATTTAAAGAGATTTATTTTGTTTTGTTAAATCTTAGATTTTTCTTAGTTTAATATCTTAAATTTTAATGGTTTTACATATTTCATTATTTTTTTTGTATTTAATTATTTTATTTTTATGGTTTTTAACAATTCTTTTTTTTTTCTAATAAAAGCATACTATATTAATTAATAATGGATATTACAAATTGGATATGAAACATACATTACAAGCTAACTACAACGTTAATAGCTCCTCAATACACAACCATGATTGACATGGTCTAGTCTTTATTGCAAACCTCTATAGTCCCCCAGTTTGAGAGACAACACAACTTTTTCTAAGACAGAGTTAACAAACCCCATACTCTATCTAAAATGGACCATAAGACACACTCTATAGACAAAGTCCAACAGACAATATGTTTTTATGGTTTTTTATTTTTCTAAAACAAAAGACAGTATAAGAATTTAAAATACATGGAAAAATAACGAATTACATATTGAAAAGATATAGATCCTCATTTTCAACATTGGAGGAAAAAAATTATAAACATAGCAATCGTGATGGCACGTGAGGGATATGTGCCACACTAGGAGTATGGGTGTCCGTCAAGTCTGAAGTAACCAGTGGCCCTGGACCTAGAAAAGTCACATGTGGCTGCAGAATAGCACCCCTAGTGGAGGTGCGTAGTAATCACGCGCTAACTTTGAATCACATGTGTTGCTCACGCACTGTTTTGTTCGGCAAAATTCTTTACTCGTCTGAAGGATCAATGCCTTGTGAAGCCTGCAGTAAGGCATGTGGTGGTCGCTGGATGGTAGAGGAGGGAGGGAGGAACCGAAACTCCTCCCCCTCTGTACAGTGTCTCTTTTGTATTGATTTGTAGAGAGAAGGAGGATCCTCTATCTCCAAACTAGGGCCGGCTCAAGATTTGTCCTTTTAACAATCCTTTTAAATTACTATTGTATACATGTTATTTATCAAGTGCCATGTGTCAAACTATCACTAGTACTGATGGTGTGTTCTGAACGTACACATCGTTGGCATTGTAATGAAAATCTAAAAATATAGTTCCTCTATGGAGATATTCACCTAGATTTTATCCAAGTGAGTATCCGGATTTTGTACCCGTCCCTATATGGATGTGGATTGCGGATATAGTTATATAATATGGTTGATTAATACTCGATCCATTTTATATTTTTAGAAAAATTACTTTATAGATAAAATGACGTTGTTTTGTGTCTATAATCCTCGTATTAGATAATTGGATATCCGGATTTTTATAATTAGGTACTCGACTGGGTTATAATCGGGTTAATTCGAGCAGCTACCCAGACCGCATTATGAACTCGGATGCAGATACTAATATAGCCAGGAACTAGATCCACATTTGGATTAAGCCCCTCTCGGCTTATTTCTACTTCTCCAATACAACAAGCTTTCTTTCTCTACCAACCTACCCTCTCGGCTTAACCTGACAGATTGTCATGATGGTCAAACCTATCGAAAAAGAAAGAAAGAAAATGTAAAACAAGCATGTTTTAATTGATGGTAAAATCTGGCAACGGGAGGATATACATATCATACAGTAAGGACAAAATCGACCTAGAAAAAAAAGGAAGTATACGGGAGGATATGCATCTCATTCACTGAGGGTTGACCCAACTTTGCCAACCACAGGGATCACACTCACCTGTTACAAGCAAAGTGGGGCAGCTATGAAGAAGGAGAAGGAAGTATACGCAGGGAAAGGAGTATGGGTGTCTGAAGGGTTAGTCAATCAGTCAGAGGAAAGTGAATAAAATGAAGCAGTTCTCAATCATTCGATCGTGCAGCTGTGAAGCATCTAGCGTGTACATGTGTCCTAAATTCTAATGTTAAGCTTTATCAGTTAGCAGGGTCGTTTTATATACATCTTTGTCATTTTATATGCATCAGTTGATTTTACTTTATTGCCATCCAGCTTATTTCTAATTTCCAATTGTATCCTGTCAAGTGTCAAGTTTGTAGTGGTTAGGACCACACTGGTCAGGGGTGGTTATTTGTCACTGATATGGTGAACAATATAATCAATCCGTAAAGCGTATTGTTTCTTTTATGCAAAAACTGAATATATAGATGATTCCTTTTCACCATCTTCTTCTTCACTCCTTGTTCCTGGAGGATCTTACCCTCGAAGTGAGATATTGCTATCCATTGTGTAACAAAAATGGATTCAATACTCCACACGTATGGGATGGGACATTCACATAAAATGGGGAGGCGCAGCATCTCTACATCTATATGGCCATGGGTGACATGACCAATGTCAACCTACCAAGAGGGTAGCCACAATCGACCTCCATTGGAATGCCCAAGGGGTGGCCACCTAGGTTCACTTTAAAAAACAAAAAATATTTCTCACAAACTTTCACTATCCAAATATATCTTAAAGTGGGACTCACAACTCTGCCAACAACCTATAAAATTTCATTTCATTTTTTTTAAAATTCTCAAACATTTCAGGTAGTTATCAACATGGAAACAAGCACTTCATCTTCTGCCTTCTCCACCGCATGCAGTTCCTCACCAGCAACCTTCTTTTTCCCCTTCATCCTTCTCTCTATATCCTCTATTTTTCTCTCCATCTTTAAGTAATTACTGTTAAGAACGTGTCCCACCACCACCACAAATGCAATTGTTCACCTACATGATATAAAGAGATTCCAGCATAATATACCTAGGAGCACCCCGATACTTAAGTCAGTAATGTGTATCATCCAAATAATTCATAATTCAAAGATAGATTACTGTCAAGGATTACCTAGTATATATAGATTTCTAGTTAAACTAGATTGACACTATATAGGATCACCTCCACGTATATGCATGAAATTCTTATCTTCCCATATAATGTGGCGTGTAGTGTGTTGATCTCTACTGGACTTGGACTCTTTAATTTAGGCCGTCAACAGAGGGCCTTTTCCATTGGGCTTAAATTCCAAATGGGCCCTCCAGCTACCTTGCTAATTCCCTTCGCTCCAAGGCATGAGAAATTTATGTTGACAAATTTTACACATTTTTTTTAGCCGACATGGACTTGGTTATGGGCCCTTTTTCATTTTAAGCCTTTTTAAGCAACCTCTAGCCCATCTGCAAACCATTAACTACCCCGCTGTCCCTTCATATTTCCTTTTTGCATTGTTTTACATTTTCAAGAATCGAAGGGCGCTCATGATTTACCGCTGAAGTGGAGATGGTAGGGTTTTCGTGTGATGGTTACCTTTCTGCTCCGGTATCAGGTCATGATGCTTACGGTTGCTGGAGTTTCGTATTTGCCCCTTTGAAATACCCTTCTCTCGAGCCCCTCTATTCTTCCATTTGCTCACTTTCCCTCCTTGTGCCTTTCTTGCCCATGCTTTCTCTATGTTCTCTTTCTTTTCACTTGCCCATTTCGTCTTCCTCATTTTCTTGCTATTCTTCACTTCTAGTTCCCATGGCTGAACGTGGTGACGTCCCAACTTTCAATGGATATGGGTGGCATTCAGCCCTCAGACAGAGGGATTTTCCAACGATTTAGGAAGAATTTCGTATCCCAGAATCAACAGTGCTGGATGTTTGGGTGTTGCGACGACGATGGTTTCACAGGCAAGGTCACTCTGACAATGTCCCTACTAGCACATGGGTTGAGACTCCCCTTCTATCTCTCTCTTCGCGACATCTTGGGCTTACTCAGTTTGGCTCCTGCTTGTGAGAACCCGGACTTTGCCAAGACCTCGTTTCTTTTATTATTTATCCTATTATAAAAAGGTCTCTCAATCTTCTAGGGATAGAGATGAATAGCTCTAAGTGTGGAAATAAAAGCTCTTAGTAGGCCTTATTCTTGGATCCTAAGGACCCTTAGTTAGAAGGCCCTAAGGTAGGAAAAGTGAAAAGAAGACCACTAAGGCCCATAAGGAGATTCAACCATCAAGGGAAGTCTTAGGGTTAGAAGGCCCAAAATGTTTTCTAAGGATAGAGGAAGGCTCCACATGGCAATGAGGGACTATTTGGTCTTTTCTAGTAGGAAACCTAGGGAGAAGGCAATGTGAGACACTTGTCTTGCATGCATAAGCTTCTAGAAGGAATGAATGGAGAGTGATGTCATTCAAGCTCGGCTTACACACCCCTTGATAAGGTTATGTCAGATTATGCCACTTGTCACACATGTGGAGTAAGAGGGAAACTTTTAGGGTTTCAAGAGATCTGGTTGGGAAAAGGAAAGGACATGTTCTAGAAGAGAGAGAGAGAGAGAGAGAGAGAGAGAGAGAGAGAGGCCAACGGTTTTGTATGAGGGAAGGCTAATAGATTTTGTCTTGGAAAGGCAAAGGATCACATAGGGGAGGATCAAGAGGTTTTCGGCCAAATCAAGCAATGCACACTCTACTTTGCCACATGGCAACCATGCACACGGTAAGGGAATCTAAGGAGGATTTGAATTGTGTTTTTACCTTTCAACCATTAGGTTCAACATATCTAGACAAGGAGAGAAGGGCAAAATGGGAAGGTGTAGCAAGAAAGGGTTTCGGTTTTGATGCTACACGCCACCCTTGGAGGAGGCTTTTGGGTTTCCTATGCAATACCATCAAAGGGGAAGTGGAAGAGTTGCTTTGCCAAGTGGCATACATGCAAAGGGCTTTGGTTCTTTCTAAAGGAATAGAAGGTTCCCTATATAAAGGGATAGCCGAAAATGAGGGAGACATTTTTGCTCCATTCTTCACCTTTCTAAGGATCTCGGCACCCTTCATTTCTCTCAAGTTCTTTACACTTTCTCACCACTTTCTCACCAACCAAATGCCACCATTCACTTCTTCTAAGTCAAGAATCACAAGAAGGATACTCTACACCATTCGGCTTGGGAAAGAGTTCAAGGAGGTGAGAAGCATTCCACCATTTTCTTCACACACACACTGCCAAGAAGGAAATCTACCATTTCCATTCGGTTTTTAAGTTTTTCTTCACAACCACACATTTTTACTCTTGTAACTAGGGTTTCCTCTTCGAACCCTAGATACCTTTTATGTTTTAAGCAAAAGGAACCCGAGATTTGTAGAGGATAAGTTTTGGTTTTTACTTAAGAAAGAAAAACTAGAGTTTCACTCCTTGAGAGGAAGAACCCGAGATGGATGTTTTAAGTTTTAATTTGGAAATGCATGGAAGAGAAAGAGGGAGCAAGGTCACAACCATAAACCAAGGGAAAAGCTAGAGTTCAATCCTCTAGGGTTCATACTCTAGGGTTTGGTTTACAAAGCTTTTCTAAAAATATAAGTGCACACACATATCCACCCTTGCTTCGAGATTAGGGTTTCTCTAGTGGTTTCTAATATGTATTGCATGTACTTTTTCAGATTTTTGCTAAGTTAAACAATCGGATTTATTGTAAGTAAACTTCCAACTTATTATTGAATAACTCTTGTATATGTACGCTGAACTTTTATTTGTTACTTCTTTGGATTAAATATTGTTGTATGATAGCATGCCTATTTGATTGTGATATTAAAATGAAATGCCATGTTTGGATGATGATATGTCATTGTATATCTTGAATATGCCATGTTAAGGGTTTCAGCCCCAACCTATTTAGGGTTTTGACTTTAACCTATTTGCATGCTGTGTATGCTTGTTGATCCATGAATGGGTGTAAGCATGTGAATATGAAATGGGATGATGGAAACTCATGTTTAAAGGATTTGGAGGTTTTGGCCAAGGCTATTTTAAGGAAAACCGAATTTGTTTTGGGTTTGTGGAAGTGTGATTCATGTGTGTTTACATGTATTCATCATATGATTGTATGTTCTAATATTTTCAAGCCATATTGTGAAACGTACATGGTCATTTGGCTCATATGTGTTTCGGATTGTCCATGGTTGCATGAATGTAATAAGTTGCTATATCATGTTTCATGCATTAGGGTCCGTGTTTCAAAAGAAGAGAAGAGTCTAAGCATGTTTTATCACGACCCTAATGCTAGGACAGGGAAATGCCCTAGTGAAACTTCCTGTCCACTCAGGAGTGTTTATAGCTAAGTGGAGATCCCTAAGTCGACGAAGTATAGTCGACGGGTCTCGAAAGGTTCTTAAGAAAGGATATCAGAGTGAGGTTTCATCTAAAGCTAGTAAGTGAGTATTACGGTGAAGGTAAAATAAGCGAACTGTCGTATATAAAGACCATGTTATGATTAAGACGTAGTCACATCAGTCAAAGGGATTGATGGATGATGCGATAACTAGCAGGGAACACACGGTGCTTAGGGAAGTCTTGAGGTATCAATTCATGTAAAGCATGAAAAAAACAAGGCATTTGAGCTCTATATTAAGACACAATATGTTATGAAATGTTATGACAAGGCACGTCATGCCAAGTGTAAGATTCTGAGCTCAAATGATATGAACAAGTGTTAAGAAGATTAAAAGAAGAAAGGAAAGTTTATGAAAAGTCAAGTTGCATGTGTCAAGTTTCTATGTAAGAGTTCATATTCATGCATTGGTTATAAATTGCACTTGTTTGTGGTTTGCTTATATATGCATGTGTTATTTATTGTATGTTGAATGTTTACTTATTGAGATTTCTCAAAATCTCACCATTGTATATTCCAATATCATTCATTTCCCAAAATGGTAGAAGTTGTGACAGCTTTACATGACAAAACTGAAGAGGACGACACTCCCTCCAAAGAGGATAGTGCCAAAAATGGAGACTAACTCCTCTGAGCCCTCGATCCCCAAACTTCTGGAATCCATTGACAAGACCCTTACGGAAGCCTTGCATCTTACTGATGAGCTTAAGAGACTCAGGAACTTAAGCAAGAATTGGTTCCTTGAGAAGAAGATTAAGTCAGAGAGGCTTTAGTATTTTGGTGATAGAAACTTAAGGATATTTTGATAAAGACGATATTTTGGATGGTCCCTTATTTTTTTGGGGGGGGGGGGGGAGATTTCAACTATTAACTCTTTTGGAAACTTATTATGAAAGTACTATCTTTTAAGATTTTACATTGGTACCATGTTTATTCATTTTTCTACCATCCTTAAGTAAGCTAAAAATTGTTCAACTGCGATTTACTGCATATTGCTAGAATAAATGTGCATTGCATCTTAACTGTCATGTATAAGGGGTATGTAACCTTGTATAGCATGTCCCGACGCTTTAGGCTCCGTCTAATCCTAAGCGGGGCTAGGGGTGTCACACTGCTCAGCTCCATCCATTCGCATTGAGGGCTTATCTTTGCGCCTGCATAGTTTTTCACATGTTCTTGGAGCCCCTTAGGGATCTTTACCCCAACTTGACTGCTTGAGAGTTTCTGTCCTTCTATAATGTGAGGCTAGCCACCAAGGGCAATGTCGTTAGCTTTTGTAAGAATGATAAAGGGTAGAATTTAGCTTGATTTGAAACTTAGCCTTCTAATGCCAAATATTGGACAAGTAGGTTTTTCTTTATCACTGGCCGAGGCTGGGAGTTTCCCACCCTAGAATCCCATTTAAGAGATTTTCTAGTTAGGGCAATCTGGAGTGCCCTTCCTGACGAGAAGAGTTTGTAGGTGAGCATGGAACATTTGTCCATTTGGGAGTTGGCCTAAATTGAAACTGTTTGCTTTTGGGCTAAGGCTCACCCCGACTATCTCAGGACCAATTTCTTGCTGACACCCGCCCACATCGATAGCTTCCTGATGTCCCCCAATCGCTCCTACGTTCAAGGTCGTTCATTCTTAATTTCCGCTACAATTCCCCCTTCTACATTAGAGAAACCCTTAGAGAAAAATAAGAAGGACAATCAAGCCATGCAAGAAAAGAAGGAAAATAAGAAGCGGTCTGAGAAGAAAGAAGGCGAAGAGAAGAAAGAGAAGAGGAACAAGAAAGAAAAGGAAGTGAAGAAAGAGAGAGAGAAGAAAGAAAGAAAGAGAAAGAGAAAGAAGAGAAAAGGCAAAGGAAAAGGGCTCGCTTTGAGGACACCTCTTCCCCTCGCCCAAAACAAAAAAAGATTCTAATGCCTTCAAAGGGAGGCTATGCCCAAGCATTCACCCCGTCAGGCTATGCCCAAGCATCCACCCCGTCAATCACTGCTGCGCTCCCTGTGCTCGGCTGCTACATTCTCCTGGCCTGGGAGATGCTGAGGGTTTGGCTAGCTTGGCCCTCTCAGATCTAGCTACCACCTTCCAGCTTGAGACACCCCAATAGGTGTGCACACTGGCATCTAGCCCTATATTTGAATTCTCCATTTTTGAAGACCTAGTTGGGGAGGGTGAGCTAGACACTGAGTGATGGGCCCTAAGGTGGACCAAGTCTTAAGAATCAATTACAAGATTAAGAGTTATGAAGATCAAGGGAGCAATGCAAGAATTGATGCAATCCAATTAGGATAAAGCTAGCAAGAGCCCAACACTCATGATGGGCTTGAAAGAAGGAGAACCAGTTTTGATCCACTTGATCCAAATTATGGAAGACACGACTTGGACTTATTGTTATTGAAGGCCTTGGACTTATTTATTTCATTAAAATAGCTTATCTTATTAGTTTATAATAAGTGGGCTTGAGGATGTCAGCCCACACATATGCCTTATTTCTAATGAACTAGGTTTTTGGAAAGGCCTTGTATTTTGGCCAAGGGCATATTTGGAAAGTTATTAATTAAAGTGAACTAGGGTTTTAGAAGTACTGTAGCCCGGCACTGTTCACACTACAGTACCCGCAGCTCACTTAGGGTTTTGTGGATTGTTATTTAAACCACTTGTAGCCTTATTTGAGAAAGGAAGACATTATTGAAATTGATAAATTTTATTCATTGTGAGTTGAGTTTATCTCCTCTTGTTCTTGATTGAACGTTTGAACTTATCAAAGGTAAATCCAAAGTTTTGAAATCCGTTCCGGTGACCATTCTGGTTGAGGCACTGGAACGGAATATTTCGGTACCGGTACGTTTCGGCATACCGTTTCGGGATAGATATTATATAGATAAATTATATATAATAACTATATTCCAAAATAAAATCAATACAATTCTTAAAAGTATACATATCTGATAACTTAATAATATTTCTCCATAGTGAATACAAGTCTTAAACACACATTTATAAAACTAAATAAAATATCATAAGTTCTCAATCCAACTGTAATCATTTATTTTCATCAATAAGACAAAAAGGATCAACATTAGCAAAGCTACTCAAAATATTTTCGTCAATGTCATTGTCACCACCATCATCATCAATATGAAGACCAACATTAACACCTTCTTCCAAATTTTGTGAGGCTAATGGCTCCTCAATACTTCCCCAATCCAAGTCTTCTCCATCAATAAGCTCTAATTCTTCACCTACCCATTCCTCCATCAAGTCAATATTCTCAAGATTGATTGGATCCAAAGCATCTCTTCCCCTCTTTATGTTTCTGCCAAAATAAAAGTCACACGTAAGTGAAAATATTACATATTTTTCAACAATTAAAACATTATTTTTGAAAAAGTTTACCTCTCACGGAGCTTCAAGTTATAACGAACAAATACTAAATCATTCAAACGTTTATGCTCTAATCTATTCCTCTTCTTTGAATGAATAAATTCAAATGTACTCCAATTTCTTTCATAGCCAGTTGCACTACAACATTGACTTAATATGCGGATTGCAAACGTTTGAAGAGCTGGAAACTCATTTCCAAAAGTACCCCACCATGCAACTACAACAAAAGTGCAATTATAAATTATTACTTAAAATTAAATAAAAGAATTAAAATATAGATTCACACTATTTAACAAAGGATATTGAGGTTACCTGGATTACTTTTTTCACGCTGGCGTATTGCTATAGGTTGTCCAAAATCACCATTTGCATTCTTATACATGTCAATTTGTTGAATGATCTCATCTTGCTTATCAATATCAGGTTCCATCTTTACAACGCAAGTCATAAACCCTCTAGAAACATCATTTCTACTTTTAAAGCAAGGGTTAAAGTAAATTCCAGGATTAAGAAGACAACCTGCTGCATGTAATGGACTATGAAGCTGCTTATCCCACCTAGCATCAATGACCTTGATGAATGGCATAAATGCAGAAACTTTGTTCTTCAATCTTGCTTTTATATTCTCTTTGGCTTTCTCCATTGCATTATACAAGTATCCCATTGCAGGCTTCTCATCCCCATCGACAAGTCGTAGTACTCGAACCAAAGGCTCGCTGATTGTTACAATAAACTGACATTGAGCACAAAACTCTCTATCTTCTAGAACAATCTCAGCTATCTCCTTCCCTATGTTGCTTTTAGAATAACTTGATACAATCCACTTATCACAAGTAAACATTTGTCGAAGCTCTTTCTTAAACAACAGTAAGCATTGGATACTTAAAAAATTTGTAGCAAACCTTGTGACTGCAGGGCGACATAAATCATGACCTTTGGTGAAGTCCTTTCTCATCAAAGCCAAAACCCAAGCATGATTATAAATGAATTTCGTTATCTTCCTTGCCTTCTTTATAGTTTCATCAATAATAGGAAAATGTCTGGGATCACAAAAATTCTCTAACATCAAATCTATATAATGAGCTACACAAGGGGACCAAAAGAAAGAGCCATACATTTGCTGTAACTTTTTTCCTACAGCCTTATAACTCGCATCATTGTCTGTTATGAATTGCACAATATTCTCCACCCCAACTTCTTGAACAACTTCATCAAAAATTTTAAATAATGTTTCAGCATCTTTTCTAAGGCCCGATGTATCAATAGACTTCAAAAATATTGTACCTTTTGGGCAATAAACCAAAAAGTTAATTATTGGTTGTTGCCTCTGATTTGTCCAACCATCTTCCATTAGTGAACAACCACTATCCCTCCAAGATGTTTTAATATCTAAGAGATAATTCTGAACCTCAGTCACAGAATTCTTCAACAAATTTCCTCTCAACTCATGTAAAGAAGGACCCTTGAATCCTAGCCCGATGGCAGCTATAGCATTTATAGCTGGTTGATAAAATTTAGATTGAGATGCATTGAAAGGTAAATTAGCATCATACCACCAATTTGCTATAGCCATTTTTGCTTTGTCAATCATTTCTTTTGAACACATAGCACTCTTAATAGAAGGTTGAGAGCCAGGACTTGTTCTTGGAGCAAAAAATCTGCTAAATGGCCCCGTTGACTTTCCACCTACTTTCTCCTTCCCCTTCCCCTTTGAATCATGAACGGGTCCTTGACTCCCTCCCTCATACTCATCATCACCAACATCAACATCATCATATGTTAAATCTACAGGGCTTCCACATCCAATCTCTAAGCTTAGTTTTCTTTTCTTCTCTTTGTTTTTTTTCATTTCATTGACCAACTCTTTCATTTGCCATTTTATATCATCAGGGACTTTTTTACATGCTTCTACATCACCTGAAATCCCACCTAGATGATGCTTCAACCTCGTGACTCCGCCACCTCTAATGATTTTGCTACAATAAAGACATTGAGTACTATTTCTTGCTTCTGGCACTACACGTGCATGGGACCATGCTGGATCCTCTGATCTAGCAGGAGCAAATGCCGTAGAGGTAGCACTATTTGATTGACAACTAGACATTTACAATTTATATACCCCTACATTATGAAAAAAAAAAAATCAACTCATTTAGAAATGGACATATATTTGGAAAGACTTAAACAAAAAATTGTACAAATTATCAACTAATAACAGCAACTTGTACAAATAATTCTAAAATATTGGAAAGACTTAAACAAAAAAATTGTACAAGTTTAGAGAACACCGTGCAAGAGCAATACTTCTAAAATAAGTTCCATAAAAATCCGACGGAATCGATGGATATGATCAGGTTCGTATCATGTGATGGGGTTAATTTACAGTGTATTTCTTGGAATATTTAGTATTTACATCCCTGAGAATTTTACAGCTGGGTTTCCCTGTAGTTTATACTGTTCCTATATGATGTAGTACGATCATGGATCCTGACTATTCGTTAACCAAAAACAAAACAAGAGAAAGCCTTCGGAAATCATAAAAGCTTGGGTACTGAAATGAGTCATGGCTGCTTATCTCTATGGCTATGGACAAAAAAAAAAAAAAATCAGTAACCTATTTGTTTCTTTTTGGAGTGTAAATAAAAAATAACTCTAATTTTTTTCAAACACCCACAGTTATTATAAATTCTCCCCACCCTTCAAATGGGAGCATTTCAGCCTAAAAATTTAAGAAAATGGGCTTGCACGATAATATCAAACACTAGGAGTTCATCAAGTTGTACCAGCTGAGATCAGGATCAACTTAATTACATAAATATTATGTAAGAGTAGAGAATCAGAGATACAAGGATGCCAATTTATTTTTCAATATCCAATGGGAAAATTAAAGAAATTAACTGATCTTGAGAGCTGCATGTATATATATATATGCCACTTCATACAAAAAATTAAAATCTACTTACAATATATAATTTTAAGTTAGCATCATTTGACGAAATCGGAAGGGAAAATGAAATACGGTAATTGGTATACCTGCACAGATCGGACGGATGAAATCAGAGGCCAAAACCAGAGCTGCCGGCTGCAGGCGACGGCGATGGCGTCGTTGCTGCTAGGCCCAAGACTCACGAACAGAGCTTCCGGCTGCAACGGGGAGGTGGCGTCGTCGGAGTGCTCCTAGAGTCCTGAGGAGATCAGATCTGGAAGAGAAAATGGAAGAGAAAATAGAAATGGAAGAGAAACTTGAAACCTGAAACGCGAAGAGAACAGGAGAAATGAGGAATCGGGACTGGGAGAACTGGAGAAGAGGTTCAGAGTCTTCAGACGGCGCACGAACTCACGGAGAAGAACTGAAGAAGTGAAGAACAAATTCAACAAAAGAAAGAAAAGTAAGAAACCGGGGAAAAAAAAAGGTGAGGAAAAATGAAGAAAAAATATAAATTACGAAAATGGTGTGAAGTTAACCTTAATTACAAAAATGCCACCGTTTGTTAAATTCCGGACCGGAAAGTGTATTCCGGCCGGAATTCGGCCGGAATGGACCGGAACATGGCGAAACGGCCGGAATTTGTAGCGGAACGAAATATATAGCGTTCCGGTTTTGGCTACTGTTCCAGAACTGAAAATTCCAGCAATTCCGGCCGGAACGGAACGGATTTCAAAACTTTGGGTAAATCACAACCTTTGTGGCGTTTCTACTTTATAAACTGGGTTCTTGAGACGGGTTCTTCAACGGGTCTAGATTTTCATATAATCTAGGTTCTTGAAACGAGTTTCTCAATGGGTCTTGATTCTTCCATCCATTAACTTGAGTTTGACTTTCTTGGTTTGGTTTTCCGATATTGTTGTTGAGTCTCAAAGCGAGTCGATTAGGGTTCACATCATTTGGTATTTAGAGCAAGGTTTCCATTCAGGTTTGATTCTATCTTTTGTTTATCATATCTTTAATTCTAGAGCTTCATTGTTCTAGGCTTCCAAAAAAAAAAAAAGTGCAAAAATTCATTTTTCCTATGGCTGCAAAAATTTGCACCATCTAGGGTTGAAATTTCTAGGTTTTCATTTATTCCTTTCTATTTTCTTGTCAATTTTTATTTGTTTGAATTTAATTGTTTGATTATCCCAATTGAATATTTCTGTTTGTGGTTGAATTGTTGAGAAAAGAAGAGAAAAGAAAAGAAAGGAAAAGAAAAGAAAAGAAAAAATTCGAAAAAAAAAAAAAAGAGAGAGAAGGAAAGTAAACGTAGCATATTCAGTGGTTGCTACATAGTTACAATAAAAGAGAAATAAAGAAATTTTTTGATTGGTTCTTGTCCTTAAAGGGGCTGTGTTACCTCTTGTTACTTCATTCTAGTTGTTATCTTATTTTGTAATTACTCTTTCCTTCATATAAATACCTTGAGTCTCGTGTCATTTTGTTCCCTCTGTATTTCTCTTGTTCTTGTTTCCTTATACCTAATTACTAGTTGGAATAAAACAAGGTTATATTGTCTTGATTTATTTCAATTAGTTCTTCAAAAACTTGAGTGGGAAAACTCTTGAGGTAAAAGGCAAGAGAGTGTGAGATTATTATCGGAAAAAGCCAATTTAGAGTGAAACACGAGTGGAGTGCCATTATTCGAGTGTCAACACATAAGGGAGCGTGTGAGGTCTTTTTTCCTCTAACATTTTTTTGTGTACAGAGCATATGATGTCTCATAAAAACGACTCATCACCAAAGGGGATGGTAGATAACTCATTCTTTGTGTTGCAGTCCCTGCAACAAAAGTTTGAAAGGTTAAATTTGAAGTTGGGGAAGTGAGGGATAAGATGGAACAACAAGGTGTATTGATTAGAAATTTACAAAGTGTGAGAGATAGGAGGAGATGTGAGCCTAATATGGAGAATAGGTACGATAAGAATGAAGAGTATGACGAGTCTCTTGTTGTTAGGCGTGCTCCCAATACAAAATTTAAGACGGATGATATAGAGCAGCAAAGAGAGAACATTTTTCATACTAGATACCACATCAACAACAAGGTATGTAGTATGATCATTGATGAGGGAAGTTGTACTAATGTTGCTAGCACTACTTTAGTTGAGAAATTGAATTTACCTACCTTGAAACACCCTAGACCATACAAGTTGCAGTGGTTGAATAATTGTGGGGAGGTTAGGGTAAATAAACAAGTGTTAGTATCTTTTTTAATTAGGAAGTACAAGGACGAGGTGCTTTGTGATGTAGTGCCTATGCATGCTGGCCATATTTTGTTGGGGAGGCCATGGCAGTATGATAGGAGGGCGATCCATGATGGGGTCAAGAATATGTACAGTTTTGAAAAGGATGGAAAAACAATCAAACTTGCTCATTTAACTCCACCACAGGTCCATGCGGACCAACTGAAGTTAAAAAGTGAGATTGATCAAAAAAGAAAGAGTGAAACTGAGGTTGATCAACAAAGAAAGAGAGAAACTAAGATTGATCAAAAAAGAGAGAGCAAAAGTAAGGTTGAGGAAGAAAGAAATGGTGAAACCTCAAGAAAAAGAGAGAATGAATTGAAAAATAATTGTGAGGCCGAAAGTTCAAAAAAAGATGTTGAAAAAGAGAGTGAAAAAGAAAAAGAGATTGAAAGAAAAAAATAGAGTAAAAAAAAAAAGGAGAGTGAAAAGAAAAGCTAGAGTGAAGAAAGTGAGAGAAAAACAAAGAGAGAAGTGAGTTTTTATACTAAGGCAAATTTTAATATTAATGAACTTGACGTACCTTTGCCTAGTAGTGTTGTTTCTTTGTTGCAGGGATATAAGATCATGATTCCTACTGGTGTGTTTTGTGGATTGCCACCTATTAGAGAGATAGAGCATTACATTGATTTTGTGTCGGGTGCGACAATTACTAACCGACCTCTCTTTCAAGAACATGAGTCCTTGATACACTTGAAGGGACAATGTAAGTTGTTGACTAGAATGCATGCTAAGTGGGATGAATGTATTGAGACTTTTCCTCTTGAAATCAAATACACACATGGTAAGGAAAATCTTGTGTTTGATGCATTATCAAGAAGGTATGTCCTTGTCGTCATTTTGGATACAAAGTTATTGAGACTTGAATATAATAAGAACTTGTTTGTTAATGATGATGGCTTGGCTAGTGTGTATGGAGTACGTGAGAAAGCATCATTTTCTCATTTATATAGACTAGATTGGTACTTGTGTAGAGAGAAAAGACTTTGTGTGCCTACTAGTCTTATGCATGAGTTGCTTGCATATGGATGTGGTCTGTTGGGAAATTTTGATATAAAAAGGACTTTAGATGTGTTACATGACCATTGTTGGGAGTTTTACTTGCCATTCATTAAGTTTGCATATAGTTGGAGTGGTCACTTTGGTATAAAGAATATTTTAGGCATATTGCATGAACATTGGTGGGAGTATTGTTTCCCATTCATTGAGTTTGCATATAGTTGGAGTGGTCACTTTGGTGTAAAGAAGAGTTTAGGCATATTGCATGAACACTTTTGGGAGTACAGTTTATCATTCATTGAGTTTGCATATAGTTGGAATGACTCCTTTGATGTAAAGAAGAGCTTACGCGTATTGCATGAAAACTTTTGGGAGTATGGTTTGCCATTCATTGAGGTCGCATATAATTGGAGTGGTCATTTTGGTATAAGGAAGATTTTATGTGTTTCAAGAACATTTGTGGGAGTATCATTTTCCTTTCATTAAATTGTTGCATGAACGTTTGTGGCAGTATCATTTTCCATTCATTGAATTGTTGCATGAACATTTGCTAGAGTATCATTTGTCATTTATAGAGTTTGCATATAATAGGACCATGCATACTACTACTTCATATTGTCCTTTTGAAATTGTTTATGGTTTAATCCATTTATTCATTTTGATTTAATGCATTTACCTGTTGATGACAGAAGTAGCTTGGATGGACATTTCTAAATTCTTGATAAAATTAATGATACTTCATATCTAGGGGATCTTCCAAGTAAGTATCATGTGTTTGCTATTTTCAATGTTATTGATCTTTTTCCCTTTGATCCAAGCGGAGATTCGAGGTCGAATCCTTTTGAGGAGAGGAGGAATGATGGGCCCCAAGGTGGACTAAGTCTCAAGAATCAATTACAAGATTAAGAGTTATGAAGATCAAGGAAGCAATGCAAGAATTGGTGCAATCCAATTGGGATGAAGCTAGCAAGAGCCCAACACTCATGATGAGCTTGAAAGAAAGAGAACCAGTTTTGATCCACTTGATTCAAACTATGGAAAACATGACTTGGGTTTATTGTTATTGAAGGCCTTGAACTTATTTATTTCATTAAAAGAGCTTATCTTATTAGTTTAGAATAAGTGGGCTTGAGGATGTCAACCCACACATATGTCTTATTTATAATGAACTAAGTTTCTGGGAAGGCCTTGTATTTTGGCCAAGGGCATATTTGAAAAGTTATTAATTAAAGTGAACTAGGGCTTTAGAAGTATTGTAGCCCAGGCACTATTCACACTACAGTACCCGCGGCTCACTTAGGATTTTGGAGATTGTTATTTAAACGACTTGTAGCCTCATTTGAGAAAGGAAGACATTATTGAAATTGATGAATTTTATTTATTGTGAGTTGAGTTTATCTCCTCTTGTTCTTGATTGAACTTATCAAAGGTAAATCACAACCTTTGTGGCATTCCTCCTTTGTAAACTGGGTTCTTGAGATGGGTTCTTCAACGAGTCTAAATTTTCATAAAATCTAGGTTCTTGAAACGAGTTTCTTAATGGGTCTTGATTCTTCCATCCATTGACTTGAATTTGGCTTTCTTGGTTTGGTTTTCCAATATTGTTGTTGGGTTTCAAAGCGAGTCGATTAGGGTTCACATCACTGAGGTTGCAGCCACCCTTAACTTGGACCCTATTATGGGCGAAGGGGTTCGCCCACCTGTGGCGGGAGGTCTTCTTCCTTCCCTGACTGGGGGTGTGCATGAAGAAACAATAAGTATTTTCCTTGCTGATGGGGCGGACAATGCTCCTACCACACAGAAAACCTGGGTGTTCGAGTTGAAAGCCTGAGTAGTGCAATTGGGGGCACGTCCCCTCGTCACGAGGAAGTTCGTGACAAGGTGGAGGCCAACAACCCCCTCCTAGAGACCCCGTCAGTCACTGTCTCAAGGGTCAATACCCCTTAGTTGGACATCAGTGGTGAGTGCCTCTCCCTTCCTCCTCTCTTCACTCCATCTTTTAGTGGAGACATTGAATCCCTTCTTCTCGAAGGCTTGGGCGATTCGATGGGAGAAGACACCCACCTAATTGAAGCTGGCTTGGCCTATACCAAGGCCTCCCTTCCATCTACAAGCCTTGGAGATTTGGCAATTTGGAGATTCTTGAAAATGAAGTCTTTGAGTTTCGTGATGCTGTACACCATGCCCAAGAGGTGAATACCAGGGATGACTTTGCCTTGAGGCTTCTTTAGTCAGAAAGGGACTTTGTGAAGTCCCATCTTTCTGATGCTCAGGAGGGCTTCGAGTCTAAATTGACCCATCTTAATACTGAGCTTTTCGCCCATAGCAGGGAGTTAGACTTGACCTATGAGGAACTGACTTGTTCGCAGGAACACAACCTATCCTTGATATTATTCGTATATATTACATGAACTCTTGTGTGATTTATTTATTTGATTGTTGTTATTATTTCTTGTATGTATATTAGGCTTTGTGAGGCTATGAGTTTTTGGTATGAGATTGTGGCTTAAAGCATGATATTCTATGGTTATCAAGTTCAGCCTTAGTGTATTTTTGTGTGAAGATGTTGTTCGTACTTCATGTTATTACATGCTATATTCGGTTATGATGAAGTAGGAGGAAATGAAATGTGTTGTGATGCTTAGAATTTTTGGATTTACCTCTATATTAGTTTGCAAGATTGTTTGTTTGTAAGACTAAGTGGATGTAGGAGTATGGAAGTTGGAATGTTGAAAATACATGGTTAGGAGGGCCTATGTGAATCTTCCAAGGTCTCTTTTGATGTTTTAAAAATCTGTTTTCATTTGTTGGGTGGGTGAATTGTATGTTTGCATGAAATTATTCTTGTTTACATGTTCTAATATTTTCAAACTATGCTACGAGATGCACGTTATGGATTGAACTATGTTATTCAGCTTTTACCAGTTGCATGCATAAGATTAATGACACGACGTGAGTCCATGTCACATCATGCATTGGGTCCATGTTTTGGAAAGAAAGAGTCATGCATGTTTTTATTACGACTCCAAATGTTAGGACGGGAAAATGACCTAGTGGAACTCCCCGTCCACTCTGGAGTGTTTAAAGTCGAGTGAAGACCCTTGGGTCGATAATGTATGGTTGACGAGTTTTGAAAGATTCCTATAGAATGATACCAGAGCAAGATTGCACCGAAAGGTAGTGGGTGCATATTACGGTGAAGGTGAAATATGCGACCTGTTGTACACGAATATGTTATGAAATAACATATGATATGATATGGTATCATATGGTATGGATGAAATGATATGAAATAATGAGACTTGGTCTCAATATGATTTGTTATGGAATGGTAAAGAAATGACATGATATGTTATGATATGAATAAGAATTTGAGCTCAAAGTCGTTTTATGAAAGAGTCCATGTTACACATGTCAAAGTTTTATGTCAATATACATGTCCATGCATTTATTTGTAGTTTGCTTTTATATGCTTGTGATATTTGTGGTATATTGACTGTTACTTGCATACATTTCTTGAAATCTCACTGTTGTATTTTCCATTATCATTTCCCTACTCGGAATGATAGAAGTTGTAACAGAAGCCCAGGAAGATAGTAATGGAGAAGCGCAAGAGACTAGCTCCCTAGATCCCTTGGGAGACTACACAGAGATGTGAGGTCTCTCAGGAGCCGTCTATTTTGGAGAGGTTGGAAGCTGCTAAACAATTTATCATCGAGATGTTGCAACTTTTTGAACAATTAAGGAGGATTTTGAATCAGGATAAGGCCTAGTAGGATCAATCTTATTGAAAGACTTTGGTCACGGGGATCCTTTGGATGGATGTTTGTCTGAATGATATATTTTGGATATGATACTCTACATATTTTGGGAGTCTTTTGAAAACATAACTATTTTAGAAGTGCATTTGCCAGTAAAAGCTTTTGGGATATTTGTAGTTTGTTGGTACCATGCGCTTTTTATTTTGCCACTGTGCTTAAGTTGTTAGAAAAGAATTTTTCTATTACAATTTTTATTGCATATTGTTGGATTATTAAGTGCATTGTATATTAATTGTCATGTACGGGGGGTATGTAACCTTGTGTTACATGTCCCGATGTATTCAATCACCGTCAAATCCCAAGCGGGGGCTGGGGGTGCTGCAACCTACTTCTTTAGGCCTAGTTCTTCTATTTCCTTTTGTAGGCTAGAGAGTCATAAACTAAAAGTTCCAAATCTAACCTAAAAAAATAGAAAAGGCTTAATGAATTTTTCCAGCACTTAATCAAAATCCAAATGTAAATGAGATTCCTTATGAAAAATCTGGGATGTCACATATGCCCTTTGGAGTTGTGAAGGAGCAAAGGATGTTTGGAGCCAATGCAGTAAAAAATTCAAAAGATGGCATTCCATAGCACCTCCTTTCTAGACATATGGAGCTGATTATGTAATATTTTGCATAAGAGGAGCTTGAAGTAGTAGCAATTGCAATAAGGCTGATTTGGCATAAAAAGAATGATGCTATCCATGGAAAACGTTTGACCATCTTTCATCCATCCAGAACAAGGAAAATGAGAATTGGCATTTTTTTCAACATTCTCAAATCCCAAACAAGATTCAACAGCAGTTGCATTCACAAGTTCAACAACAACAGTAGCAACAAAGATGGATGAAGCCTATAGGTCTTGCTTTTAAAGCTAATTGGGATGCTATTATTAATTAAAAAAAAAAAAAGAAGGAAAATTGGCATTGGGGTCATTATCCGAGATGGGGGAGAATAGGTGATTGGGTCTCTTTGTGCTCCTAGAGATATAGTTGTTTCTCCAAGGGTGGCTGAGTCTATAGCAGTTATGATGGAAGCCAATTTCTGTAAAGATATGGGCATTTACTCTTTTATCTTAGAATGAGATACATTGCAAGTGGTAACTAATCTTTCAAGTGCTCACTTGGATTGGAGCTAAGCTGGATGATTAATAGAAGACACTAAAGTTTTGCTTAATTCTTTTACAAATTGATCTGTTAAACACATTAGAAGAGCTTGCAATAAAACAGCTCATGTTCTTTCTCGAGAAGCTTTATTTCTTCAAGAGGATATTATAGGCATCGAAGAAATTCTGTTTTGTATTCAATCGATTATATTTCAAGATATGTTGTAAGATTTGTTGAGCAATAAGATTATTCTTCCTTTAAAAAAAAATTGTTATAATCTCATCTCGCATAACTGCAAGTTTTATAAAAGGGTAATGCTATGGGTACCAAGAAACAAGATTGAGAAAATCGGCCAAATGATTCTGCCATGATACCTTGCATGACACATGACTAAAAGAAAAGGGTTGTGCTCCTATGCCCCCTCAATTTACCCACTTATTGTACCCTTAGTGCAAATTTTACTTTTCTTTCTTATTTGCTTTTTATTTTAAACATTTTTTAAACATGTTTAAACATTTTTAAAAAATAAAAAGAAATACGAATACATTAATAATCACTTCCTTAATCAGTAAGCAATTTTATTTTTTAAAAAAATAAAATCAAATGCATAAGCGATCAAAATGAGTGGACAAAATGAGAAGGCATATTAGCATTATTAGAAAAAAATAAAGAAAGCAAAAGATGGAAAACGAAACTGGTTTGAGTTGAAACTAGTTTGAATCAAATTGAAACTCATAATCATTACAACATTTTAAAATTTTCATATAAAATATAATAAATAATTTAATTTTTTTAAATCCTAAAACAAGAAGCCTAAGTTATTCATAAGAACACATTTTCAGATTCACCCATGTTACTTCAAACCAATTAAATAAGAAAACATAAAATAAGGAAATGAAAATTAAAGAGATCGAAAAGAGTAACACAATCTGCCGCGCTGGAAATGTAAAATAGAGAAGTGTAAAATGCTAGAAGGGAGCCTAGCCTTTGCAGAAGGCCTTTCGATTTTTCAGATGAGTAATGATAATTACAAAATACATTTTATAATATATTTCACAATACATATTATAAAGTAAGGATATTTTTATAAAATGATGTTAGTTTTATAAGGTATTGTATAAAAATATCTGTTTTATTAAAATATTATTATGTAAAGTAATGTTTTACAAAAATGATGTGTGTTTATAATTTTTCTTTCCAAATTCACATGGGAGTGAGGCGAATGTGTTAGGGATCTCGGTCTTGTCCCTAACACTAAAGACCACGAGCTCACCTTGGTGATGTTAGTGACTGAGTGATCTTGCCAACTTGCTTGGTCTTCAACAAATGGTAAGTGTTTGGGTGGAGGAATGATAGCGGTGATGGTGGAATTGGGTAGGTTAAGTGTTGATTTGGTGCGTTTGATGCAATGTGGAACGACTTGATGGTTACCCTAGATGTTGGCGCTACTTGGATGATGCTTAGGGTGGGTATGGTGAAGTGTAGCTAGGGTTTTGGATGGTGGTTAAGGGGGATTACGAAATTGGGAAGTAATGGATTATGGTTGTAGTGTAGGATAGATTGCTCATTGACTTTAGGGATTGACTAAGGTAAGATGAGGAATGTAGGATTTGGATAAGGTAAAAGGATGAGGATCTTTGGTAGGATTTGAAAAGATGGAGATGATTGAGAGAGAATTCCTAAGTTGTAGGAATCTATCAAGGAAAGAAAGGGTTTCGGTTTTGGTAAGTGGAGAGGGTTTTGCTTGACTTGAGGAATTCTAGAAATGGAGTGATTTTATGGATTGAGTGGTTTGAGGGATTGAATGATTTGAGTGGATGGAGGATAGGGTTTTGGGAGGATTTCTAAGTGGTAGGAATCCTTGAAGATTTGGTGGGGCTAGTTTGGTAAGTCAAAGTGGACTTGAGAGATTTAAGGGATGAGAGATTTAAGGAATTGAAGATGATTGACAATTCCTTAAATTAAGGGATGAATGATTTAAGGGATTGAAGAGGATTATTAATCCTTTAAATTAAGGGATTGGAATTAGAGGAAGTCAAGGCTCCTATAAGGAATGAGTTTCCTTATGGAGCATTGGGGGTGGACTAGGGTAAACACTATAGTGGGTGGCACTAAGTGCTTATATGGATCAAATAAGGCAAATGAAGGATAAACACTAAGAACAAAATAATGAACACTCAAGAACAAAATGGTGAACACTCAAGAACAAAGTAAAATGCTTAAGAACTTGAATGAACAAAAGGTAACAAATCAACTAATGATTCATGGATTGCACAATAGTTGAAATAAACCTCATGAATTGTTAACTTGATAAAAACAAGGATAACAACAACTTGGATTCACGAATTGCACCAAGTTGCAAGAACAAGATAAATGAATCAAATTTATTCACGAATTACAATGTGTGATCATCTCTTTGGGATTCATGAATTGCACCAAAAAAGCCCAAGTGCCTAGCACCAATTATTGATTTCCTAAATAAAATAATCATCCTATAAGGAATTTGTCAAAATATGTAAATGCAAAGACTAAGAGTCCTATTGATAAGGATTACAACTTGAAAACTCCCAATAAGTTTCTTAGAAAATAAATAATTAAATTAAAATAAACAATAAACAATAATATAATTGGCATGAGTCAAGTTGACTCATGACATGCATGAGCTCGTAGGTGGGTTAGGTTGACTTTCTCTTAATGGGATTCTACCAGAATGACTAGGTACTATTTGGCCATAAAGAATTTTCATCTCAAACACAAAATTTTCATCTCATCATTACAACTTTTCTAAATCTCTATACAAAATATAATAAATAATTTAATATTTTTTTTAATTTTATAAATTCTAAAATAATAATAATATTAAAAAATAATATTTTAATATTTAATTTTAAAATTCAAAAATCTCATTTAAAAAATTTCACCAAGCAGAACAGGGGAGATTCACGCAAGAGGGAGGCGAGAGAGGGGCTCGGATACCGAGTAAAGGTCTTTTGTCACTCGGAAGGGATATACTAAGGGTTCTTTTCGTAAAAAGCAGCTCGCTTTCCCACCTCAGTCGGTCGATTTTTTCGGTCAGCAATCTCGGTCCGAGTAGCTTTTTCCTTTCTGTAGATCGGGGTGTCCTGTTGCACAACCCAGTGATAATATAAAGCCCCACATAACCAAGGAGGCAAAGCCGCAAAAGAGAAGAAATCAGAGTGGAAAAATGAAGACTATTCCTCTGCTTTTGATGGGTTGCGGTGGCGTTGGGCGGCAGCTCCTCCAGCATATTGTCTCCTGCCGATCTCTTCACGCCAAACTGGTCGCCATTACTTAGAAAAAATCATTTATTTGGCGTCGTGATTTCTTTGTGTATTCAGAATCGAGTCCATTTCGTTGTCGAAGTGATTTTGATAATGTAGAATCATATCCCAATGTTCGTATTCTTAACATGGAAATGATTTTGCTTCTAAAAAGAATAGTGCATATCTTCTTTCTGCATGTTGCAGATGCTGGAAAACACCAATAGTTTAATAAACTGCCTTCCTTGGATGTAGACAAACCTGAGTACGTTTAATTCCTTATCACCCAGGATGGCTAAACTGTTGGCTGATTTGATATAGGGACATGTGTGTGTGTGTGGTATGTATGTATGTATGTATGTATGTATGTATGTATGTATGACTATGTATGTCTATGCGAATGCATGTATCATTATGAGCTTTCTTTGATAGACCAGGTTTGGTTGGCAGGGAGTTCACTTGAGAGTTGTGGGGGTATGTGATAGTAAGTCGTTGATTGTTGTGTCGGATGAGTTGTCAATGGAGTTAGATGACGAGTTTCTATTGGAAGTTTGTCGAGTCAAGTTGAGTGGTTCTTCTCTCCTGACACTCTGCAATTCTGGTAATTCGATTACTTATCTTTTTGTACTGACGAGGTTGTATTATGACTGTGTGTGTCTAATACTTCTTGTCTTATCTTTGCTAAAGGTCAGTTTCAAGCACTCACCAATTCAGACTCAACAAGGAAAGTTATAGACATTGCAGCCGTTCTGGGTAAATCATTAGGTATGTGGCTTTTGAACCTCAAGTGCTTTTGTTTTCATATTTCATCTTTACTCATGCTTAATTTCAGAAATTGGATTCTGGAGATAGATGTTCATGCTTTCAGCCTTGAATATATGACCTTATTTTGCTATTATCTGTAAAAGGTCTGGCTTTAGTAGATTGCTCTGCAAGTTCAGGGACTATTGGAGTATTAAAACAAGTGGTTGATTTGGGCTGTTGCATTGTCCTGGCAAATAAAAAGCCTCTTACTTCTACAATGGTAATTAACTCTTGTAGCTTTGGTAGATTGAAGCAATCCTTTCTCATTTTTACCAAGAGAAACCGTCCACATGTTCTATTTGTAGTAATATTTTTTAAAACAAGAGTGTCATTGTTGTCTTTTCATTCTTCCTATTCTATGATCACCACTCGTGTTATATGAATTTGTCTCTGAGATACCCAGTAACACGTGAAGTGTCTGAAAGAAACCTTTTACTTGCTGGGCTACAGGAGGATTATGACAAACTAGTTTCACACCCGCGTCGCATTCGGCATGAGTCAACTGTAAGTCATTATTTTGCTTGATGCATCATGGAGCCTTATTTTCGTTATGGGTAATAGATTTAAAATATGCCATTTACCCAAGAACGGGAAGTGTCTTGGATATAAAGCTGGACTCTCAGGTCTTGTTTGGTTACACAAACCATCTCATTTCATCTCATCTAATCATTACCACTTTCCCAAACTCCCAAATAAAATACAAAAATAATTCAACTTCTTTAAATCCTAAAACAAAAATAACCTTAAAAAATTTTATTCTAACAATATTTTATTCAACAAGTCAAGGCCATTCGAGTACTTGAGGCTGACTAGCTTAGGTGTCATTGGTGCCTTAGTAAAGGTATTTCATTGTTGCTGAGATTTATATTGCATGAACTCATGGACATTCTTTTTTACTTCCATTGATAAAGCTAATTTACTTATGGAGTTGCATTATGTTCAAACACATTAAATTCTGCTGTAATCTTTGGAAATATTTGAGAAGGAAGAATTGTTAGGAACTCTCAGTGATATGAGAGTAGATAAATTTTGGGTTGGATGGGTTCAACATGGCTTTGTTCCAACATTGTTGGGTGGTTGTAGATGGAAATGTTGTGTCTTTCTTTAATAAATTTTGCAGGAAAGTTTTACAGAAGGATAAGAGAGAAGAGATAAGAGAGAAAAAAAGGCCATTTGCAGGAAATCAATGGAAAGTTTTACAGAAGGATATTTTCCAGAACATCATGTGGCTTTCTTTTAATGAAGGAAAATGGTAGCTTTTGGAAAATGGTAATCTCGAGAGGGTGTTCCATGGAGAGTAGCTTTTGGATTGAAGCGAAATTCTTTGTTTTCAGAAGATTAGAAGGAAATCTCTTCTGTATTGTTGAGAGATGTAACAACTTTACCAAGGCTCTTTATCTGAATAGGGAGATGGTGATCTGGTTGGCCAAGGTGCTTGAGGAAAGCTGGAAGTTAGTGAAAAGTAGGACCCCTTTTCAGACCAAAAGGGATGGTAGTAGGATTCTCTTAGCTCAAGTCTGCCATAATTCGTATGGCAGATTTCTTAAACTCTTGGAGCTAGGCTCTGGTAAGGGGAATAGGCTTATTGTTATTCCAGAAGGGAGGACTGGAAGTGGATGGTCATGTTTTGCTAGAAAAGTAAGGGAGGCTGTTAGCTCTACTCCTTCTGCTCCGGCTCCTGGTTATAGAGCTGTCTTTACCAACAGCAGTAGAGCGGAGGTTTCCAAGGTTAACCACCAAATTTTGCCGTCGTACATGGAGGTTCTTCAACAGAAGTCAGCACCAGTGCATAATGGGTGAAGAACTTTTGAATTTGGGAAGGCTAATCCCATAGGAGGCTTAGGCCAAGACTTAAGAAAGGATAGCACAACGGCGGGATGTGACCTTGGCTCTGACAGATGGGTTGGTGGCGTGTTTGATCAGGAAGTGTTGAACTTGATGCTGGATATGAGAAAACAAATTGCAAAGCTGCAGGAGAAGATGGATTGTTTAATACGGGGCGTAAAAGGAAAAAAAGAAGTTGATATGGGTTTGGGCTCAGGCTCAATTCGTATGGGAATTGAAGGGGCTGGGTCTGAAAGGGATGGGTTTTTAGGCCCAAGGGATGGGGCCCGAAATAAGTGGCCTCTGCTAGCAGCAGCCCGTGATGGGCTTCAAACTTATGCTCGACGTGGTGGGCTTAAGCCCACGGGCCCAACCCAAGGCAGAAATGAGGTGTGACGGGAGTGGAAGGCACGGCCAGGCTGCTTGGCAGGCCCGTCGTCTGACGTGATTCAGTCGGAGACGGCGATGGTGTTAATACAGTCGGCGACGGCGACGACGTTAATACAGACGGCGGTGGCGACGGCGTTAGTACAGACGGACCCGTCTCAGGTTGAAGATCCTTCGCCTGTTGCAGTGGAAATCGAAATGCTTTCCTCGGCAGAAGTTGTGCTTGAAGGTGCCGAAAATGGTCTGTCTACTGAAGTGGGGGTTGTGGGGGGTTTGCAAGGGAAGGAGGTGGAGCCGTCACAGAGGGTCTCGACTCAGGCAGAGTCTGAACCCAGTACAGAGGTGGGTTATCACCTCTCCCTGTCGACTGGGCTAGGACAGAACTCTCCGATGGCTACAGAAAACGCCGGCGAGATACGCCCATCACCGGCAAAGGCCCCCCGAGGTACAGATAATGCCGGCAAGGGCTTTTCACCACCGGCAAAGGTCCCCCAGGACACAGATAATGCCGATATGCCTCATCCAAGGCTCGGGAATAGTTCTTCAATGGTTATTTTTGAACAGAACTGGTCGAAGGCTGGTAGGGAGGATGGGGATGGGGTTTTCCAGAGATCTTCTTTGCCGGTAATGGACTTCCAGCTTGTGAAGCATACTATTAGTAGGGAGGAGGATCTGAGTTTAATTTCTCCAGTATCTAATGTACGTGTAGAAGTGGAAGGAGGGGGGTCAGATCCTATACAATCCATGCTTCTGTTAACTCAGGGGGAGGAGGAGGTGGAGCCTCTACGTACGTTATCTCCCTTGTTTTCTATGGGAGATTCACATTCAGATTGGTTGGTCCAGAAAGTGAAGGATCTTCAGGAATGTATGGGGATCTCTTGTGTGGGTTATGAGGAGCAATTTAGAGATTTAATTATCGCTCTTCAGGAGGGACGGGTCCAAACTCCTAAAAATACTACTAGGAAAAAGAGGGAACTGAAACGTCTCTCTTGCTCAATCAATTATGACAAAAGGGAGGGGAGCACTAGAAAGGGAAGATTCAAGGGCAAGGTTGTTGTTCCCCATGAAGCCTAGAATCCTTTCTTGGAATATTAGGGGTCTCAATGATCCCAAAAAGCGGTTGAGGGTGAAGAATCTTTTACGTCATTGGAAGCTGGATATTGTTTGTTTGCAGGAAACAAAATTGGAATTTGTAGATCGTAACTTCATTAATAGCATTTGGGGCTGTCCATTTGTGAGATGGGTCTTTCTTGCGTCAAGGGGAGCCTCCGGGGGTATTCTCATTATGTGGGATTCAAGGGTGGTTGAGTCGATTGAGGAATGTGTTGGAAATTTTACGGCTGCGTGTTCGTTTAGAAATGTGGAGGATGGTTTTTGTTGGGCCTTTGTTGGTGTGTATGGGCCGGACATGGACAATCTTAGGAAGGTCCTATGGGAGGAGTTAGCTGGTTTGGGCAGCTGGTGGAATTTGCCATGGTGCATTGGAGGTGATTTTAATGTCACCAGATTTTTTTCTGACTTTATCTTTGATATGGACTTGGTGGATCTACCACTTGTTGGTGGTGAGTATACTTGGTCTAATAATCGGTCGCGGTCTCGTTTAGACAGATTTTTGGTATCCCCATCGTGGGAGGCACATTACCCTACAATGCTGCAGAAAAGAATGGACAGAATTTGTTCAGACCATTTCCCCGTTGTCCTAGATTGTGGAGGTATTCAGGAGGGTAAACGATACTTTAAGTTTGAAAATATGTGGCTGAAAGTTGATGGTTTTGTGGATAAAGTGAGGTCGTGGTAGACTTCTTACTCTTTTGTGGGTTCACCAAGCTTCATATTGGCTGGGAAATTGAAAGCTTTGAAGGGGGATTTGAAGAGGTGGAACTCAGAAGTTTTTGGGCATCTTAATGATCAAAAAAGGTACCTTATGGAGGAGATAAAGGTCTTGGAGGAAAGGGAGGTGAGTGCACTTTTATCTGAAGAAGATGCCCGCAAGAAATTAGCTACTTCATCGGAATTGGAAAGGGTGCTACTTATGGAGGAAATTTCATGGTGACAAAAGTCGAGAGCTCTTTGGCTGAAGGAAGGAGACCGTTGTACGAAATTCTTTCATCGGGTGGCCAATTCACACCGTAGAAATAATGCTATTGATGTGATTCAGGTGGAGGGCCAAGTTCTCTCTAATCATGTGGACATTAAGAACCATATTGTTAACTTTTATGAAACTCTATTCACAGAAAGTTTCAGGTGGCGGCCCAAACTGGATGGTATGCACTTTGAGACCATTGATCACGCTAGTTCGGAGTGGCTGGAGAGACCTTTTGAAGCTGATGAGGTTCTTCGGGTGCTTCGTGGGATGGCTAAGGACAAAGCACCGGGGCCGGATGGGTTCTCAATAGCCTTCTATTATGAATGTTGGGATGTGCTGGGGGCGGATGTTTTGAAAGTTTTTCAGGAGCTATACTCTTTTGGCAAATTTGAAAAAAGTATTAATGCATCATTTATTGCTCTAATCCCTAAGAAAGTTGGGGCAAGGGAGATGAAAGACTTTAGACCAATTAGCCTCATTAATGGATTATACAAGATTATTGCAAAGGTGTTGGCCAATCGCATGAGCAAGGTTTTGAATAATATTATAACAAAACCCCAAAACACGTTTGTAAAGGGGAGACAAATTCTGGATTCATTTTTAATTGCCAATGAATATTTGGATTGTAGACTCAAGGAGGGTAAACCAGGTCTCTTGTGTAAGCTGGACATGGAGAAGGCCTATGACCATGTAAATTGGGATTTTTTGTGCTACTTACTTGCGAGATGTGGTTTTGGGGAGAGATGGTTATCTTGGATTCGACATTGTATATCTACGGTCCGCTATTCGGTGTTGGTGAATGGAACACCGGAGGGATTCTTTGCCAGCTCCAGGGGATTAAGACAAGGGGATCCCCTATCCCCTCTACTGTTTGTTTTTGTTATGGATGCTTTGCGTCGCATGTTGAGTGCAGCGGTTAGTGGAGGTTTTATTGCTGGTTTCTCGGTGGGAGGGCTTTCCATCTCTCACCTTTTATTTGCTGATGATACACTGCTGTTTTGTGAGCCTGACAGTGTTCATATGCAGTATTTGAGAGCTATTTTGCTGTGCTTTGAAGCGGTTTCAGGTCTGAAGGTAAACCTCTCAAAGTTTGAAATGGTCCCTGTGGGTAGTGTGAACAATATTCAAGACTTGGCTTCTATATTGGGCTGTCAGATTTCTTCTTTGCCTTTGCAATACCTTGGCCTTCTATTGGGGGCAGCGTTCAAGACTAAGTCTATTTGGGATGGAGTGATAGAAAAAATTGAAAGAAGATTGGCTGGATGGAAACGGTTATACCTATCCAAGGGTGGTAAATGGACTCTTATTAAGAGTACACTATACCTCCCCACGTATTTTCTTTCCTTATTTCCGATACCCGCAAGTGTTGCTTCTCGCATCGAAAAAACCTTTCGCAACTTTCTTTGGGGAGGTATGGGGCACGAAGCTAGAATCCACCTTGTGGGTTGGGATAAAGTTTGTTCTCCAATTCAATGGGGGGGTTTGGGAGTGCGTAATGTAAGGGTATTCAACAAAGCACTATTGGGGAAATGGTTATGGAGGTATCATAGTGAAGGAGAGGGCTTGTGGAGAGAAGTGATAGAGTCTAAGTATGGGAGCCTAAGGGGGGGGTGGTGCTCTAACGAAGTCAGGGGAGCACATGGAGTGGGCTTGTGGAAAAACATAAGAGCTGGCTGGGACAGATTTTCTCATTTTTTCAGATTTATAATTGGCAGCGGCAACAATGTTTCATTTTGGCATGATGTTTGGTGCGGGGACATGGCTCTTAAGCAGGCGTTTCCTATGCTTTACCAAATCGCATGCGACAAGGAGGCTGCTGTGGCTGATTTATTGACACGCTCTAATGGTGCTGTTCATTGGAATGTGATTTTTTCAAGAGCGGCTCAAGATTGGGAGCTGGACATGTTGTCTGGCTTTTTTGACTCTCTATATGCTACATCTTTTGGTAATGTGATGAGGGATAGGCTGGTGTGGAAACCAAGTGGTAATAAAAAATTCTCGGTGAGGTCCTTTTATTCGGCCCTCTTGGGCCTACACCATGGTCCTAGCTATCCTTGGAAAGCTATTTGGAAGTGCAAGGTACCTTCCAAAATTGCTTTCTTTGTCTGGACAGCATCTATTGGGCGGATACTTACCTCGGATAATCTGAGAAAACGTGGGTTTTTTATTTCAGATTGGTGTTATATGTGTAAGTGTGATGGGGAATCTGTTGATCATCTCTTATTACACTGTGAAGTAGCTCGGAGCCTATGGCATGATGTTTTTAGTAGGGTAGGGGTGGCATGGGTCATGCCTAGAAGTGTTAGGGATCTTATGTGCTGTTGGAAAGGTATACGGGGAAATGCTCAAATAGCTGCTGTATGGAAAATGATACCTCACTGCATTATGTGGTGTGTGTGGTTGGAGAGAAACAAGAGGTGTTTCGAAGATATGGAGCTCTCTATGGCTGAACTGAAACGTTTCTTTTACTGTACTTTGCTTTCCTGGGCTTCGGCCATTATTTGTAATACAGATGATCTCCATACTTTGCTTGTAACCCTCACTAGTTCTTAGTTGTAACCTGGCATGTTCTTTGTATACCTCTAGTGTACTCAGGCTATGCCTCTTTATGAATAATATTTACTTTTACCTATCAAAATAAATATTTTATTCAACTTTCATCTCATCTGTGTAACCAAACGAGGCCCTAATCATTTTATCTTTGTTTTTGACTACTTGTTAATATTGCTGTCTAGTTATCGTTCAGTTAAAACTCAACCATTCTTTTCTCTGGTCAATATGATGATGCTGCAATTGCTTCTAATATTCTTATTAATAATGCGCGGGAAATTATTAAGTTTTAATATATTCCCCCACTTCTCTCGAGAAGCTTGATATACTTGTCAACTTATACACATAGAGAGAGGGGGGAAGTGCAAAAGGGAAGTAAACGATCATGTTGCCTATCTATGTTGGTCATTGGAATTTAGACCACAATAGCTTACAAGAACAACCTGAAAGTCAAAGTTGTAAGAGATGCAAAGAAAGTGGGCACGAAGATGAGTTTCAAATGTTGGGCTTGACACTGGAGTCTTAGTTGTCGTAGCTTGTTGTAGAAAAGAGATGCCCACCAACACCACCAAAATTGCCAGAAAGAGCGAAACTGGTGGAACCTTTCATAAGCACCTAATCAGATGGGTTCCAAGAAGAAGCTGCAACAGTTGTTTCGAGTAGCATCAATGACTTAAAAATGGCATTCGGCAATACCTCTCCAAGATGACAATGAAACAAAAATTGACACCTTATTTAGAAGAGCTAGATCTGTAGAGAAATAAGCAGAAGCACAACAGACTTCTTCTCTTAAGCTGAATGACCTAGAAACAGAACAGTCTGGAAACCGAACAATGTTTAAGGGAATAAATTAATGCTGAGATAGTTATCCAGTTGTTTTAACAACCTGGAAACCAAATAGTTTTGATAACATGGAAAATGAACAGATTTAAAGTAAAATTGAACTTAATAAAATTAAAGGTGTTAACTGAGACTGCAAGTGCAAGAGCCAGCTAATGAAGTGGTAATAAAGGGTACAAGCTGACAGAATGTGTAAAAGGCGGGTTACTAAACTGGAAATAAAGGGTGAAAGTGTAAATGTGATTGTATTCTAATTAGGGAATAATAAAATAATTATAAAATTAAATGAAAATAGACAAATGCTGAGGTGGCGCAATATTTTACAAAGCTTTTATATATTGTAATAAATTTCCTGACTATATAGATATGTGATTGTACACATCTATGTATGCATTATTGCATTAGCTTCTTAAGTTCACATTTCCCCGGATAGTCTAATTTAAGGGAACATTGAGCTTAAAATGTCATTTCTGCCTCATTTTGCAAATTCACCTGAAATTGAAATGCTAATATTACTTTCTAATAATATTAAAACGAAAACTGTGGCTCTTTAATATAATAAAGAGCAGTTTCTATTTGATAGGACACTAGTTTGAAAATGCGTTCAAGAAATCAAATCTTATATATATATATTTTTTCTCAAAACACCCTCTCAATGTTGTTCTAACGATGTAAAGCACCAACAGAATGTAAATACACAAAATGACATCCCAACTAGGGTTGTAAATGAACCAGTCCGTATGATTTCTCGCCCAATACTTGCTTGGTTAAACTTGAACCGTGCTTGACTCATGAAAAAGGAAAAGCTTGATCGTGAAAGTAGAAACCTGCTTAATTAGTAAATGATGTTTACTTGATTAAATTCGACTCGATTAAGGCTCGTTAAGGCCTTCGCATTTATACTTGACCTACATTCTTAAGTATATAGATATGCATGTATACATATTAAGTTTAATAATATAAGTATAGTAACCTTTATAATTAAATATGTATCATGCAACCTAATTAATTATGCCTAGTCATTTATGCCTATATATTGAATATAGTCCATAGTTATATGTAGTTAGTTAAGTACTTAAGTAATTAAATTATATTAGCCATTTTATAATATACATAATAGTTAATAGGTAGGACTTAGTAGTTTCATATACTATTGTGTAGGAACCATATAAGAAATGTTGATATATGCTATTGTATATTGTGCATACTATCATACACATACCATGTCACCATTGCAAAACTAATATATACAGATATAATATATAGATATATATAAATAAATTACTATTAAGTAACTTTTGTAGACATACAATATGGGCTTTAAAAATAAATATTGACCAACTGCATATTGTAATGGATAAATTATATAAAATTCTTATAATTATACTATAGTCTAAACTTACATATGAATTTTTTTTTTCCTCTTTCATGTAATTTTTGTTATTGTTATCCCATTTGTAATTATTTAGGTAGAAATTTAGAAAGGTTAAGGCATCTGTTTTTCCAAATTTTTATTCATTCATAAAATTTTTTCAATCTTATAATTCAATATAGGGGGGGGTCTATATAATGGTAGTAAAGATTTCATTAAATTCAATAGTCTTTTTTGTAATTTTATATTTTTAATTATTCAATTTCATTAAGAAAAATAAAAATATTTTAAGACTAATAATACAAAGATTGAGAAGTAACTTGACTCGGCTTGAACTCATTAACGAGTGAGTAAGAGCAAAGATGCAAAAAAATAAATCAAATCAGGCTCATGTTTTGATCAGCTTGGCTTGGCTTGGTGAGCTCCCAACTTGAGATTGAGCTCAAGCTCGAGCTTGAGTTATTTGAATCAAGCTCGACTTAGTAAACCAAAAGATCGACTCAGCTCAGATCGATTATAGCCATAATCCCAACTCAACCATCTCACCATCATCAACCCCATCTCTATTATGTTTCATGACCCTGCCACCATCACTCCATCTATGCCACATGGCATATTTGTAATAGATTCAAAGGGTATGCACTAGTCTTTTTATGAGTATATGATGCACTAGTTCATCTGCAATCTCAGTGAATTCATTAGGAAGTAGTTATGATGTGTTGACATGGAAGCACCTAGTCAAGAATTATAAATATATATAAGAAAATCATGAAAGTTGAGTTCGTTAAAGTCTATAGAAATTTCCCATGACATTAGTGTGTCGAAGAAGAAGTGTCTAAGTTCATCCAATGAGTGTTCCTTGCCTGCAAAATTCTAATCGTTTTTTTCCCTCCAAATGCACCAAAGTAGATGTATGTGAACCATCTTTCATATTGCTACAATTTGCGAGATGACATATAGACCTCTCCATCTAACAAGGAGATCGACACCCTCCCTCATAACCCATGCTAACCCCACTCTGTGGAAGAGATCATCCCGTTGGACCATAGCCACCTCAAAGTGGAAGTAAACGAGCCACTGTCTCTCCACTTCTCCTCCCGAGCCACTGTCGATTTCTGTGCCACTAACAAGGAGAGTGACACTCTCCCTCATAACCCATGCTAACCCCACTCTGTTGAAGAGATCATCCCGTTGGACCATAGCCACCTCAAAGTGGAAGTAAACGAGCCACTATCTCTCCACTTCTCCTACCGTGCAACATTAGTCAATTACTATGATTTGTCTTTTTCTTAGGTTGTCCATTCTCAAAATCTTCCCAAAAAAAGCAGTCCGAAAGCGGCCTTAGAGGTGCCTTACTCCCAAGTACTCATCCAAGGAGAAGGATTATGGTGCTAACTAATGATGACCTCATAGAATGAGCTGATAGAGAATTTCCCATTTTTAGAAGGTTTTCAAAACATCTTCTCACTTCCTCTAGTCCTAACTATAATAGTTTAAAGAAGTCAGAGAATACACCAATTTCCTAATCTTGGGCTGCCCTAAGAAAACTGGCACTCCATTGCGAGAACCTCCAAAAACTCCCAATAACTCAGCCATTGAGGCTTCTTGGTCACATGCTATCTTGTACATTGCTGGAAAAAGAGTTTTATGACACTGTCTCCACATCATATATCATGCCATCTAACCATGGAGCCACGCACCAAGAATATGTTATGTCAATTGAAGACCCTCCATCCTCTAAATTCTTTCACAACCCCACACCATATGCCCCATTTACCATATTAGAGGACACCTCAATGCTCCATCATATTGGAAGTCAATCACCACTCTCCATAATGCATCCCTCTCTTGGTGGTAACGCCACACCATTTCCCTAGAAATGCGTGGTTGAACATCCTCAAAATTTGAACCCCCAATCCACCCCCAAATATTGGAGAGCATATTGGCTAGGTGGAATTTGAATTCCTCGCTTAATCCACTCTACAGAAAATCACGTTGAAGTTTCTCAATATGCTTCACCACACTTGTGAGTAAAGGAAAAAGAGAAAGGAAATAGGTGGATGGATTGGAGAGAGTGATCTGACCACCTTTCGATAGGTACGCCATCTTCCACCTGCCAACCTGTTTTGATCTGCTCAGGGTACTTCATCAGTAGAGAAGATACATTGCATCCCAATATGTTAGCCAAGCTCCTTATATCGTAAACACTACCAATCAGAACTAACTCTGACTTTGCAAAGTTTACTTTCAAGCCAAAGACAACTTCAAGACATAGAAGAAGTGCCTCATGAGATTATGATACACATCACTAAATATCAATGAGTCATCTGCAAATAACAAATGGGAAATATTGAAAGTATTTCTATTAGTATCCCCCACTAAGAAACCCAAATAAAAGCCGCCTCCAACTGCCATTGACAACATTTTACTAAAAGCTTTCATGACCATAACAAATAATAAAGTGGACAAAGGATCCCCTCTTCTCAAACCTTGGGAGTTGTTGAAGAAGCCAACTGGTGTTCCATTTGTATACTTCTGTGCTTGGGTATCACCTTTGTATGGTTATTAATAAAGTTGAACTCATTTTATAGCACTTTTATCAAGCGCTAACAAGCCCTGGAAGGACTTTGTTCCCGTGGAAGAGCATATGGCAGACGAAAGCTCCCTCAAAAGCAGCTTTTTTGGTTTGGACAGCTTCCTTGGATAAGATCCTCACTACAGATAATCCAAGGAAACGATGGGTAATTGTGCTGGATTGGTGTTGTATGTGTAAGAAGCAAGGGGAATTAGTAGATCATCTGCTTTTACACTGTAAGGTGGCTAGGTGCATGGGGGACGATTTTTTCTCAAGAATCGGTTTGTCTTGGGTCATGCCTCTTAGATTGGTGGATTTCCTAGCAAGCTGGAGAGGACTACATGGCAACTCTCAAGTAGCGGCAATCTGGAGAATGGTCCCAATATGTATGTTTTGGTGTATTTGGAGGGAGAGAAATGCCAGAAGCTTTGAAGATCAAGAAAGAACTATGGATGAGTTAAAAGTTTTCTTTCTTAAGTCATTGTTTTTATGAGTGGGGCCCTTAGTTTGTAATGGGCTTAGGGTCCATGACCTTCTTCTTTCTATTGTAACCTCTAGCTAGGTGTACCTCATGTATACTTCCTGTGTACCTAGGCTTTGCCAATTTATATGAATATAACTTCTTGATTACCTATAAAAAAAAAAAAAAAAAATAGTGTGATCACTCAGCACCCTTATACTATGTATCTTAACATTCTTTTGCCCCAACTCTTCCCCCATGCTTGGAGCTTTTGTGGGCTTTAAAAGAAAAGATGCATTGAATGTCTGAATATAGGTGCTTTCTGTAATCGACCATTGGTGTTCCCTTGTTCCATGTTTTAATGACATATACTTCAAATTGATGATGCCATTTTTGTTGTTATATTAACTTGCTGTGCTCTTTTTCTGTTTAGTGATTTGAAGGTGCTTTGTGGTATGGTAGATGTTTATAGCAAGTTAGTGTCTATGTGGACTTAAAGTTAGATGATCTGAAGTCTTTTCTGTCTGGACCAATTGGAATTTGCTTCCCTATGAATGAGAGTTGGTAGGTGAAGTCAGGGCTCAATTTTGTATGAATGCTTGATTATATTGGCCCAGATAGGCTGTGACAGTTTGGCTATGCCTCCAATAATGAGGATACATGTGTAAGTGCTAGTCCTATGCTTGAATGCTGACTTAATTGTTCACATGGATGTTTTGTCTGTGATTTCTTTTGTTCATTTTGTATTTCTCTGCTAATTTGAGTTTTATATTTCGCACACCCTCATCTTTATAGATTTAGTTTATCATTGCTTCATCTGCAGGGAATGAATCATGATGATTTCAGGTCCTGAGTTTTGTTTCCACTTTCTACTCTGCCACTTTAATCATTAATGATATCAGTTCTATTATGCTACTTTCTGGTAGAAGGTGGTGATTTAAATGGATTCTTCCGTATGGCTTCCTTATTGGTCTTGCTAAGCAAATGTAATCCATGTGTTCTGATTTATCAAATTCAGAATATAGAGACATCTGCGGTGAAATGGCTTAAGCAATGTCCTCTTATTTGGTTTCAATTTTCTTGCTAGGTTGGTGCTGGTCTTCCGGTCATTGTATCCATAAATCGTGTAATTTCATCTGGAGATGCTGTCCACCGCATTGTTGGGAGTTTGAGTGGTACACATAAAGCATGTTAACTCATGGCTACAGTCTTCTGTAAATCACCTCCAAGGATTGTTTGCATTTGTAGTCTGGGTATTACGTGCATATGAACAATGCTACTGATATCTCATATGTTGTAGGTACATTGGGGTACGTAATGAGTGAGGTAGAAGATGGAAAGCCATTGAGCCAAGTTGTTAAAGTTGCTAAAAGCTTGGGATTTACTGAACCAGGTTTCTATGATCTTTTGCTTTGCTGTAAAAACACATTCATGGCCTATGAATTTTGTGGCCAATTTACAGTAGGCGGTCTAGGAATAAATAGTTTCCACTTTCTACTTGCAAACACAGTAGTAATTTTAATCCTGGATGTGCTTTTTTTTTTCATTGTTGGTTGGTCTTGATACTAACATTCAATATAAACATTACATTTTCTTTTCAGAATTTTGCAGTTGTAATATTGCTTATGATCCATTCTTTACTCTAATGCTGTATTCTTCACACTATATATAGATGATGGGATTGGATACGAGATCTCATGTCTTGCATTGATGACAATGAAAGTTATGCAAATTACCTTTAAGGGATATTTGTAGAGAAGTATCTAATATTGTACTTGCTTGGGTGTACCAGCATGATTTTTGGGCTTTAAATTGTGTTATGTCCCTTTTGAGTATTCTTTGGAATATAAAGAACCTATTCATGTAATTTATGATTTTTTTTTACTGAGAAGACACTTCCACTCAGTTGTGGCAGTGGATTGTTATAATTCCTAGTGTTTCTGTATTTTCTTTTCTTTTAATCTTTCTTTGTTTAGTAAAATTCTTGAATGATTTAAATGAAAACACATGCTTGCAGGTATCCCTATGAAATTCACTTATTGAATTAGTGTGATTTGTCATGTTATTTCACGAGACTTCTACTCTTCTTTGTCTCGTGAAGCTGGTGCTTTGCATTAAGAATTAAGTCTTTAGATATTTAGTATGCCACTATGATTATCTTTGATTGGATATCCTTGTTGTAGATCCTCGTGATGACCTTAGTGGAATGGACGTTGCAAGAAAGGTTAGGACAGGTTTATTTTTGTGCCTGATGTTATTGTTTTTACATCCTATTTATTATGAAATCTCTAGGCTTCTGGCTTTGATTTGATTTGTTCTAGCAGTATGCTGACCATTAGACATTGAATAAGGCTGACAGAGGGACAGTGCATAGTGGATGGTTACTTATTGACTTTGCATATTCATTTTAATTTTTGGATTTTCCTATATGAAATAATCTCACAATTTGGAACAATCATGGTGAGAAGAATGTCTCAGATCTTGATGAACAATAAACAAGATAAAGTGATCATGTGTTTATGTTGCATTTGTCAAATGTGAATTCAATATGTCCACAGTCGTTTTTTTATGAATAAATATGTGCACAATCATTTGACTGATGCTATCCATTTATCCAAATGAGAGTTTAATTTCCGGAACTATTGCCTGCCCATGGTTATAACTTTTCTGTACCTAATTATGATTTCTACTTACAGCCCTCCGCCATATAACTATTGAAGTTATGGGGAGTCATTTTAAGTGGAGGGTCATCTAATGGGCAACAGATATAATCTGCAAAGCCGATCTTTCCTGTACATGGTTTCATTATAGAAGCATAATTCATATGATATTCTCTAATTTTTTACTTTTGGTGTCGTAATGCAGGCTTTGATCCTTGCTCGACTTCTTGGTTGGCGGATTAACTTGGATAGCATTAAGGTAAAAGGTTAATGCAATATTGCTATCATCTTTACGTGTTTTTAAATTAAAAAGAAAACTTAAATTAACAATTTGGTAGTATATGTGTTTTCAGATTGAGAGCTTGTTCCCTAAAGAAATGGGAGCCAATGCAATGTCTGTTGAAGACTTCCTGGACTCTGGGCTGTTATTGCTTGATAAGGACATCCAAGAAAGAGTTACAAAGGCTTCTTTAAATGGAAATGTACTACGCTATGTCTGTGTAATTGAGGGATCAAGGTATTTTTCTATGCATCTTTGCTGTTGCTCAGAAATTTAATATGTTGAATATATCCCGAGTAATTCACTTTAAGAAGGATATGGCTCAAATGTTTAGATTTTCATGTATTAGAATACTTCTCACACATGATGGAACAATAAGAGCATTATTTTTTTTCAGTTAGATGTTTCTGAGATTGTTGTCTGGGCAGGAATGGCTAAAGATGACACAGTATTATGATGGACAAAAGCAGTGGTAACATCATTATGAGAGAGCTACTCTGGAAGATTTTAGTTGAGTCATGCTTTCTGAAGCCTCTAATCTCTCCATAAAGTATAGACTAGACTGTTAATTACATTTTTTCCAGTTAAAATGCAACGCAACTCCTCAACTTCTGTTCAGTGGCACTTAAACCTCTTGTAGCTTGAAATAAGGGATTTGGTCCTGAAACTTTGGATATTTGTGCAATAGGTCCTTCCAATTATGCATCATTCTGAGTGGTAACCAAAAAATTTGCAAGACATTTATGCAGTTACAACGTAGGATTGGGCATAAGGAAAAACAGATCTCCAAGTGCTCAGTGAGGAAGCGGAATGCACATGGAAACAATGGTTACCTGAGGTTTATCAGCTTAACCAATGGTATACTCGGTAAAACAAACATCATAGGGAGAAGCAGAGATACGTTTATTAGTAATTAGTATTAGAGCACTAGCGCTTATGGAGACTACAATGGGTAGATTAAGTATGTCACTTCCTTCCCGTTCTTCTTCCCTGCTCGGGCATATCGTAACTATTGATTCAATCGTTCCATAAAAGACCTTGATTTTGGTATCAAGTCAATTTCCCTTCCTAGACGTCAATTGAAATCCGACAACTTTCTAAAAGAGTGTATTTTTCATCTAAATGCATTTTCCCTTCCTTCAAGTCTTTCTTCTAGTGGTTTGGATAACTCAGAAACAGAGAACCGTTATTCCTCTATTCTTTAAGATATTAAGCTTAAATCATAAGGAATACGTGCATATCTTCACAATCGGTAGCCCAAAAGCAAGGCATCACCAACCTACTACACATCGATATTTCAAAGGCAACAAACCAAATCGTACACAGCATGCTTATGGTCATTAATCACCATTGTAAGTGCCGTCGCAGAGAACCTAGCTCGGCAGTGAGTTTTCACTGAGTCTGTCGTTGGTGGGCTGGCTTCAAGTGGTCTGATGACTACCTCAGGCACCTTAGTGAGTCTAAGACTTTGAGAGAATGGTTGCTGTGTTTTGAACCAGACCAGTTGAGAGGGAGAGAAAAATGGAAGAGAAATTTTTCAGTGATCTTGGGGAAAGGCTTCGAAACAGAGGTGTGGTGACTGGCAAGAGAAAAGGCGAGGATGCAGTCACGGCGAGTACTTACCCAAGCAGTGAGTAACTGCTGTGCTTAGTTGATGGTATGTCAATTTTCCTGCGATTCTACGGTGACTTCGGACGTCCAAGTGTGTGTGAGTGCAAGTCCAAACTTTGATGCGCTAAGGTTTCTTTTCTGGAAATGAGGGTTAGGATGAGAGTGTGAGAGAAAAAACAGAGAAAGAACTGAGGAATAAGGCTTTGTGTTACATGAGCAAAGTGCTGAGAGGTGTGGGGTAAAAAGGAGTGAAATCATCTTCATGGGTGCACTGCCCGCTCATCACTGGTTGGTCTGCTGATAAGCGAGCATCCGGCTGCCCAGGTGTACATCAGATGAAGGGTGTGGTTGGTGCGGACAAGACGTGCTCTGCACACTCAGGAGCTCGGCCAAGAAGGGAAACTCAGTCTGCCGCTTGTGAATGTCGTCAAGCATCGTGCTTTGTGTAAAACATTTATGTGGAGGCTGAGATTTCTGTGAGAGTGCCCACATGCTTCTGAGCAAAAATGCTCGGCTTCTCCATACAGTACAGGGTTGAACTCTGAGGTTTACCTCAGATGGAAGGTACGGAGAGGAAGGCATCTCAGGTACCTTGCTCGGATCTGTATCGATTTGCTCGTGGAACATGTTTCAAACTCTAGCTTGCTTACCTTTGCCAGCCCAAAGCTTTGCTCTCCTTGAATTGCCCGCCTTCACGCATTGCTTGCTCAGTGCTAATCTCAAATACCCCTTGCTTGCCCTTGTCATTGTTTGCCTAGAAGCGATGCTCGCTTACTTCGCTCACTCAATATTATTCCTCACTTACCCTTACTTGAGCCTTTGCTCGCCTAGTGCTGTATTCCCTTGAGATCATGCCTGCTCAAGGCTTTGCTCGCCCTGCTAGTCCAGTGTGGGGAGTTCCTACCTACGATGGGCACAGTTCTCACATTTTCCTTTAAGGTAGAAAAGTTCTATGAATATGTTCTTACCCTGGTGAAAGGTGTCATCTTTCTTGGATGCCTGTTTTGATTAGCTTACATCTAGATGGTATATAAAATGTAGCAAATATATTTGGGATCCAGGTGTTTTAAAGAAAACGAATATATTTAGACATTGTGAAAAGTATGATGAAGGTAGCTTCCATGACCATTTCCTGACTATTGAGGTTTATCAAATAGGATCAGCTCCACCTTTTGCGTACAAGTGCGCTCATTGCTAGCATATAAAAATAAGTGCGCTCATGTCTTCTTGCGTGCCCATGGCATTATAATCAAGTTTGTGAGAATTGATATGCTCTGGCTCTAATTTTGTAAAATGCTTTCATATTTATTAAGTTTTGTTTTTTGGGTAGGTGTGAAGTAGGCATTCAAGAGCTTCCTAAGGATTCTCCCTTGGGAAGGCTGAGAGGAAGCGACAATGTGGTATGTCCTGTATTTTTTCTGTTCATAGTTCTATCTTTTTTGCGAGTTCACTAAAAGGCATTCCTGCAGTAATAATAGGAGGCATTTTTTTTTTTTTAATTTTTAATTTTTTTTATGATAAGGAGGCAAAAGCCATAATGTTACTTGCAACTTGCAAACTGAAAATTGGGGTGGATAATGGGTCCATGAATGAAATATTCTATTTTTCTTGTATGCAACATCTTGATAGATCTTTGGGATCTTCCTCAAATATAATGAAGGTTCAAAAGATCGATTAATTAGTACATATAAACCTTTCTGTGAACTGGTGAAATTTATGCTCACTACCAATGGGAGAGGTAGGATTCACAGTGCTCCTGGTCATGGCTGAATTTTACGAGATTATTATAAGCTGGTTTCCAGGATTTGACCCCTTTAAATTTCAGAACATGTTTTGGGAGAGAATGTCTGTAAGAGCAACGGAGGTCTCCTTATTGTAGAAGCAAGGCCTTGTCATATTAGCATAGATTTCCCTAGCTTAAAGCCTTGAAGAAAGAGATCAAAGGACGTATCAAGAATTTCTTTGGGAGAAATATTTTCGAAAGGGCCCTTCCTTTGGATGGCTGTAGACTTATTCCATGCTAGGAGTTCTCTTAGCTTATCTGATGCACAGTTCTGACAGGTGGAGTTCCCTTAGGCTTATTACTCTCTGTACAAAGGCCATGTCTTGTTGAGGTTCCACGTAAAATAGGGAAATTGAAAAATATCTGTTGAGAAAGCTAAAGATTAGGCCAAGCAGTGCCGGACAGCTCTGAAATTTCAAGCTGGCCTAGGGGATATCTTGCTAAACAATGCGTGATGGTTGTATGGTGTTTAGGTGAGGGACGTTTCTAGAATATGGTTGTAAGGGGTTGTTTTAATTCACTACTCTCTGCAGACAGGCAACTGACAGATATGGCGGTATAAAATATTGGAGATGAAAAGAAAATGTAGAGTTAACTCGGTACCTTTGCCTCAGTATTCAACAGTCAATATCTCTTTGATCAATATCATAATTCCATTGATCAAAGCAGTAATACTCATGGACCTCTTGGCGTTTGAACACCCTCTCCTGCCACTCTCTGATTTTATTTAGTGTCTTGTGTGCTGGAATTTTTCCAGGATAAGTTACACATATAATCACGACTGCGGTATTTATTCTGAAAATACTTCATCACCAGTCATAAGAAATTGCATCCATTTCACAGATTTTCTCTATGAAAGAGCTCATAACTTGATCAAATCTATTGTGATCCTCTTATATTTGATTCACTCAACATTCTGGAGTTTATTCTAGTTACACATGGTCCTATTTAGTGGTCAGTCGCATTACACAATAAAATATTGAAGTTAAATTTTTTTTCCTTCGACTCAAATGCAGTTAGAGATATACAGCCGATGTTATAATGAAAAGCCACTGGTTATTCAAGGTGCTGGTGCTGGCAATGATACCACGGCAGCTGGAGTCCTTGCTGATATCCTTGACGTCCTGGATTTGTTTCCTGAATAAGTTACTTGTATTGCATAGAAGAAACTCAGGACTTAGAGATGCCGGTACAAGTGTTCTGTCCTCTTAACTTTGTCTGTTTGTTTATGCTGAGAAAAGGATTGATGTGCATGCTCATCTAGCTAATTAAAGTACTGCTGGCTGGTCTGTGCGTGCGATGCATGGTTAGGTCCCTGGCATCTTCCCTTTATTATATTTCCAAGGCTGTGTGCGTGCTTGTTTTCCTCATTGGAATGACTTTAATCTGCCTTCTGAATTCGGATAATGATGATGCAAGAGTGCTTGACTACCTAATTTAGTTGAGGAAAATTGGGAAATTTTATCTGATATTTACTGACTAATTGGCCGGGTTCTGTTAATTCCTTGAGCTATGTACATGCTGCTAAATATGCTATAGATCATATTCTTGATTTAAGACCGAAAGTAACCATTGTTGTAAATGATGTGCATTTGTATATACTAAGAAAAAACTGAGATATTGAGGATGACAATTGCTGTACTTTGTCTTCATTTGGGTCAAGTTTATCTGTATTGGCATGCATCCTATATATGATGTGCATTTGGATTGCTCATTCAACCTGGTGGGACGATACATGCTAGCCACGATCGAGTTAGCTTTCGTTGAGGTTGGGAAGATCCAATCTTCTCAAATATGACTCAAATCTAGCGTTTTGCTTAAAATCAATAGGTGCATGCATGGGCAGGGTCTTGCGCATAAAAGAAAACTTGGGAATATTTAAAGGCCCCGTTTGGTTGCAAGACTAAGTTGAAATCAGTTTAACATCCAAATATTTAACTCTCAAATTACTAAACTTATCTTAATTTAAAACATCCTTACACGTGGGACTCACAATTTTTTTCAACTCAATATATTTTTATACGTGAGATTTATAATTTTTTTTAATTTTTCATAAATAATACTAAACTCATTTTAATATCCAAACATATCTAAATTCATTTTAGATGGATCTCATATAATTCACTCCATTTACTAAACTCATTACTATTCATAAAGAATTCAGTTAGTTCAATTCAACATCAAAACACAACCTTAATTATTCTGTTTGATCTACAACATTTTTTTACGAGAAAGCTGATCTTTTAGATCATTGGAAAAATATGATTTGATCATCCTCTCCCTTTTAGGATTTCTTCCACATTTTTCCCTTAGATCTTTCATGATGGTACAAAGCTCGACAAAGAACCTGCCTGGTATTATATTTTCTCCTTCCTAATGCTTAATAAGAATTTATGCCGGCGTGATAGTTATCCGCTTTGGGTGATTGAAACCATTGATGGAAACATTGAAAATGGTAAGTTTTATTCCGTGCTAATTTAATAGTCAATTTGTTCCGAAAAATCTTAAAATTGGGATCAATTTTGCTAAGAGATATGCATGGCTGCATGCTTTTGATTTTATGCAATTGGACTATTTCGACCCATTTGTTAACAATCTCTCTCTCTCTCTCTCTCTCTCTCTCTCTCTCTCTCTCTCTCTCTCTCTCTCCTTTTTTTTAGTTTGTTTCCAATCACAGTTGTCAGAAATCTGCATACCTTAAAAGATCTATGATCTCGTCTTTCCGGTGTGCTTTCCTTTTGGATAGGGGATGTAGGGGCAATTGAGACCTCAAAGACTATTATATTAAGAAGCAAGTTCGTTGTTATACAAACATAAACATAAAGTGATTTGTCTAATTCCATCGTTGGAATTAGAGCACTCTCTTTCCATCGTTGGAATAGCTAAATACAAATCTAAATTTTAGCTAATATGATATAAATTTATCTTTATCTATTCCATTCACATCTAATCTTTATATTGAATTATCCATATATTTTTATATAATAATAAAAAATATTAATTTATTTTTAAAAAAATTTTAAATTATTTAATTTTATTATACTTTATCACTGTGCTAATTATATGTTAATTAGTAAAATAATATTATATTTCTCAAGAAACTGCTGCAATCAAATCATGGTACGAAATAAGGAAGAAAATAACAATAGGTCATTTCCTTTTACATTTACATAATCCAATGTAACACATTTTGAGACTTTATTCGTGACATCCCATTTTTACGTGTATTTTAATTTAATTAAAATATTAGTTCTTTTATTTTAAATTATTGTATTTTAATTGGATTTATTTAGTTGTAATATTTGTTTTGTGGAGCTTTCTTAATATTAATTATCGTTTTGATTTTAAATTGCTGTTTAATTTATTTTAGTTTGTTTTTTGATTTAAAATTATGTTGTTATTTTTATTAGTTATTTATTATATTTTAGCTTGATGTGGTGTTTAAATTATTTTAATCGTTTTATAGCTTTTAAAAGTGTTTTTGTTTGATCAGTTTCTGGACTCCAGAAGTGAGGATTGGACTTCATTTCTTTTCCCCATCTTTACTTTTTCTCTTTTTTCTTTTTCCTCTTTTCCTTTTCTTTTTCTTCTTTTTCTTTCTTTTTTTTCTTTCTTTCTTTTTCCTCTCCGTTTCTCCGTGCGTGAGACCCAGCCCCCCCAATTTCCGTCTGTTTCTTCCACCGCCCAGTTCGCCGCCGTCCCGCCACTGTGCAGTGCACCGCCCTCACCGGTCGACTCCCCTCCGGCCGGTGATCACCTCCCTCAATTTTCAGGCCAACCCGTGCAGCCGTTAGTCGCCACGCACGGCTAGAAGTCATGGCACCCTTTCCTTCCAGCTCCGCCATGTGCCACCCTTTGTCGTCGCCGTTGCTTCCATTTTCTTCTCCACTCACCGGCGACCTCACCCGTCCATTTTCAGCCCCCCAAACGCCGCCGTTAACCACCACGAACACCACCCAAGCCGCACGGTTTTGTGCTCCCCGCGTCGCCGTGCTTCCGCCGTTGGCCACCACTTCTTTACCACATCATCACCGGCATCTCAGCTACCTAACCCACCCAACCCCAGCTTCGATCCGTCATCGGTGAAGCTCAACCAACCCACTTTCCGTTTTGGGCTTTTTGGCCTTCCACCGCCACTCACGGCCAACTCTCACTTCCACTACCTTCATAAATACCTCTAGGTCATTCCCTATCAATCACAAGTCTTGGTTTGTCCTCGTTCGAAAGTGGGTATTTTACAACCTACGGTCACAGTGTATTTTACACTGTTATGTTGCTTTTTCTCCGCCGTTTGCAACTCCTTGATCATTCGAAAATTATCATATAGCATTGTAAGTATTTTCCAAACTCTACTTTAGATTTAAATATATTATTTAGTTGTAATATTTGTTTTGTGGAGTTTTATTAATATTAATTATCGTTTTGATTTTAAATTGCTGTTTAATTTATTTTAGTTTGTTTTTTGATTTAAAATTATGTTGTTATTTTTATTAGTTATTTATTATATTTTAGCTTGATGTGGTGTTTAAATTATTTTAATCGTTTTATAGCTTTTAAAAGTGTTTTTGTTTGATCAGTTTCTGGATTCCAGAAGTGAGGATTGGACTTCATTTCTTTTCCCCATCTTTACTTTTTCTCTTTTTTCTTTTTCCTCTTTTCCTTTTCTTTTTCTTCTTTTTCTTTCTTTTTTTTCTTTCTTTCTTTTTCCTCTCCGTTTCTCCGTGCGTGAGACCCAGCCCCCCCAATTTCCGTCTGTTTCTTCCACCGCCCAGTTCGCCGCCGTCCCACCACTGTGCAGTGCACCGCCCTCACCGGTCGACTCCCCTCCGGCCGGTGATCACCTCCCTCAATTTTCAGGCCAACCCGTGCAGCCGTTAGTCGCCACGCACGGCTAGAAGTCATGGCACCCTTTCCTTCCAGCTCCGCCATGTGCCACCCTTTGCCGTCGCCGTTGCTTCCATTTTCTTCTCCACTCACCGGCGACCTCACCCGTCCATTTTCAGCCCCCCAAACGCCGCCGTTAACCACCACGAACACCACCCAAGCCGCACGATTTTGTGCTCCCCGCGTCGCCGTGCTTCCGCCGTTGGCCACCACTTCTTTACCACATCATCACCGGCATCTCAGCTACCTAACCCACCCAACCCCAGCTTCGATCCGTCATCGGTGAAGCTCAACCAACCCACTTTCCGTTTTGGGCTTTTTGGCCTTCCACCACCACTCACGGCCAACTCTCACTTCCACTACCTTCATAAATACCTCTAGGTCATTCCCTATCAATCACAAGTCTTGGTTTGTCCCCGTTCGAAAGTGGGTATTTTACAACCTACGGCCACAGTGTATTTTACACTGTTATGTTGCTTTTTCTCCGCCGTTTGCAACTCCTTGATCCTTCGAAAATTATCATATAGCATTGTAAGTATTTTCCAAACTCTACTTTAGATTTAAATATATTATTTAGTTGTAATATTTGTTTTGTGGAGCTTTCTTAATATTAATTATCGTTTTGATTTTAAATTTCTGTTTAATTTATTTTAGTTTGTTTTTTGATTTAAAATTATGTTGTTATTTTTATTAGTTATTTATTATATTTTAGCTTGATGTGGTGTTTAAATTATTTTAATCGTTTTATAGCTTTTAAAAGTGTTTTTGTTTGATCAGTTTCTGGATTCCAGAAGTGAGGATTGAACTTCATTTCTTTTCCCCATCTTTACTTTTTCTCTTTTTTCTTTTTCCTCTTTTCCTTTTCTTTTTCTTCTTTTTCTTTCTTTTTTTTCTTTCTTTCTTTTTCCTCTCCGTTTCTCCGTGCGTGAGACCCAGCCCCCCCAATTTCCGTCTGTTTCTTCCACCGCCCAGTTCGCCGCCGTCCCGCCACTGTGCAGTGCACCGCCCTCACCGGTCGACTCCCCTCCGGCCGGTGATCACCTCCCTCAATTTTCAGGCCAACCCGTGCAGCCGTTAGTCGCCACGCACGGCTAGAAGTCATGGCACCCTTTCCTTCCAGCTCCGCCATGTGCCACCCTTTGCCGTCGCCGTTGCTTCCATTTTCTTCTCCACTCACCGGCGACCTCACCCGTCCATTTTCAGCCCCCCAAACGCCGCCGTTAACCACCACGAACACCACCCAAGCCGCACGATTTTGTGCTCCCCGCGTCGCCGTGCTTCCGCCGTTGGCCACCACTTCTTTACCACATCATCACAGGCATCTCAGCTACCTAACCCACCCAACCCCAGCTTCGATCCGTCATCGGTGAAGCTCAACCAACCCACTTTCCGTTTTGGGCTTTTTGGCCTTCCACCACCACTCACGGCCAACTCTCACTTCCACTACCTTCATAAATACCTCTAGGTCATTCCCTATCAATCACAAGTCTTGGTTTGTCCCCGTTCGAAAGTGGGTATTTTACAACCTACGGCCACAGTGTATTTTACACTGTTATGTTGCTTTTTCTCCGCCGTTTGCAACTCCTTGATCCTTCAAAAATTATCATATAGCATTGTAAGTATTTTCCAAACTCTACTTTAGATTTAAATATATTATTACTTTTTCAATAAATTCATTGACTAGTTGATTAATTCCGGACTGAGTCTGAGGAGTTAGGGGTCGGATGGATTGAGGACGGAGTTATTTATTATTATTGATTTTGTTATTTGTTGGATGGATTGTGTCTTGAGGTGTGCATTTCATGGTGCATTCATGTGCTTTTATTAAATTGAGAAAAACTGGTTTTATTTGTGTAAATGGATTTTCGGGCGCGTGTGTATCACGACCCCAAGCCGGGATGGGGTATTATCTCGGTGGAGCTCCCTTGGGTTGTCGCTGGGGGATGACCGGATCGTACGATATGGTAATGCTGTTGTGTCAACTTTGTGGTTCCTAGGCTGGCGGGGATTGGAGGATGACCTGGTTCAGGTACGCGCTTAGCGCGAGACTGGACATCGCTCGTTTAGGTGTCACACGCATAGTCATTACCTGCGGTGTGGTACATGAGACAGAGTGTGCGGATGATCCCTAGGGGAGATCATGGTGCATGCAATAATTGGAACGGGTTTTGGATATTAGATACGGGCCATTTTTTGAAAAAATGACGAGATTTATGTTTGAGGTTTTGTGATCCATTTTCTGGGAAAATGGTTGTTCCTTGATTTGGGTCATTATTTGGTATAATGACAAGAACTGATTTTAAAGGATATGTTTTTGGGCCAAAACTGGATTTTTTTGGCTTGTGTGGGGAAAATGCATATTTATAACATGTGCATTTGACATTCTTTCATGCATATTGTTTGAGTTTAATATGTTTTTATCTTGTGGCCTTTGGATCTTTACTTACCTGAGGTACCATTTTGATATCGTAGATTTTGATGCAGATGTCGAGGAGGAGGAGGAGGCTGAACCCGAGGAGGCAGCTCCGCCAGAGTTTGATTTGGTGTTTTATGCCTTGTAGTTTAGTTTTGAAACGATATTTGAGACTTGTAATATTTTATTATGTATGTTTTAATCGGGTTTGTATTAAACAAAGAAAAATTCTAGTACTTAGTTATAAGATTTTTATTATCCGTTGCGTGGTTTTGTTGCACACTTGTTGCATGTACACACACTTGACACTTGGCGATAGGATGGTAACCCGTGTTGTCATCATCCCGACGTCTCGATTTCCACGTGTCCGTACGTGAGAATTGGGGGCGTCACATTATTAGCCAAACACCCCCATTGGATTTGCATTTGTATAATCAGTGCTCTTACTAATTTGTATGCAAAAACATAAAAGGTAAACCTTTAGCCAAATTTTCAACTTTGAAGCAGAGCGTAATAGCACTTAGCAGTAGCGGAATGGAAAATTATTTAAATCTCGACTTGCTGTGAAAGGAAAACGACTATAAATCAAAACTCCGCAACTTGAGTACAATCTAAGTAGCATCCTGTAGGGCCACCATCAGGTAAAAGAGCCAGCATTACTGGGCCTCTAGCCCCCTCTTCTGTAGTCATTATTCCTCTGTTCCAGTTCAAGTCCGTCTTGACAAAGCCAGGATGAACGCAATTGACACACATGTAAGGATACCTCTTGGCAAGAATTCTGGTGTAGGCATTGAGGCTGGCCTTGGAGATGCTATAAGCAGGCACCATCAATGTCCATCCATTACTTTCAAGTGCATTTTCTTTCAAGTCATGCAGAAATTTTCTCAAAACCGCATCCACTTTCTCTTCGGTTAGAGTCTCAATGTCTCCCAGTTCTTTTCGTATATGCTCACCTGGAATCCTCTGATTAAAGTGATGCTTCTGTTAGACAATCGGTGAATGAAAATGGCGCTAGGAGCCAAAAGGAAGAGCTGCTAGAAATGTGGCTCTCTCCTAAGCAGTGATTAGTATGAGCCAAGGATGTTGAGGTCAATGACAACTTCCAATGGGATGTTAACAAGAGAGGAAGTTTACAAAAAATGTTTTCTCCTTCTACTCATATCGGTTTAAATGTTCCGTTAACTTGTCTAAAAACTAAAAACTCATCGGAGCATTGTGTTCATAGCATTTTATAATAAATGCCTTTGTGGATATCAAATTCTGTAATCTCTGATGTGAATATATATATATATATATATATATGCATAGGTAGAGGAAGATTAGCATTTACCTTTAGTTCACCCCTGAGGGAGGTCACATTGACTACCCTTGCTCCTGCAGGGGAAAGTTGTAATAGTGGGAGGAGAGCCTCTGTTAGTCTTTTCACACCATAGTAATTGGTATTCAAGCATTCTTCTGCCTTCTCAACAGTTTGTTTGATAACTCCTTGAACCAAATTGACAGACTTTACTGAGAGCTGAAATCAACTAGCTAGTTATGGGTGCCACTGCCAATCTGAACAAACTCATCAATGATAATTTGCTGATCTATTCCATGAACTTACCCATGTTGTGGGATCTATGTTTAAGGCCCTTAGGCCTTCCTCATCAACTACAGCACCATTAGCTGCAGCATTATTAACCTGCAGAATTCAAAGCACAAATCTCATAATAAGAAAAGTTTGATCATATGATTAGCATCACTCTGCTGTTCCCTGGCACTAAAGATACGAAAAAGTAAAAGAGATGTTGATAAAATCTCAGATGTCCTTGACAATTTGGTCGTAATTCTGTTACTCATGTGAATCCAAATTGATTTGATTTAACCTTTACCAAGATGTGGCAAAATGAGCTTTTATCTTCTGACATATATGGCTATATTCCCAAAGATTCCATCCCTTTCTTTTACTCTGCAGATTGAGTATAACGAACTCTCTACTTATTTTGATATTAATAATCTCATATTTTGCCCAGAATAGCAAAACAAATACCAAGATATCGAGCCTGCCAAATTTTTCCTGGATGAACTTGACCAAGTTGAGGATGCTGGCGTGATCCAAGACATCAAGCTGATGGAAGACAACATTTGACAAACCAGACTCGTGGAGCTTTGAGATTGCCTCCGTCCCCCTCTTCTCATTTCTAGCTGTCAGGACAACCGTGACTCCTTGAGACGCCAGTTGTCTCACTGTTTCAAGGCTGATGCCCTTGTTTGCTCCTGTAACCACTGCATACCTATAAGAAAGAAAAATCCACAGCTGAAATCACAAAAAGCCATGAAAGATGTGCTGTTTTTGCAAGCAAGAACTTCAGATGTATATCGCGTACCATTCTGCTGTATGCTTTCCCTTGCTTCCCATTTTTGCAACGATTGGATGACTTGATGATCTTCCTCTTCTGGCTTCTAATTTCAATCCGATGAGCTCTCAGCAAGAGCAGTTACTTTTCACTAGTGACCTGCACATGTAACGTCGTGTTTTCAGTTCTTTTTTTCTTCCCACCGATCTGTCATTTCATGGAAAGTTCAGGAAAAACATCAAAATCTAGACTCATCAGAAAATGAAGAGCGAGACACTCAAAATATCTTCGGGGTTGTACGGTAAGTACAGCTGCTCTCGTGGTCTGGGGAGTGGGGAGCATTAGTTTTCATTGTTGTTTGGATGAATACAATCACATGCTATTATTGTTAGTTTCACTATTGGAAGCTGATGTGGACTGTCTTCATCACTTTATTTAAAAAGAAAAAAAAATTAAATACAGTCGGCCTGCCAAACTGTAGGGAAACCGTCACTGATTTGGAAAATGAAGCTCACCGTTTTATGTTTGCGACTTGTACATACCCCTCTCCCTCCCACAGAGTGGCTTTTCTCAACTCAATCAATGGTGGTTTTATATGTATAAAGACAATAAAAACCTAAGGGACAAAGCGTAGACCATTTTTGGCCCAGGTAAGTTTCACACAGCTCGAAATTTTCCATACATACTTGTTATGATTCAAATCCGAATATACAATAATCTCAAGGATTCCCAACAAAGAAATCCAATCAAGTTTTCAATATGACAATATATATACAGATTCAAAACAGAAACTAAATCAAGAATCTCAATATGATAAGATACTAATCAAAGCCGAAACTCAGTTGAGAATTACAAATGATAAGAAAATGATAACAAGATAACAAGATAAGCAAAATAAATCTGTAAAAGAGCAAGAAATATGCACGGAAATAAGAAGGAAGAAGATACAAATAGAGATTACGTGGTTCGGCCCTAATGGCCTACATCCACGACAGGAACAGCCTCAGAGATCATTTTATTGATGAATCTGCAAGGCCAAAATGCCATTGTTCAAGATAGAACTACAATCGAGCCAAGAAAAGCCACAAGATTTGGCTTTTCCTTTTCCCTCAACAAACCCTAGTTCTCTCTTTCACTCGGATTCCCTCAAACTCTCAGACGGCCACTGTACAAAATGAATCCCTCAAACCCTAAAACGAAAAGCACACACACACATATATATATATATATACATGAAGTAAAGATCAATCAGACGGCTCTCCTTCATCCCAAACTTTAAGTGAGACGGCACCGTTTGATGCATTGCATGGGATGCCGTTTAGTATACTGATGGGATGTCGTTTAATGCATTGCAAGTCGTCATTACTTCATTAATCATCATATAAGGACTGCTGCTTATCACGTGTATTCATTTCTGCATGAAGATGAGTTAGTAACAAGTTTGAATATAAAATAGTTGACACATTTATCACAATTCTCCACCTTGACAATATTTTATTCATCATTCCTATTCTACTCTCATCTTGGCTGTTCCTACTTTGTCCCTCTACTAAGGGACCCCAACAGTTTTCACATTAATTAAGTTCAGATAGTGTCTAAACTTTCCTAATGGCAAGGACTTAGTCATCATATCTGAGGGATTTTCCTCAGTTGGAATTTCCTCCACTCCAACTTCTTTAGACTCAATTACATCCCTTACAAAATGAAGCCTAACATCTATATGCTTAGACCTTTCATGATATACTTGATTTTTAGCCAAGTATATTGAACTATGGTTATCACAATGTACAGTTATATTTCCCTTAAAAATACCTAATTCATGTGATATACCATTCAGCCATATGGCTTCCTTTATTGCTTTTGTCATAGCTATATACTCAGCTTCTGTTGTAGACAAGGCTACAACAGATTGTAAATTTGACTTCCAACTAATAGCCCCCCCAAAAGCAGTAAAAACATATCCTGTTAAAGATTTTTGTATCCACGCTACCAGCATAATCAGCATCTACAAACCCTTCCAATTCACAACCTTCTTTAACATTATTCCCATATTTCAAGCCCAAAACAGTAGTTCCTGAAATGTATCTTAATAGCCACTTAATAGCCTGCCAGTGTGCCTTACCAGGGTTACTCATAAACCTACTAACAACACTGACAGCATAGGTCTTGTACAGACCATTGCATACATCACACTTCCTACCATACTAGCATAAGGTATTTGGTGCATAAACTCCATTTCAGATTCAGTTTGAGGGGCTTGAGTAGTGGACAGCTTGAAATGTTGACCTAGAGGTGTGCTTACAGGTTTAACTTGGTCCATACCAAATCTTTTAAGAATTTTAGATAGATAATTTCTTTGAGATAGAAACAGACATCTCTCTGGTCTATTTCTTATAATATCCATTCCTAAAATTTTACTAGCTGGTCCTAGTTCCTTCATATCAAATTCAGATTTTAACACGCACTTAGACTGTTTAATCAAATCAGGATCTTTACATGCTACCAACATATCGTCTACATACAGCAACAAATATATTAATATTCCATTAACATCCTTATAATAAACACAGCTGTCATAACAGCTTCTTTTAAAATCATTTTCAAGCATGTAAGTATCAAATCTCTTATACCATTGTCTGGGTGATTGTTTTAAGCCATATAGAGATTTTTTAAGCAAACACACTTGATCAGAGTTAATATCTTTTGTAAACCCCTCAGGGGGTTGCATGTAAATTACCTCTTCCAATTCTCCATGTAAAAAAGCAGTTTTTACATCCAATTGTTCTAAGTGCAAATCATGATATGCAATAAAGGATAAAAGCAATCTAATGGAACTATGTTTAACCACAGGAGAGAATATCTCATTAAAATCTATTCCCTCTCTTTGAGTGAAACCTTTAGCCACTAATTGATTGAGTTGAATTATTGCATTTTTAATGCTTTTGGAATCAATATATATTAATTCTTTCATTACTTTATTATTGGTTTTATATGGAAAAATGAATAAATCAAAGTTGTGATTTTAATTGACTAAAAGCATGAATTTCTGCTCTAATTTTATCAACTACCAATTAATATGGATTATGGAAGCCGCCGCTCGAGCGAAGTCAGGCAGATTCAAACGCTCGACTTCCGCTCGACAGTGGGCTCGAGCGAGATGCGGGAAAAGAGATCACTCGAGCGGAGGCATTTGGCCGCTCGAGCGAATTCAGGCAGAGTCGAACGCTCGATGTTCGCTCGACAGGCCGCTCGAGCGAACTTAGGCAGAGTCGAATGCTCGATGTTCGCTCAACACTCCGCTCGAGCGAATATCGCATTTTTACAGATCAGGGTTCATTCCGCCGTCAGAGTATATATATGTTTTTTTTACATCTTAGGACGACTCTTGGGCTGGAAAACTCGGTTTTTGAGTAGAGAAACACTTAGAATTTATTTTTCCTTTGATTTTCGTTCAGATTCGAAGAGGAGGATTCATTCAATCGATCATTCACGCAGCTACACAATTTCCACTGGATCATTCACTCACACTGCAGCAGATTGAAGAACTCCTTGAGGGGTCCAATTGCCACTGCAGCTCAGCCTCCTCCACCGCTTCGAATCTTCATCTCCATTCAACTGGCTTGATCTTTTCAATTCCCTACTTGCTATTTCATTTCAGTTTTGAGTTTCTGAATTATTTTAGAGAATTTTGATTTAGACGTTTGAGTAATTTATTTGTTATTCATTTAATTCATGTTATTTATTCTTATCGTTTCGTTAAGCTTTCATTTTAGTATTGATTACAATTACAGTGGTTTAATTTGAGAATTTGTGATTTGAATATAATGATGAACCCTAGAACATTGAATTTGGGGCTTTTCAATTTCAGTGTATATTTTGTCAATTACTTCCTAATTTAGTTTAATTCTTAATTTAGTTTTATCAATTTCTGAGTTTAATCTATTAGTCCTTTACATTACGATCCGACAATCAAAATCCAAAAATATGAATCTAGTCCAAGACTAGTGTCCTCTCCCATCCATTGCACATACCATCATTTAATTTTCTCTTTGTGAAGTTTTTCACCTTTTTCAACGAGTTTGATTTCTAAGTAACTTTCCCTGAGGAGACGATCTAGGAATTTATTCCTAATTATTACACGACATCCTCCTGCACTTGGGATAGCTTTAGTGCTACTCATTTTTGAGTGAGTCAAGTTTTTGGCGCCGTTGCCGGGGAAAGTATTTTAACTTAAATTTAAACTCGTTATTTTTATTATGCTCTTTAAACTGATGTTTCATGTCATGGGTGAGGGACAGTTCAAATAGGTTGCATAGAGTCACATCGAGTGTTGAGAGTAGTATACATAGTTTGGAGATAGATAACTCTTCTGTCTTTTCTATTAGTAAGTCAGGTGAGGAAATTGAAATTGAACCAGAAAACATGGCTGCATCTGCACCACGCACTCTTAAGGATTATTTGCAACCCACTCGCACCACTACACCTTCATGCATTGTTTTACCTGAAAATGCATCTAATTTCTCTATTAAGCATGGCATGATGTCAGTGATACCTCAGTTCCACGGGATGGATTCTGAGAGCCCTTACCAGCATTTGACAGACTTTGAGTTGGCTTGCACCACTTTTATCACTAGGGCTGTTACTGATGAATTCATTAGACTTCGTTTGTTTCCTTTCTCTTTAAAGAATAAAGCGAAGATTTGGTTTAATTCTTTGAGGCCTAATTCTATTTCTAGTTGGTCTGATATGCAGCATGAATTCTTACAAAAATTTTTTCCTTTTCAGAGAACTCAGTTTTTGCAAGAGCAAATTAGTCAGTCCAGTCAGAGACCTGATGAGACCTTTCAGGCCAGTTGGGAAAAATTTAAGGATTTGATGAACATCTGTCCACATCATGGTTTTGAATCTTGGAGGTTGGTGAGCTATTTTTACACTGGTTTTACTCCAAAATGCAAGCAGTTTGTTCAGACAATGTGCAATGGGGAGTTCTTCAGCAAGGAACCTGATGAAGCACTATCATTTTTTGACTACCTTGCTGAGAGCGCACAACAGTGGAACACTCGTACTGATTGAGTTCCATTAGCAGCACAACCACTGAGGGCTATTTCTGGAGGGGGTAGATATGAGCTTAAAGAAGACATCGATATTCAGGCCCGAATAGCTGCATTGACTAGAAGACTAGAGGTCATGGAAATGGAAAAAGTGAAGGCTGTGAAAGTAGTAGAGGCATGTTCTATATGTGCTGATTCAACCCATAAGACCCAAGACTGCCCGATTATGCCAGTATTTCAAGAAGGTGGGTCTGAGCAGATGCAATCAGCTAACTGGGTTAATAGAGCACAGAATCAGCCTTTCTCCAACACATATAATCCGGGGTGGAGGAATCACCCAAATTTTTCATGGAGAAATGATCAGCCTGGTCGATCCCCACCACCTCAGCAGCAGCCATTTAATCAGGGTGCGCCTCAGCACCAGTATCCGCCATATCAGAATCCTTAGAGCTATCCTTATGTAGCTTCTCCTGGATTTCAGCCTCATGTAGCTGCACAGAGTTCTCAGCCTTCATCATCTGCAAAGAAGACTCTAGATGATAGTATGGCTCAGATGGCCAATACACTTCAGCAATTCATGCAGATTCAGGCCACCACAAATAATCAGAACACTCAGGCCATAAATGAGTTGAGAGGCACTATAAATAAGATGAGCAAGACTTTGAGCACCCTAGAGAAAGAGAAATTTCCAGCACAGCCTCAGCCTAATCCTCAAGTGTACAGACAGCAACAACAGCAAGTGCATAATGTCTCAGGCGATGTTATTGAGACAGCAAAGGCAGTTCTTACTTTGAGAAGTGGGAAGGAAATTTCCCAACCAGAGATGCCTATAGACACACAGGTAGTTGGTCCTACACCTGAAGATGTAACAGAGAATGATGAAGTTGAGAAAGAACCAGAGGTTGTAAGACCAGAGCTGAAGAAACCTGTGAGTGCAGATGTTGAGATTAGTAAGGGATACCAACCTGTGGTTCCCTATCCTTAGAGATTGGCAGCTGGCCAAAAGAACAAGTATCACACGGAGATTCAAGAGATTTTCAAGCAAGTGAAGATCAATATTCACTCTTGGATGCCATACAACAAGTGCCTTCATATGCAAAATTTTTGAAGGACTTGTGCACAGTGAAGAGGAAGCTGAATGTGAAGAAGAAAGCTTTCCTAATGGAGCAAGTTAGTGCATTGATATTGAGCGAGACTCCTCAGAAGTTTGGAGATCCTGGCTCTCCCAACATTTCCATTATGATTGGTGAATCACGCATTGGGAGAGCTTTACTTGATTTGGGGAGTAGTGTAAACTTGCTACCGTTCTCAGTATATGAACAGTTGGGATTGGGTGAGCTGAAAAAGACCTCCATCATGCTACAGCTGGCTGACAGATCAGTTAAGGTACCAAGGGGTATTGTAGAGGACATGTTGGTCCAGGTGGACAAATTCTACTACCCAGTAGATTTTGTGGTTCTTGACATGCAGCAGCCGGTCTCCACAATTTATCAAGCTCCTGTCATTCTAGGAAGACCATTTCTAGCTACATCAAATGCTTCGATCAATTGCAGAAGTGGAGTTTTGAAGCTTACCTTTGGGAACATGGCACTTGAGTTGAACGTTTTCAACGCTTGCAAGATGCCAGCACATTTTGATGACACAAGCGATCTGAATGCTGTGGAGAGTTTGACACCAACAGATTTTATTTGCTCAACTTCTCCATTCTCTAATGATGATTATATTTTTCAGACACCTGAATTTTTACTTGATGAGAAAATTGATCATATCAATGAAGATGACTTTGATTTTTTTGATTGTTTTGCAGATTCATCTTTACCACTTGAAGTACAATTTGCGGGAGCAAGATGGAAATCCCAATTTGAAGCTCTACCACCACCAGACATGCTTAAATCTTTAGAGGAAGAAGTTTCCCAGTTGGAACTGAAACCACTTCCTCAAGATTTAAAGTATGTGTTCCTTGGTCCTGAAGAAGGCACTTTTCTGGTGGTGATTTCCTCAAAGCTAAATCAGAAGGATGAAGCCCAGTTGATTGAAGTATTAAGGAAGCATCGAGGCGCAATTGGTTGGACAATAGCTAACATCAAAGGCATTGATGCCGCTGTATATACCCACAGAATCCATCTTGAAGACGATGCTAGACCGGTTCTTGATGCTCAACGTAGGCTCAATCCTACCATGAAGGAAGTTGTGAAAGAGGAGGTGCTTAAGCTACTCGCTGTGGGTATCATTTATCCCATCTCAGACAGTAAGTGGGTAAGTCCAACTCAAGTGGTACCAAAGAAATCTAGTTTGACTGTCATAAAAAATGATAAAAATGAGTTGATTCCAACTAGAATGGTTACTGGCTGGAGAATGTGCATTGACTATAGAAAACTTAACTTAGCCAGTAGGAAGGATCATTTTCCTTTACCATTCTTGGATCAAATTTTGGAAAGAGTAGCTAGTAATGCATATTATTATTTCTTGGATGGCTATTCTGGTTATTATCAAATTGCTGTAGCACCTGAGGATCAGGAGAAAACCACTTTCACCTGTCCTTTTGGCACTTTTGCTTTTACTAGAATGCCTTTTGGTTTGTGTAATGCTCCAGCTACTTTTCAGAGATGCATGATGAGTATTTTTTCTGATATGATTGATGACATTTGTGAAATATTCATGGATGATTTCTCTGTTTTTGGAAAATCCTTTGAGAGTTGTTTGCACAATTTGGCACGTATTCTCCAGAGATGTGAGGAAAAAAATCTTTTACTTAATTGGGAGAAATGCTAATTTATGGTCACTCAGGGCATTGTATTGGGTCATATTGTTTCTTCTGAGGGTATAAAGGTTGACAAGGCAAAGATTAAATTAATATCTAAACTTCCTATTCCTAGGACAATTAGGGATATTCGTTCTTTTCTTGGTCATGCTGGCTTTTATAGGCGGTTTATTCAAGGGTTTAGTTCTATTGCAAAACCTTTGTGCACTCTTTTACAAAATGATATTGAATTTGTTTGGATTGATGAGTGCCAAAAATCTTTTGATACCCTTAAGAAATCGCTTACCATTGCACCTATTGTGCAACCTCCGCAGTGGGACCTTCCCTTTGAGATTATGATAGATGCTAGTGACTATGCCTTAGGAGCTGTTTTGGGGCAACGGGTGGATAATAGGCCATTTGTGATTTATTATGCTAGTAGAACCTTGAATGATGCCCAGAAAAATTATACTACTACTGAAAAAGAATTGCTTGCAGTGGTTTTTGCACTTGATAAATTTTGGACTTATATTCTTAGTTCTCCTATTACTATTTTCACGACCACTCTACTCTTAAGTATTTGTTGGCTAAGAAAGATGCAAAGCCACGCTTGATTCGCTGGATTCTATTACTTCAAGAATTCAACATCAACATTAAGGACAAGAAAGGAGTTGAAAACGTGGTAGCTAACCACCTCTCTAGATTGTCATCATCTCCTTCTTCAAATGTCAGCCTTCCTCTTGATGATAGTTTCCCGGATGAGCAGCTGTTTGTGGTTGATAGAGCTCCCTGGTATGCTGACATAGTCAATTATCTGGTGACTGAGAGAATGCCTTCTGAATGGTCCACCCAAGATAAGCGTCGGTTTCTCTCTGAGGTACGACACTTTATTTTGATGATCCATATCTTTTTAAATATTGTTCGGACCAATTGATTCGAAGATGCATTCCTGATGATGAGTTTTCTTCTGTTTTGAGATTTTGTCATATGGGTGCATGTGGTGGTCATTTTTAGCAAAGAAAACAGTTTCAAAAATTTTGCAAAGCGGTTTTTACTGGCCTTCCATGTTTAAAGATACTTATAATTTTTGCAAGGCTTGTGAGCCTTGTCAAAAATTGGGATCCATTAGCAAAAGAGACATGATGCCTCTTTCCCCTATTCTGACTTTAGAAATTTTTGATTGTTGGGGAATAGACTTCATGGGACCTTTTCCAGTTTCTTTTGGAAACACATATATTCTTTTAGCTGTGGATTATGTTTCAAAATGGGTGGAGGCCATTGCTTGCAAAACAAATGACCATCATGTTGTCCTAAAATTTTTGCAATCTTTGTTTGCTCGTTTTGGCATGCCAAAAGTTATTATAAGTGATGGGGGTTCTCATTTTTGCAACAAACCATTTTCTACACTTGTGAAGAAATATGGTATTACACACAGAGTTTCTACCCCTTATCACCCTCAAACAAATGGGCAAGCTGAATTGGCAAACTGAGAGATAAAAATTATTTTAGAGAAAACCATCAAGCCTAATAGGAAAGATTGGTCGGTTAAACTTCTTGATGCTTTGTGGGCTTATAGGACAGCTTTTAAAACAAATCTAGGGATGTCTCCTTATCGATTAGTTTATGGTAAAGCTTGTCATTTACCTGTTGATATTCAGCATCGAGCCCTTTGGGCCATAAAACATGTTAACATGTCACTTGATGAAGCTTCAGGGTTGAAAAAATTGCAGATCAATGAATTGGATGAAGCTCGTCGGAATGCTTATGACAACGCTCAGATTGCAAAGGAACGCATGAAAATTCTCCATGATCAGAAAATTCATCCAAAGCATTTCACACTTGGTCAGGAAGTTCTTCTTTACAACTCTCGCTTGGACATTTTTCCTGAAAAGTTGAAATCTCGATGGAGTGGGCTGTACATTGTAAAGACCGTTCATCCTCATGGTGCGGTAGACATTGTCAATCCGAAGAATGGTAATAGCTTCACTGTCAACGGACAACGTCTAAAGTCATTTATGAAGGTCTTTGATCCACATGAAGAGATCTTGCTTGTGCAAGACCCCAGGGAAGTGTTTTGATTTGCTTCTCCTTCTTTATAGTTTTCTTTATTTGCTTTGTTTTTATTTGTTCTTTTGCTTTGATTTTATATTTTATGTTGATTGTTTGTTTTGCTTGCTTAGTTCTGTGCACTTTCTTTTCTTTCGTTCGACTCATTGAGGACTATGTCTCTCACTATTTGGGGGGTAGCATGTGTGCACAGTTTAAAAAAAAAAGATAAATAAATAAAAAAAAAAGATTTGTGAAATTTGAGCATCCTGGTGGAGTAGTTGAGCGGGATCATTTGTGACGATTTATTTTCAAGCTTAAACATAGAGCATGATTTTTGATGCATCATATTTTGTTGATATGTGGCTTGAAACACCGGGATGTTATGCTTATTGAGATGAAACTTGATAAAATTTTTGTAGAACGAAAGGCAAATTTTGAAGGACATTTTGCACATGCTTACGCTTGTAGTGTTCCTTATTTACCATCCATTGATTTAACACTGGAGAAGTAAACTGCAGGACTACCAAACCATTCCAAAAAAAAAAAAAAAAGAAAAGAAAAGAAAAGAAAAAAAGGATTTGAAAAAAGAAAAAAGGAGAGAAAAGGAATAAAGGCAACTTAGTGAACTTTCCTAAGTAAAAAGGGCTAGAAACAGTTGCCCAAGACTTTGGGGGTTGAGTGTCCAACCTTTAAAAACAGAGCTGGCGTGAAAACTGCTAGACCCTTGGGCTTTGAGGTAGTTAGAATCAGCAATGATTAATCTTAAGGTTGAAAAATCCTATGGCAAATCATGGCTAGTAATGAGGAACACACAACCGATCTAGCTCCACACACACATTTGAGTTCTGAGACATTTGCCTTAATTCTATGTGAAAGATTGTTGAGATAGTCTTGGTGGGTATAACCCTTGGGGGTTGAATAGTAACGTGTCACTTTTGTGAGAATTCAGAATTGTGTTTGATTGTTTTTGTTTGAATTTTGATCTTTATGCAATATTCATCTCAATTAATTTTCACTATTTTGCTCAAGGATTAGCAAAATGCTAGTTGGGGGTGTGATTGAGTTGAATTATTGCATTTTTAATGCTTTTGGAACCAATATATATTAATTCTTTCATTACTTTATTATTAGTTTTATATGAAAAAATGAATAAATCAAAGTTGTGATTTTAATTGATTAAAAGCATGAATTTCTGCTCTAATTTTATCAACTACCAATTAATATGGATTATGGTACATTTCGCTCGAGCGGCGGCTTCTGGCCGATCGAGCGAAGTCAGGCAGATTCAAACGCTCGACTTCCGCTTGACAGTGGGCTCGAGCGAGATGCGGGAAAAGAGATCGCTCGAGCGGAGGCATTTGGCCGCTCGGGCGAATTCAGGCAGAGTCGAACGCTCGATGTTCGCTCGACAGGCCGCTCGAGTGAACTTAGGCAGAGTCGAACGCTCGATATTCGCTCGACACTCCGCTCGAGCGAATATCGCATTTTTACAGATCAGGGTTCATTCCGCCGTCAGAGTATATATATGTTTTTTTTACATCTTAGGACGACTCTTGGGCTGGAAAACTCGGTTTTTGAGTAGAGAAACACTTAGAATTCATTTTTCCTTTGATTTTCGTTCAGATTCGAAGAGGAGGATTCATTCAATCGATCATTCACGCAGCTACACAATTTTCACTGGATCATTCACTCACACTGCAGCAGATTGAAGAACTCCTTGAGGGGTCCAATTGCCACTGCAGCTCAGCCTCCTCCACCGCTTTGAATCTTCATCTCCATTCAACTGGCTTGATCTTTTCAATTCCCTACTTGCTATTTCATTTCAGTTTTGAGTTTCTGAATTATTTTAGAGAATTTTGATTTAGACGTTTGAGTAATTTATTTGTTATTCATTTAATTCATGTTATTTATTCTTATCATTTCGTTAAGCTTTCATTTTAGTATTGATTACAATTACGGTGGTTTAATTTGAGAATTTGTGATTTGAATATAATGATGAACCCTAGAACATTGAATTTGGGGCTTTTCAATTTCAGTGCATATTTTGTCAATTACTTCCTAATTTAGTTTAATTCTTAATTTAGTTTTATCAATTTCTGAGTTTAATCTATTAGTCCTTTACATTACGATCCAACAATCAAAATCCAAAAATATGAATCTAGTCCAAGACTAGTGTCCTCTCCCATCCATTGCACATACCATCATTTAATTTTCTCTTTGTGAAGTTTTTCACCTTTTTCAACGAGTTTGATTTCTAAGTAACTTTCCCTGAGGAGACGATCTAGGAATTTATTCCTAATTATTACACGACATCCTCCTGCACTTGGGATAGCTTTAGTGCTACTCATTTTTTAGTGAGTCACTAATCTTGCCTTAAACCTAGTTCCTTCTACCCCTGGTATGCCTTCTTTTCTTTTAAATATCCACTTGGATCCAACCAACTTAAGCCCAGCAGACTTTGTAACTAAATCCCAAGTTTTATTTTTATTTAAAGACTCCATTTCTTCTTGCATAGCAAGTATCCACTTAGTGGCATCCTGGCTTGCAATGGCCTCTTTATAAGTCCTTGGTTCTTGATAGATGACCTCATCAGCAATAGTCAAAGCAAAAGCAGTAAGCTCTGCATGACCATACCTAATGGGAGGTTTTATAATCCTTTTCTTCCTGTCTCTTACTAACATGTAAGAGTCAGGACCTGGTTTATCTAAGTCCTCTGAAATTGGGTCCTCAGAGTTACTGACTTCCCTAGTATTACTACTAGTTGAGGTGTTTCTTCTCTCCACCTCAACCTGTACATTTCTCTCTGTGTTTCCAGGTTATACATTTATTTCTACCAGGTTTGTCTATCCATAGCTTATACCCCTTGACTCCCTCAGGGTATCCCACAAAAATGCATTTTAGTGCCCTAGGGTCTAACTTATCAGTTTTTGAATGTGCATAGGCTGTACACCCAAAAATTCTAAGGTAATCATACTTGGGAGGTTTCCCAGTCCACATTTCTTGTGGTGTTTTAAAGTCTATGGCAGAAGATGGACACCTATTAATTAAATGGACAATTGTGGCGGCAGCTTCAACCCAGAAGATTTTAGGTAACCCAGCATTTGACAACATGCATCTTACCCTCTCTAGAATGGTCCTGTTCATCCTTTCAGCTAGACCATTCTGTTGAGGTGTTTCTCTAACAGTTTTGTGTCTTAGAATCCCTTCCTTTTGACAGAAATTATTAAACTCTGTTGACAGAAACTCTAACCCATTATCAGTTCTTAAGGTTTTTAATTTTCTGTCTACCTGTTTTTCAACTAAGGATTTCCATTTCTTAAACTTTCCAAAAGTGTCACTCTTATATTTAAGTATGTAAATCCACACCTTTCTAGAGTAATCATCAATGATGGAGAGAAAGTAATTCCCTCCACCATGAGAACTTACTCTAGAAGGTCCCCAAAGGTCAGCATGTACATAATCTAGAGTCTGAGTAGTCAGATGAGTTGCCCTTTTAAAACTAACCCTTTTAGCCTTTCCATAGACACAGTCTTCACAGAAAGGTAGATTGTCCAAGTCTGCTTCTTTCAACAGACCCTGTTTCTTAAGTTCTAAAAGCCCTCTTTGACTAACATGTCCTAACCTCCTATGCCAGAGCACAGATTTATTTTCAACTTCATTTTGTACAAGGGATGCTTCCCCTACAGTGGTTTTGCCAACTAAGGTATAAAGGCCATTCTTTATAACCCCTTTCATAATTGTAAGTGAACCTTTAGTGACTCTAAGGACCCCTGATTCAGACTTAAAAGAATAACCTGAGTTATCAAGCATACCAAGAGAAATTAAATTTCTCTTTAGGTCAGGTATAAATCTGACCTCCCTCAAAAGTCTCTCCATCCCATCATGTAGTTTTAGTCTTATACACCAAGTACCCATGATTTTACAGGATTTATTATTCCCTAGAATTACATGCCCACCATCCAAATCAGAAAAGTTTTCAAACCAGTCCCTATTAGGACACATGTGGAAAGAATAACCTGAATCTAAAATCCACTCATTTTCATGGCCTATGTCAGATATATTTAGTACCTCAGCACTATCATACCCATCTAACACCACTGCTACATCCCCTTCATCTTTGTTCTTGTATCCTATCTTAGATTTCCTATCAGGATAATCTCTTTTGAAATGTCCTTCATTGTGACACAGAAAACATTTTAACTGCTTTCCTTTAGATTTAGACCTAAATTTCTTGTTATCTGTTTTGCCTTTCTTGCCTCTCTTTTCTGGTCTTCCCCTAACAGACAAGCCCTCACCATGTTCTTGTTTGGTAGTTTCTTGATTTTGTAATTCCCTAGCATGAAGTACAGATTGCACTTCATCTAGAGATATTGCATCTCTACCATACATCATGGTCTCCTTAAGGTTCTGGTATGAGGAGTCCAAAGAACTCAATAAGAGGATTGCTTGATCCTCATCCCCCACCTTAATGTCTATATTAGCTAGGTCTAATATAATCTTATTAAAGGTATCCAGATGTTCTCCTATCGAAGTTCCAGAAGACATCTTAAGAGTATATAGCCTAGTCTTCTTATATAATTTGTTAGCTAGGGATTTTGTCATATAGAGATGTTCAAGCTTTAACTAGATACCAGCAGCAATTTCTTCACTAGCTACTTCCCTCAAAACCTTATCTCCTAAGGAAAGAATCAAAGCATTGTTGGCCTTTTGGAGAATGTCCCTCTGGACCTCCATTTTTCCTTCCTCTTTCGAGGAAGAGACCTTTTTTATCACAGATGAGGGCATCCTGCAAGCCCTGCTGGACTAGTAGAGCCCTCATCTTAATTCTCCACAACCCAAAGTCATTTTTCCCAGTAAATTTCTCAACATCAAATTTCGTGGTCCCCATAGAACCTGAGCTCGTGATACCACTTGTTATGATTCAAATCCGATTATACAATAATCTCAAGGATTCCCAACAAAGAAATCCAATCAAGTTTTCAATATGACAATATATATATAGATTCAAAACAGAAACTAAATCAAGAATCTCAATATGGTAAGATACTGATCAAAGCCGAAACTCAGTTGAGAATTACAAATGATAAGATAATGATAACAAGATAAGCAAAATAAATCTGTAAAAGAACAAGAAATATGCACGGAAATAAGAAGGAAGAAGATACAAACAGAGATTACGTGGTTCGGCCCTAATGGCCTACATCCATGGTAGGAACAGCCTCAGAGATCATTTTATTGATGAATCTGCAAGGCCAAAATGCCATTGTTCAAGATAGAACTACAATCGAGCCAAGAAAAGCCACAAGATTTGGCTTTTCCTTTTCCCTCAACAAACCCTAGTCCTCTCTTTCACTCGGATTCCCTCAAACTCTCAGACGGCCACTATACAAAATGAATCCCTCAAACCCTAAAATGAAAAGCACATATATATATACATGAAGTAAAGATCAATCGGACGGCTCTCCTTCATCCCAAACTTTAAGTGAGACGGCACCGTTTGATGCACTGCATGGGATGCCGTTTAGTATACTACTGGAATGTCGTTTAATGCATTGCAAGTCCTCATTACTTCATTAATCATCATATAAGGGCTGCTGCTTATCACGTGTATTCATTTCTGCATGAAGATGAGTTAGTAATAGGTTTGAATATAAAATAGTTGACACATTTATCACAATACTATTGGAAATTTCTATATTTTTTTTCCCCTTCTCTTTCACTTTCTCGCCAGCCAAACAGTAAAGTACTCTATGTTCATATATACTTCTACAAAGAACCTTCTATTTTGTCTAAGGAATGGATGGTGTTCTGATGAAGCACTGAAATTGCATGATTAAGTTACTTAAGCGAACAAATTGTTTAATAAAAAATGATTTAAGTACTTAATTATGCAATAGATCACATTACTTGAGTCAATTGATAAATTCTAGTATTTTGGTGCTTAAAAAGATTTATAATGCAATTGTTTCACATGAAAATAAATATTTCATTTTTATTCCTCTCATAATAGGGATAGTTTGGGCAATACATAGCAAAGATATCATTCAAGTGTGAATGCACACATGCAGGCCAGCCTCATTACAAGACAAGCACCTCACATGCAATAAATCACACATGTGCAGCAGCTACTACACCAAGACAGCAGAGCACCATTCGGACCACATGGACAACACTCATACAAACATAGCACATGCAGAAAAATGCACACAGCAGCAAAAGCACTCACACATGCAGACCCTTGAACGGAAAGAGCAGAAAACTTACACATGCAGCAGACCAAACATTCAGACAGCACCAGCAGAACACTCACAGCACTTGCAGAAAAATCTTCAACACAGCAGACAATCACGCTGAAAAAAAATCACATCTACAGCAGCCTTCGGTTAAACATGCAACACACATGCAGAAATATGCACATGCAGAAAAACAGACAGCAGCCTCAAACGTGGACCAGCAGCACACCAATGCAGAAAACATGTTGCTGGAAGGCAAGTTTTTCTTGTTTCTGCACATGGAAGCCGGACAGCAAGAAATCATATGGGATCACGCATGGACCGAAAGCAGCAGCAGAAGTTTTTGACCCTTTACTTTTCAAACTTGTTTTTATACGGCTGGGGGACTTTTGTTCATGGAGGAGGAGTAGTTTTCGGTTTGGCAGCAGGAGGACTTGGGAGTTTCAGTTTTTTTTTCTTTCTTTTCTTCTAGTTTAAGAGAGGCAGCTGGTTTAGGGTGCAGGGGACTTTTTATTTTTTTCGAGGGAGACAGTTAGGGAGGGGGGATTGTTATTATCTTTCTTTAGTTTTTCATTGTTTCTTTCAGTTTTGCATTCGGCTACAGTAGTAGCTTAAACTTGTTTCATTGTTTCTTGCATTTCCATTTGGCTACAGCAGTAGCTAAGCTTTGAAGTTTTTTTTTTCTTGCTTTTTGTTCAGACCTGGAGGAGAGTAGTCGAGAGTTTATTTATTTTCCTTACTTTTTCGTTGGGACGTTAGGCAGTTTTGGAGAGTTTTATTTTCTCTCTTTTCTTTTCGGTTTCATAGAGCTGCAACAGAGTTTTAATTCTTTCTTTCAGTTTTTTTTAGTTTATTTGATCGGTGGTCTTAGTTTATTTCTGGTTGGATGGACAACAGTGTTGATTGTTTTTTTTATTTCCCTTAAGACCCTCTCTTTTAAGTTCCATTCGGCTGTTTCTTCATTTCTTTGGAGGTTTGTTCTTCATTTTATTTTCTCAATTTATATTTCAGCTTTCAGCTTAGTTGTCTTAAATGCAGCATCTCTAGGATTTATTTCGTTTGGAAATTTTCTCTTAGATTTTATCATGGTTCAACTTAGATTAATCTTTGTTGTTAGAGTTATCATGTGTAGCTAATTTTAGAAACTTGGGTTGTGGAATGAGATTTAATTTATTTTAGGTTCTAGTTTAATGCAATATTTTATGGTTGAATGTTGATTTCACTAAGTTACTAGTTGGATTTAAATTGGAAATAGATTGCAACTCTTTCTCTTGTTTTGTTGTTGACGTAAGGCACAACAAAAGCTTGAAAATTATCAAGGCTTGCTCTCGTTTGTTTGTTAATGTGTGTTCGGCTAGTAAAATAGAAAATCCCTTAGGAAAATATTGCAAAACTTGAGCTTAACCTTTTTATCTTCCGATTATCAATGCCTTGATTGGGTTGTTAATCGAGAAAATTATCTAGAATCCAAAATAAAGAGAGTCCCAAACCCAACCCAAGTGTTCGTTAATTTGTTTTTTTTAGAAACTCTAATTTCAATTTCGATTATCTTTTTTGCATTGCATTTGAATTTTATTTTCATCTCTCATACTTGATTCATTTGTTACTCACAAATCTCTTATACGCTTTGATAACCCATTGTCCCTGTGGAATACGATCTTGGACTTATCCTTGATACAACTTGACACTTCTACACTTGGAAGCACATTCGAAACCGAGTCATGTTCCTAATATTTCAAAAAAAGTTCAGGACTTGGTTCGGTTTGGATCATGGTTAGAGGAGTTGTGGATCAAATTTATGCATGGAGAGGATTAAGGGGCCACCTGTAGAATTTGGGTAGAAAAGAATTGGACATTTAGGCCATGTTTGATATTTGAGCACGAGACGGGTGCCGACAATAACAAAAAAGTTTTTTATCTAATTTTTATTTTTTCATTCATTTTTTTATATTTTTAAATACTTTTTTTTTAAATCACAACATCATTAAAAAAAAAATTCTTAATCACTAAGTTAAAAAAAATAAAATTTGGGACCCAATTAGGTAACGTTCAGTGACAATAGCATTTCTATGATATTTAGTTTATCTCACCTCAACCCATCTTAAAAAGTTTCTTTGATTTCTTTTCAAATACTGCTTAGAAACAAAATACTTTTGGATTTCAAATTTTCTATTTTTCATTTAATTATTATCTAATCATTGCAATATTTTCAAATTTTCAAACAAAATACAAACAACAACACAACTTTTTTAAATTTTAAAACAAGAATAATATTAAAAAAATTATATTCAAACAATATTTTAACTTTATAATATTTTTATTCAATATTTTCTCTTATTTTCCAATACCCAATAAAACATATGAACTCAGTCTATTTAACTACTATTTATAAATCATTTCATTACTATTCACATAATTATCATCTCATTTCATTATTTAAACATACCATTAGACTTAATTATAATGACGTTAAGGTTCATATTATCTATGGATAATATTTAACGTCGTAGGTTTCATAAACATCATTCTTTTCTCTTCAAATTATAGGATTATTTGAATTAAAATATCATAAAACTCTTATTACGTGGAATATTATTCCATTTAACATAATATTACACTACAAGAGAAACCATTTTTTGGGACAAAACATTTTGTCCCAAAAAATGGTATTTTCATCCCCAAAGTGAATTAGAGACGAAAAATTTTTGTCTCTATTTTTATCCCTAAAGGCTTGTTTCAAAAGGTTTTAGAGATGAAACCTGGTAGAAGTCTCTAAAACCTTTTGAAACAGTTGAAACCGTTTGAATGTGTGAATTTTTTTGGGACGAACATTTTCCTCCCTAAAAACCACTTGAATGGAAAAATTAATATTTGAACTATTAGGTTTCTCTTCGAATGCAATCGAAAATTGCTTCAAACGACCAAAATTTATTTGATCCTATTCGAATTGATGGATTGTTCAAATAGTTTATTTATGTTTGAACCAATATATTTTTGTTCAAACAAGGTATTCCTATTGAATGTGATTTATATACGTTCGAATTGAAAACATATGTTCAACGGGTGGTTCAATATTTTTATTTGAACGGTATATGGTACATTCGAACAATGACAAATAAGTTTAAACAAGATATTATATATTCGAATGTTTGTACATGATGCTTGTTTGAACAAGAAATTAATTTGTTTGAACATAATTGATGATTCTCAACCCATTGTAATGGATTTGATTGGTTGTTTGAACAGAATCTAAAATACGTTCGAACAACCAATAAATTGAATAGGTTCGAACTAGGTATGTTACGTTCGAATGGTATTCATGCTGCAGTAAATTGTAAATTAAAAAATGAAAAAATATTAAAATATTATAATTAAAATATCCCGTTTATTCAAATGTTGTATCAAGTCAGTATAAAAAAAAAAAAGTTATAGGATGGTGGTGGCATATAGTTTTGAGACATCATTAATTGTCATTGTTCGAACATTTTTTGAGATTGAATCTCAAGCTTCTTCTACATATTTTGTTCTAATCTTGCGTCTATATCCACTGCTTGAGCTAATTAAGTTTGCAACTCTCTTTGCCTAGACCTCAAATGTTCGAGCTACTGCCTTACTTCCTCTAATTCCTAAAAGTTGTTATTCAATCTGACTCAAGAAGAGGATGATGATATTGATAAAGGTTTCACGCAATGTCCTAAGCCCCTTAGATATTGACTTGTGGTCGAATGTGCTTCCAAGTGCAGAAGTGTCAAGTTGTATCAATGATAAGTCCAGAATCGTATTCCACAGGGACAATGGGTTATCAAAGAGTATAAGAGATTTGTGAGTAACAAATGAATCAAGTATGAGTGATGAAAATAAAATTCAAATGCAATGCAAAAAGATAATCGAAGTTGAAATTAGAGTTTCTTAAAAAAACAAATTAACGAACACTTGGGTTGGGTATGAGACTCTCTTTATTTCGGATTCTAGATAATTTTCTCGATTAACAATCCAGTCAAGGCATTGATAAACGGAAGATAAAAAGTTAAGCTCAAGTTTTTGCAATATTTTCCTAAGGGAGTCTCTACTTTACTAGTCAAACACACATTAACAAACAACTGAGAGAGGCCTTGATAGTTTTCAAGCTTTTGTTGTGCCTTACGTCAACAACAAAACAAGAGCAAGAGCCACAATCTATTTTCAATTCAAATCCGACTAGTAATATAGAGTGATCATCATTTATCGACAAAATATTGCACTATACTAGAATCCAAAATAAATCACGTCCCATTCCACAACCCAAGCTTAAGAAATTAGCTACGCATAATATTTCTAGCAATAAAAATAAATCTAAGTTGAGTCATGATAAAATCTGAGAAAATATCCGAATGAGATAAATCCTAGAGATGCTGCCACTGCTCGCAGGAAAACAAACACTAAAATGAAAACTAAAATGTAAATTGCAGAAAATAAAATGAAGAACAACCCAGAAGAGAAATGAAGAAGCAGCTCAACGAACCAAAAAAAAAAATGTAAAAACTTTGCCCACCGAACAAATAAACTAAAGAGCTGAAAGAAAAAAATAAAACTCTACTCTGCTGCCTCGGTCTAGATGAAAGTGAGGTAAGAAAATGACATGAAAAGAAAACTACCAAACGAAAAGAAAGGAAGAAAAACTAACAACTAATCTACTGCTGCTGCTGTTGCTAACGAAAAACAAAGAGCAAAATAGACTAAATACCAGCTGCCTCTCTAAACGAGAAGGAAAGAAATAAAATTCAAGATTGCCCTACTGCTATTCTAGTGCTGAAACCGAAAAGAAAAGAGTAAGAAACAGCCAAAACCAGCCGCCTATGCTACTAAACGAAAAGTAAGAAAATAAATGCTCCACTACTCTACTCCAAGTCTGAATGAAAAGCCAGAAAAAAAACCTTCAAAACTAAGCTACTGCTGTAGCCGAATGAAAATGAAAGAAACAATAAAAACAAGCTAAGCTACTGCACTGTCCTCAAAACAAAACAAGAATACTCCCAAAAACTCCCATCTTCTACTCCTCTTCTCCCCTTCTTCTACTCTGCAGCAAACAAGATGTAAAGAAAAGCCATCCGAAAAAGAAAAGAAGAATGATTCTGCTGCTCCACGTGATATGCTCCTGTTCTGTCAAAGTTGAAGCTGCTTTTTTTTTTCTTCTGCTGACCTGCTACACGTCCGAATGTTCCATGTGATCTCCTGCTGCTCCAGCTGCTTTCCGTCCATGTGAGTTTCTTTCTGCATGTGTATTGCATGTGTGAGTTGGTTGCTGTCCTGCATGTGTGAGTTGGTGTGAGTGCAGTCCGAGTGAGTGCTTTTTTTTTTTTTTGCTGCTGTACAGCGTCTACAACTTCTAGGTTGGTGTTGTCCGAATGAGTGCTTTGCTGCTGTGTTTGTTCTGCTGGTCTGCATGTGTGAGCTGGTCCCACGTTTTCTGCATGTGTAAGTTCTGTTCTGTAACGTGCAGGTTGTGTGCTGTCCGGCTGTGTGTTGTCTGGCTGTGTGTTGTCCGAATGAGGCTGGTCTACATGTGTGCATGTGTAAGCTGCTTTGGTCCATGTGATGCTGTTTTTCTTCCAGCTCGTGCAGTACTGAATCAGGTTGAGTTTTACAAGTACCTGTGCGAATAGTTTTGATAGTACCAGTAGTCAAATTCTGTCTGTGATTGAAGAAACCTGCAAAGTGTATGGAATTGTGAAGCAACTCTTTTAGGGACAGAGAGCCTGCAATTGGAGGTTACATGGCTGTCATGTGGCAAGTTATATCATTTTGTAATAAGTTGATTTTATGGGTCTAAAAGTAATGCTACAGTCAATATTAGAATTTGATGCATAATTAAGTGTTGAATCCTTATTTGATAAAATAAATCACTCATTTAAACAACTTAATTATGTAATTCTAACCCTTTATCACACCCCCCAACTAGCTTTTTGCTAGACTCTAGCAAATAAAGTGAATGAATTCATGCAAAGGTGAAATTACCAACTTGAGAAAATCTGAGAATCACATGTCATGAAATAGACTTGTTGAGTTTAAGAACACTAGAGATAGATTAATATGAATTTTGTATCAACTGAGAGATTTATACAACATTTAGTTAATCAACCAAGGGAATTACATGTAACAAAGCTTGCTTTCTTTCAAGTGTATGGAAATGGGGTTAGAATTCCAAGATCGACTACCAAGAGACATTAACAGTTTCAATCACAACAATCATTCTGCGAAAACCACATGGTCTTACTCTAATTCAAAACCATTGTAGCGGCGGCTTTCACGCTATTACACTTTGAAAGGCGCCTACTTCTTTTTTTTTTTGTAAGGACCCCGGTAATAGGCAGCCTTTTCCACTACACAAATGTAATTTTTGTTTTTTTATGTTTTTAGATTTCCTAGTGGGGTAATCGGATCTATGAATGTGCGCATACCCACACTTTCATAAGTCAGCCCTTACCACTAGTCTACCTAAAGGATTCTTTCTTTTTTTTTTTTTTTTAAATTTTTATTTTTGATCCCTGGCTTGTCCCTTTTCTCATTTAATTCATTTCAGATTTCTTCCTAAGCCATTAGGATATGGTTCATTAGAGTCTCAAACAATTGAAGTGTAAATCAACCAACAATGACTCGATGTAGTCTTTCTAGGCCTTCCAGGTATGTGTTGTGTGTGTTTTAGCAAAACTTTTAACATCTTTCCCTTGGTTTAACAATTAAATAAAATGGATAAATCTCTCTTTTGACATATACTCGTATTTGCACTACATTCCACATGTTCCATGACCTCAACAAATCTTTTTTTTTTTGAATCACTTTCCAGCGTGTAAACTTCAAGAATGAGGGATTTAATCTGCTTTCAACTCATTACTAACACTCCCCCAAAGTGGACCAAAATATGTCTAAGGCATGCAAACAGAGAAATAAATTCTCTTCCACCCCCCAACTAGATTGTAGCATTGTCCTCAATGATGCAAGAGAAACGAAAGAATTTACACAGAGAGCAGTTAAGGGGCAAAACAACTAAAAGAAGAACCGAAAATTCAAAGAAAAACTGAAGGAAAGAGAAAAAGGAAGTACCTGGACAGCTTTGAAAGAAATGCAGCCAAAATAAAAAAATAAAAACTGAAGAACAAAAGAAAACAATGAAAAGAAATGGATAGATCAAGAACCATCAATTAGGATCAAGCAAATGTAGATTAGATTCCTCAGGGGCAAAGTTAGAAATAAAAGGCTTGAGGCTTTGACCATTAACCTTAAAAATGTTACTATTGAGAGGATTTATTATCTCTATAGCACCATGAGGAAAACAGTTTGTACCACATAAGGCCCACTCCATCGAGACCTTAACTTACCAGGGAACAAGTGTAATTGAGAGTTGCACAATAACACTTTTTGATTAGGCTCAAAAGTCTTACGTTGGATGTGTTTGTCATGGAAGTTCTTCATTCTTTCTTTGGACAACTTAGAGTTGTTGTAAGCATCCTTCCTCAACTCATCCAACTCAGACAACTGCAATTTTCTCACACAACCAGCTTTATCAATGTTAAAATTGCATTGCTTAATGACCCAATACGCTCTATGTTCCAACTCTACAGGCAAATGGCAAGCCTTACCATACACTAGTCTATATGGAGACATGTCCAAAATGGTTTTAAAGGCTGTTCTATAAGCCCACAAGGCATCAGACAATCTCAAAGACCAATCCTTCCTGTTTGGGTTAACTGTTTTTTCAAGAATATTTTTAATCTCCCTATTTGCTAGTTCAGCTTGTCCATTGGTTTGAGGATGATAGGGAGTAGAGATTTTGTGATAGATACCATACTTCTTCATTAAGGCCGAGAAATGCTTGTTACAAAAGTGGGTGCCATTATCACTGATTATGGCTTTAGGCATGCCAAACCTTGCAAAAATGTTTTCTTTCAAAAATTTTAAAACAACTTGATGATCATTAGATTTGCAAGGGACTGCCTCAACCCACTTAGAAACATAGTCAACAGCAAGCAAAATGTATAAATAGCCATAAGAAGAAGGAAATGGTCCCATAAAATCTATCCCCCAACAATCAAAAATTTCAATCACTCGTATGGGTTGCATAGGCATCATATTTCTCCTAGTGATTCCTCCTAATTTCTAACAAGGTTCACAAGTTTTACAAAAACTAAAGGCATCCTTGAACATGGTTGGCCAATAAAATCCGCTTTGAAGAATTTTGACCACTGTTTTGTGGGCTGAAAAATGCCCACCACAAGCTTCCGTATGGCAAAAATTTAAGACACCAGAAATTTCATCATTGGGTACACACTTCCTAATGATTTGATCTGAACAATACTTGAAAAGGTAAGGATCATCATAAAAGAACGATCTCACTTCATGCATGAATTTCTGTATATCTTGAGCGCTCCAATGAGGTGGTGTTTGTCCTGTCACCAAGAAATTTACTATATCAGCAAACCAAGGCAAATTTTCAACTAACATAAGATGTTCATCAGGAAAAGAATCAAAAATAGGTGTCGGTTGTTCAGTTTCAGCAACTGTGAGCCTAGACAAATGGTCGGCTACCACATTCTCCACTCCTTTCTTGTCCTTGATGATAATATTGAACTCCTGGAGTAAAAGTATCCATCTAATCAACCTTGGTTTTGCATCTTTCTTTGTTAATAAATACTTGAGAGCTGCATGGTCAGTAAAGATGACTATAGGAGAACCAAGAATATATGCACGAAACTTCTCTAAAGCAAATACCACAGCAAGTAATTCTTTTTCAGTAGTAGAATAATTTTTTTGAGCAAAATTCAAAGTTTTACTTGCATAGTAAATGACATAAGGAAGTTTGTTCCTACACTGTCCAAGAACAGCTCCTATAGCAAAATCACTTGCATCACACATGATTTCAAAAGAAAGTGACCAATCAGGAGGTTGAAGAATAGGAGCAGTGGTTAACAAAGTTTTAAGCCGACAAAAAGCTTCTTGACACTCGGGTGTCCAATCAAATTTTACATCATTCATCAATAGCTTACATAGAGGCTTAGAAGTAGAGCTAAAGTCTTTGATAAATCTCCTATAAAAACCCGCATGCCCAAGAAAAGATCTAATGTCTTTTATTGACTTAGGTGTAGGAAGCTTAGAAATCAACTCAATTTTTGCTCTATCTACTTCAACTCCTCTAGATGAAACAATATGTCCCAGAACAATGCCATGTTGTACCATAAAATGACACTTCTCCCAATTAAGTAGCAATTGCTTCTCTTCACACCTGGCCAAAACAACTTGTAAATTGGTTAAACAACTCTCAAATGAATCACCAAATACAGAAAAATCATCCATAAACACTTCTAGAGTGTTCTCAATCATGTCACTAAAGATGCTAAGCATGCATCTTTGAAAAGTTGCTGGTGCATTGCATAAACCAAAAGGCATTCTCCTAAAAGCAAAAGTACCAAAAGGACAAGTAAAGGTCGTCTTTTCTTGATCCTCTGGTGCTATTTCTAATTGATAGTAACCGGAGAATCCATCTAAGAAACAATAAAAGGCATGTCCAGCAACTTTTTCTAACACTTGATCAAGAAAAGGCAAAGGAAAATGATCTTTCCTAGTGGCGGCATTCAATTTCCTATAATCTATACACATGTGCCAACCAGTAGGAATTCTCATAGGAATCGATTCATTTTGTTCATTTTTAACAATGGTAAGCCCGGATTTTTTTGGAACTACATGAATAGGACTTACCCATTTGCTATCCAAGATGGGGTAAATGATACCCACATCAAGCAATTTCAACACCTCACCTTTAACCACTTCCTTCATTGTGGGATTCAACCTTCTTTGTATTTCCCTAGAAGGTTTTGCATCATCTTCTAAATAAATCCTATGGGTACACTCCAAGGGACTTATACCTTTTATATCAGCCATTGTCCACCCAATAGATTTTTTATGCTTCTTAAGGACCTCTAGCAATTTATCTTCTTGTTCACTAGTTAAGTGAGAAGAAATTACCACAGGGAAGGTGCTTTGTGGTCCTAAGAAAGCATACTTCAACTCCAATGGAAGAGGTTTGAAGTCCAAAGTTGGGGATTGCTCCTCCGAAGGCTTGAGGGTTGATGTCAATGGTGGAAGTTGCTCAAATTTTGGCCTCCATGGTGGTGTAACTTGCTGACCTATTGAGGAAACAAGAGATGAGTTATTATCAAATATTTTCAAATCTTCTTCAAATTCCTCTAAAGAATCAATAAGTTGAAAGTAATGTGCAGAGTTTTCATCAATGAAATTTTCCAGCAAATTCACTTCATGAACTTCTTCAACTTCTTGCGGTTGCCTGCAAAGATTAAAAATATTTAGCTCCAATGTCATATTTCCAAAACTCAACTTTAAAACTCCACTTCTACAATTTATGAGTGCATTAGAAGTAGCCAAGAAGGGTTTTCCTAAGATAACAAGTGCTTGGAATGTAGAATGATTAGTCAATTGCATGTCGAGTACGACAAAATCTACTGGATAGTAGAATTTGTCTACTTGAACCAAAACATCTTCCACAACACCCCTAGGAATCTTAATAGACCTATCAGCCAACTGTAATGTGATAGAAGTAGATTTCAACTCACCTAATCCAAGCTGAACATAAACATTATAAGGCAATAAGTTCACACTTGAACCTAAGTCTAATAATGCTTGGCCTATTTTTGAGCTCCCTATCATGCAAGCTATGGTAGGGGATCCTGGATCCTTGTATTTGGGAGGAGTGTTGGTTTGGATAATAGCACTAACCTGCTTAGTAAGAAAAGCTTTCTTTTGCACATTCAATTTTCTTTTTACAGTACATAAATCCTTTAAAAATTTAGCATATGTAGGAATCTTTTGAATAGCATCTAACAATGGTATATTAATCCTAACTTGCTTAAAAATTTCAAGAATTTTCGCGTGATGCTTATCTTTGTGCAAAGGGGCTAACCTTTAAGAAAAAGGTGCAAGTGTAGTGCTTGGGACACTTTCAGATTTCAAAGGATCATGTGCCTCATTTTCAGAATGAGGTTTAGAAGTGTTACCATTCTTATCTACCTCTTGAGCTGGAATGCCAATCACCTTACCACTTCTCAAGGTTGTAATAGCCTTGACTTGCGTGACATTTGAATCTCCTGCCATACTTTCAAATTGCTGGTTTTGGCCTTGGGGATTAGGCTGAGATTGTGCAGGGAACTTCCCTTTCTCTTAAGCACTCATGGTTGTAGTCAACCTTGTGACTGACCCTCGAATCTCAGCAATGGCTTGTGAATTTTGACTGTTAATAGCAGCTTGGCTTTGCATGAATTGTTGAAAATTGGTGGACAGCTGCTGGAAGTTGGTGGATAATTGCTAGAAATTGTCTTCAAGGTTCTTTTTCTGAGCTGGGACCATGTGGTTGGCATATTGAGATGGTCCTGGACCTCCTGGGGTAGTGTAGGGTACAATTTGTGAAGGACCAGCTATGTTGGGTGCAGGTAAAGCAGCTTGATCACCTCTCCAACTGAAATTAGGGTGATTTCTCCATCCTGAATTGTAGGTGTTGGAATAAGGACCTGAAAAAGATTTAGCAACCATATTAACAGCATTAGATTGATCCAAAAGAACTTCTTTAAAAGCTGGAATGGTTGGGCAATCATTAGTTGAATGCCCTTCGCCTTCACAAATATTACAGCTCAAGGTAATCTGAGGTATAGCTTGTACTTCATTCACTTTCTTCAGTTCTATGGTTTCTAATTTCTTAGAAATCATAGCCAACCTAGCATTCAAATCATCTACTTCTCTCAGATTATATTTCCCACCCCCTGAAATTGTCCTTGAACTTTCGGACCCATCATGAACATCAGATGTATCCCATGATTGTGCATTTTTAGCTAGATAATCAAAATATTCAAAAGCTTCCTCAGGTTCTGTGTTAAAAAACGCTCCATTACACATGGTCTCTACAAATTGTCTCATTTTTGGTTGCAACCCCTCATAAAAAAACTAATGACCCTCCAATTCTCATATCCATGATGAGGACATGCATTTAAAAGGTCTTTGAATCGTTCTCAACAATGATAAAATGTTTCCACATCCTTTTGGCCAAAATTCATGATCTTTCTTTTCAAAGCATTGGTTCTATGCATGGGAAAAAATTTCCTTAAAAATTCAGTTTGCATTTCTTGCCAAGTCCCAATGGATCTTGGTCTTAAGGAATTCAACCATGTCTTAGCCTTGTCTTTTAAGGAAAATGGAAACAGTTTCAATCTTATGACTTCGTCAGTGCATGTTCTATCCATGAATGTGGAACACACTTCTTCAAACTCTTTGATATGCAAATAGGGGTTTTCAGATTCCATACCATGAAAGTGTGGTAACAATGGAATCATCCCGGGTTTGAAATTAAAAGCATTTGCATTAATAGGTAAAATGATGCAAGAAGGTGTGCTAGTCCTAACAGGCTGAAGATATTCTCTAAGAGTCCTATTTGGATTCTCCACTTCCCTATCATGATGCTCATTTTCAGCCATGATGCTATCAGTTTCTGATGATGATTCTTCAGAAGATGATGCAGAGCTAAAAGATGTCAATGATTCTGTCCTAAACAGTCGAGATGCATGGTCTCTAGTCCAACTAGTCATACAAACAAGAGTAGATAATCAAAGACCATGAAAAATAAACAAAGAGAAGGGAAAAAATTAGATGTCACCCAGGCTGTGAAAAGGTTCACAGCTCCACAACGTCCTCTCAGCAGTAGAGGAATGCTCTAATAAGCAACAGTTGTCCCCGGCAACGGCGCCAAAAACTTGACTTGTGGTCGAATGTGCTTCCAAGTGTAGAAGTGTCAAGTTGTATTAATGATAAGTCCAAAATCGTATTCCACAGGGACAATGGGTTATCAAAGCATATAAGACATTTGTGAGTAACAAATGAATCAAGTATGAGTGATGAAAATAAAATTCAAATGCAATGCAAAAAGATAATCGAAGTTGAAATTAGAGTTTCTTAAAAAAAACAAATTAACGAACACTTAGGTTGGGTATGAGACTCTCTTTATTTCGAATTCTAGATAATTTTCTCGATTAACAATCCAGTCAAGGCATTGATAAACGAAAGATAAAAAGTTAAGCTCAAGTTTTTGCAATATTTTCCTAAGGGATTCTCTACTTTACTAGTCAAACACACATTAACAAACAACTGAGAGAGGCCTTGATAGTTTTCAAGCTTTTGTTGTGCCTTACGTCAACAATAAAACAAGAGCAAGAGCCACAATCTATTTTCAATTCAAATCCGACTAGTAATATAGAGTGATCATCATTTATCGACAAAATATTGCACTATACTAGAATACAAAATAAATCACGTCCCATTCCACAACCCAAGCTTAAGAAATTAGCTACGCATAATATATCTAGCAATAAAAATAAATCTAAGTTGAGTCATGACAAAATCTGAGAAAATATCTGAATGAGATAAATCCTAGAGATGCTGCCACTGCCCACAGGAAAACAAACACTAAAATGAAAACTAAAATGTAAATTGTAGAAAATAAAATGAAGAACAACCCAGAAGAGAAATGAAGAAGCAGCTCAACGAACCAAAATAAAAAATGTAAAAACTTTGCCCACCGAACAAATAAACTAAAGAGCTAAAAGAAAAAAAAAATTAAACTCTACTCTGCTGCCTCAGTCTGGACGAAAGTGAGGTAAGGAAATGACATGAAAAGAAAACTACCAAACGAAAAGAAAGGAAGAAAAACTAACAACTAATCTGCTGCTGCTGCTATTGCTAACGAAAAACAAAGAGCAAAATAGACTAAATACCAGCTGCCTCTCTAAACGAGAAGGAAAGAAATAAAATTCAAGATTGCCCTACTGCTATTCTAGTGCTGAAACCGAAAAGAAAAGAGTAAGAAACAGCCAAAACCAGCCGCCTATGCTACTAAACGAAAAGTAAGAAAATAAATGCTCCACTACTCTACTCCAGGTCTGAACGAAAAGCCAGAAAAAAAAACTTCAAAACTAAGCTACTGCTGTAGCCGAATGAAAATGAAAGAAACAATAAAAACAAGCTAAGCTACTGCACTGTCCTCAAAACAAAACAAGAATACTCCCAAAAACTCCCATCTTCTACTCCTCTTCTCCCCTTCTTCTACTTTGCAGCAAACAAGATGTAAAGAAAAGCCATCCGAAAAAGAAAAGAAGAATGATTCTGCTGCTCCACGTGATATGCTCCTGTTCTGTCAAAGTTGAAGCTGCTTTTTTTTTTTTCTTCTGCTGACCTGCTACACGTCTGAATGTTCCACGTGATCTCCTGCTGCTCCAGCTGCTTTCCGTCCATGTGAGTTTCTTTCTGCATGTGTATTGCATGTGTGAGTTGGTTGCTGTCCTGCATGTGTGAGTTGGTCTGCATGTTTATTGCATGTGTGAGTCCGGCTGTGTGCTGTCCATGTGATGCTGCTTGTGTGAGTGTTCTTCATGTGTGAGTTGGTGTCACTTTTCTGCATGTGTGAGCTGGTGTGAGTGCAGTCCGAGTGAGTGCTTTTTTTTTTTTTGCTGCTGTACAGCGTCTGCAACTTCTAGGTTGGTGCTGTCCGAATGAGTGCTTTGCTGTTGTGTTTGTTTTGCTGGTCTGCATGTGTGAGCTGGTCCCACGTTTTCTGCATGTGTAAGTTCTGTTCTGTAACGTGCAGGTTGTGTGTTGTCCGGCTATGTGTTGTCCGAATGAGGCTGGTCTGCATGTGTGCATGTGTGAGCTGCTTTGGTCCATGTGATGTTGTTTTTCTTCCAGCTCGTGCAGTACTGAATCAGGTTGAGTTTTACAAGTACCTGTGCCAATAGTTTTGATAGTACCAGTAGTCAAATTCTGTCCGTGATTGAAGAAACCTGCAAAGTGTATGGAATTGTGAAGCAACTCTTTTAGGGACAGAGTTAATTATGTAATTCTAACCCTTTTATCAGATATCTAGAAAGTGGTTCAAAAACTTGAGAAAACATATAAACATCGTTAACAGATGATTCATCAGATGGAGACATAACAATTTTCATAAGTGATACCATCTTGTCCTAAAAACATTATTAAAGATAGTTATAAATAAAAAAAATATTATTAGACAATAAAAAATGAAAAACTTAAACTTACATAATTTGCTTATGCTCGTAACTGGTTCAAACACTATCACGATTTTTATGTGATGTAGCATATACAATTGGGTCAGATTATAGTCATTAGGACTTTCTTCTTGGGTCAGATTATAGTTAGTAGGGCTTTCTTCTTCCCACAAAAGGAAAATCTATAATATCATTTCAATCAAAAATTTAATATGTTAATATTTAACGGGAGACTAGTATAACGTTACCAATTTTTTTAATAGTCGATGAAAAGATCGAGAGCTCGCATGATGGTGTATCGTTAAAATTGCTCTATTTGCTTTGTTGATAGTACTTCGTTACTATAGAAAAAGAAACAACATTACCACTATATTTCTTTAATGCATAATAGGGGTGTGTATCCAAACCGGATTTTTTTTCGATCCAATCCGAAACCCAAAAATCTGGGTAGATCTGAGCAAGTAAAATAATATCTTACCCGTCCAGAACTGGTAACGGATCCGATTATCCTTAACTAGTATTTTTTCTTTTTTTCGATAGAAAGATTAAATTTCATTCCAAGGAGGTACCAAAGACCTCAAATTTGAGTACAAGATAACTGATCAACATAAATAACATGCTTAATAAAAGCCGCAGATTTGCCACCATAGCTGCATTTGAGAATTAGACCATGCATGTCTAGCCAGTTGATGAGCATTAGCATTAGAGAGACGTCCCCCATGCTGAATCTTGCAACTCTTAAAGCCCTGCATAAGTCTTCTGATCTCAGTAATAACAGTTCTCATAATTGTAAAGGAATCATTTGCACAGTTTATTTCCTCAACCAAATTCTTGCAATCACTTTCAATCAATAGGTTTTGGATGCCAATACTAAGACACAATTGTAGATCCCTCAAAACAGCAGTAGGTTCCACAATTTCTGGTTCAAGGAACTCCTCTTCCCTCTCCTCAAAGCCATAACCATAGAACCATGTGAATCTCTAAGTATCTCACCAATACCAGTTTTATTCTGGTCAAAAAATAATGCTCCATCACAATTGAGTTTAAACCAATCAGTTGGTGTTGGAGACCACCTATGATTCATCCCTCTGGACTTAACAGAATGCTACAAACCAGAAACCTGCAAGACTTTCCTAGAGAGAGCAAACTCTACAATTTGCAGAGGTGGTACATTGGTTCGCTCATGGATCATTTTGTTTCTCCTATACCAGAACCCCCAAGCCATCATAACAAAGTTAGACAAAGCCTCTAATGATCTTTCTGTGAACACATGCATAGCAGAAGCCATAAAAGAAGTAAACAGATGAATATCTTGCAAGATAAGGAACTTTCTCAACCAGAATTCATGGATTGCAGGACAGAAAAATAATGCATGAGATAGATCTTCCATATTATGATCACAGAAACAGCAGGCCCCATCCACATCCACTCTTTTATTAATCAGATTTGCCTTAGTGGGAAGTATCTTTACAAGCTCTCCAAGAAAAAATTTGACCTTATGAGGAATTTTTAATTTCCATAAACCATTCCAGAACTTCTTGGTAATAACCCCAGTTGAAGTTTCCCCCACATTCTCAGCAGCAAGAGCCTTAAAAAATTGGTATGCACTTTTAACACTGAAGATGCCACTTCTCTCATGTTCCCAAATCCACTTATCAGCCTCATCTGAATAACTTGAATGCAACCTTAAAATGGCCTCAACAATCTTTGGATTGAAGAGAAATCTAACCACAGAAGAGTTCCACCAATGGGTATTGCTATCTATTAAGGAAGAAACCTTTCCTTCCAGCACCTTAGCCATCCAATTCTGTTGAGGATTTTGAAGACTAACTTCCTTTCTTAGCTCTCTAAAACCAGGCAGCCATAAATCATCAAGGATGTGTATATTCCTCCCATTCCCTACATTCCATCTCCCTCATTTTAAAAGCATATTCTTAGCCTCCCATATTCCTTGCCATGCATAAGAAGGGAAGTGACCAAATTGGGCCCCGAATAGATTGCAATTTGGAAAGTATCTTGCACTCTAAATCTTGTAGAATAGTGAATCCTTTATGTTGTAGCAGCCTCCAACCTTGTTTTGCCAGCAAAGCCATGTTGAAAGTACCCAAATCTTTGAAGCTGAGGCCTCCAACAGCTTTAGGACTACACATCTTATGCCAACTGACTAAGGGAATTTTCCTCTCTTCATTTTTTTGTCCCCACCAGTATTTGGCCATCAATCTTTCTAAATCAACACATAGTGTAGAAGGGAGTTTAAAACAACTCATAGCATATGATGGAATGGCTAGAGCCACAACCTTAAGAAGAACCTCCCTCCCACCTTGAGAAAACATGTTACCTTTCCAACCTTGAAGCTTCAGCCAGACTTTATACTTAATCTCAGCAAAAGCATTTTGTTTACACCTTCCCACCATAGAGGGCAAGCCTAGGTACTTATCATACTGTTCTATCTGAGTATTTGCCCACAAATTCATAATAGCCCTTTTCTGCACTGCCCCAAGGTTTTGACTGAAAACCATAGCAGTTTGGCTTGATTGATCAACTGCCCAGAAGCCTCCTCCTAAGTCTTCAACAACTCGAGTAATCTATAATTAGTTTCAACACTAGCATCACAAAAAATAAGGCTATCATCAGAAAATAAAAGGTGATTCAATGGTGGGGCTCCTCTACACACTCGAATTCCAAAGATAGCATTTAAGGAGTAGCATGTTTTAACATACCAGTTAAACCTTCTGAGCATAGTGAAAACAAATAAGGAGAAATAGGATCTCCTTGCCTTAACCCTCTGGAGGGGATAATATGACCTGTTGGAGTTCCATTAATAAGGATTGAAAATGAAGCACTTTGCACACACCTCATAATCAGCTGGATCACTCTATCATGAAATCCCAATTTACATAAAACAGCTTGAAGAAAGGACCATTCAACTCTATCATAAGCTTTACTCATGTCAAGCTTAAGGGACATAAACCCTTTCTTACCTCTTTTTTTTCTACTTAGAAAGTGAAGAACTTCATAAGCCACCAAGACATGATCAATTATCAACCTACCAGGCAAGAATGTAGAATGTGTTACTGAAATAACATATGGTAGCACATGCTTAATTCGATCATCAATGACTTTAGACATTAGTTTATAAATAACATTACAAAGGCTGATGGCTCTAAAGTCACTAACTTTAATGGGATTCTTCTTCTTGGAAACCATAGTTATGAAAGTATGATTCATTACTTGAGGAAAATCACCTGAGTTGAGAGCACTAAGGATTCTAGCACTAAGAACCTGCAGAGGTAAACAGAGAGGTGAAGTGATTAATAATGAAATTTTTACATTGCTCCCCTTCATGCCAACTTTCATTTTCATCCATGAGCTTGACTATGGTGTTCTTCTTCCTCCTTTGAGATGCCTTAGCATGGAAGAACTTAGTATTTTGATCCCCTTCAGCTATCCAAAGAGCTTGAGATCTCTGTTTCCACATAATTTCTTCTTTTTCTTAACCATTTTTGCACTTCCTCAGATGCCGAACCTATGGCTTCAGAATTTGGTACTAGTGGATCCCTCTGCTGTACAACCTTTAATCTCATTCTTGCTTCTTGTAATTTGGATTGAACTTTTCCAAACCTCTCTTTATTCCATAATTTCAACTTGGATGTGCAACCTAAAATATTATCCAAGACTCCTTGCATCCCGTTCTGACTTCCTTGCATTCTCCAAGAATCTTGCACAATCTGAGAACATGATTCCTCTCCTAACCACATAGCCTCAAATCTAAATGGTTTAGTTCCTCTCCTTTTGTGTTGAATTCCCATCACATCCACACAGATTGGTAAGTGATCTGAGTAAGAGGAAGATCCATGGAAAACTACGGCCCTCTCAAACATATTGCACCAAGCCAAATTTCCCATAAACCTGTCCAACCTTTTTGAAACCAAAGCTGACTCTTCCCTTTTATTGCACCAGGTATATCTAGGCCCACTAAAACCTAGATCCTTCAACTCACATTCCCCCACCACCACTTGGAAGTTCCTAATTTGATGATTAGGCCTATCCCTTCCTCCCCATTTTTCATCTTGTGACAGAATCTTGTTGAAGTCCCCAAAGACAAGCCAAGCTTTAGGATTTCCTCTATTTAAACGTCTAATCAAATTACAAGTATTGATTCTATGAGATGCCTCTGGTTGACCATATATCCCAGTTATATTGCTTTGAGTCCTCCTCTATCACAACATCCACATGAGAGGAAGAATAACTCAGAATCGTCAAGTTAATATCTTCCTTCCATAAGAGAGCCAACCCCCCACTATGGCTAGAGGCATCAACAGTTAGACAGTTTGCATAATGTAATTTGACCCTATAGATTTCCATTTTTGTAGCTTTAAGTTTTGTTTCTTGTAGGAACAAAAATTCGAGAGCTTCTATTCTTATTAAGTCAAAAAGAGTTCAAATACCATAAGGGTACTCAAGCCCTCGGATATTCCAACTTAAGAGCTTCATTGTTCTTGGCAGGGCTAAACACCAACCCATTGCCAATTCCCAACGAGAAAGGCCAGTACCTTCATCTCTCACTTTTCCTTTAAGCTTTAACCTCTTAGACACTCTAGGAACCTCACCTCACCACCCTTATTATCATGGGCAAGTCGTTTAGAACTAGAATTAGCTTCATAACTGATAGTTCCACTAACCTGGACTTTAGCAAGACTTTTCCATGATTGAGTTCTCGTAAGTTGTTGGTTAGGTACTTGCAAGAGTGCAACTTCTCGATTCCCACTAACTTGATTGTTCAAACTCTCCCCCATATCAATTACCGTACTACCCCCCTCCAAGACTGCTTTGTTAGGAGCTGTCATCATGCAGTTACGATTGAATTTCCTAGATTCTCAGCTAGTAACTCTCCATAATCAGCACCCAATAATTGCTCCCCATGCATATCCTTTTCTAACGGCAACTTGATAACGAATGGATCAGCAATATCTGTGATGCCCCCAAATCCCCACGCACGGACACGGGAAAATCGAGACGTCTGGATGATGACATCACAGTTCACCACCCTATCGACGTGTGCCAAGTGTGTGTGTAAGCAACAAATGTGCACGAGAAACACGAAGCGGATAGCAAAGTCATAAACTAAGTACCAGAATTTTTATTGTTTAAATACAAAACTGTTCAAAACATACATAATAAAATATTACAAACAAAAAATATTACTCAAAGCAACAACAAGACATTAACTTCAATCCAGAACTCCGGCGAAGCCGCATCCTCGGGCTCAGCCTCCTCCTCCTCTTCCTCGATCTCTGCACCAAAATCTACGGTACCAGAAATAGTGCCGCAGGTAAGTAAAATCTAAACGCCACTAGATAAAAACATATTAAACTCAACAATATGCATGAAAGAATGCAATGCACATGTCCCATAAAATCATAATTTTTCCACGCACGCCAAAAACCCACTTGGCCCAAAAACATAACCATTAAAACCATTCCTCGCCATTATCCCAGATAATGGCCCAAAACCGCTACCACCATTTTTCCAGAAAATGGATCAAAAGCCTCAACACATCCTCGCCATTATCCCAGATAATGGCCCAAACCACCATTTTCCCAGAAAATGGATCAAAAGCCTCGAAACCAAACCTCGCCATTTTCCCAGAAAATGACCCACATCCGAAAACCATAAAAACGATCCAATTATGCATGCACCATGATCTCCCCTAGGGATCATCCGCACACCCTGGCTCTGTGCCACACTGCAGGTAACGACTACGCATGTGACACCTAAACGAGTGATGCCCAGACTCATGCCCAGCGCGTCCCTGGCCAGGCCATCCTCTAGTCCTCGCCACTCTAGGGACCACAGAGTCGACAAGACAGAGTTACCGTATCGTGCAATCCGGTCGTCGCCCTGCGACAACCCAGGGGATGTCACTCAGTATTATCCACTCCCGAGTGACCAAAAGAGTTCCACCGAGATAATAACCCATCCCGGCTTGGGCTCGTGAGACTCACACACCCGAAAACCATTTACGCCAACAAAACATGATTTTCTCAAATAAATAAAATGCACGTGCATGCACTATGTAAAAGCAACCACAATGCACAAAACAACAATCCAAGCAACTCCGTCCTCATCCAGCCGACCCCCGAACTCCTCAGACTCAGTCCAGAATCAGCCAACCAATAGATAAATATTTATTGTATGAGCAAAATAAATTTAAATCTAAAAGTAGAGTTTGGAAAATACTTACAGCACTATACGGTATTTTTTGAAAGCTCGCGGCGTTGCAAACAGCGGAGGAAAAGCAACGTAACAGTGTAATTTACACTGTTGCCATGGGTAATAAATTACCCACTTTCGAACGGGAACAAACCAAGGCACGAAATTGATAAGGAATGGTCTATAGATATTTATGAAGCTAAAGGAAATGAGTTTTGGCCGTGGGTGATGGTGGAAATGGCGGAGGAAGTGAAAAAAGCCCAAATCGGAGTTGAGCTTGTGGGAGCTAGTCCGGCAACGGATCGTTGCCGAAATTAGGTGGGTTAGGTCGGCAAGAGGTAGAGGAAGAAGCAGTGAAGAGATGGTGGCCGGAGGTGGTGCGACAGCGCCGGAATCGGTGAAAAATCGTGTGACTTGGAGGAGCTCGTGGTGGCTAACGGTGGCTCGAATGGAGGTGAAACTTGGTGGGGCTGTTCACCGGTGAGAGGGGAAGAAAACTGGGTGGGTGGTGTAGGCCACGCCACCGATGAGCGGCGGTTCTGGGCTGCGAAAGCAACCGGCGACAGGGAGAAAAACAAAGCAGGTGCAGTGACTTCCAGGGGCTCGTGGCGGTAACGGCTGGTCCAATAGCTCTGAAAATTGGTGGGGATGAACTCTGGTGGGAGGGGAAGAGAATGGTGGAGGTGGTGTACAACACAGCCGCCGGACGGCTGCGCAATGGGCGGCCGAAGTGGCAGCGACGGTAAGGGGAAAAAGAAGGGGCAGCGTGCGGGAGAGAGGAAACGGGGAAGAAAGAAGAAAAAAAGAAAGAAAAGAAAGAAAGAAGAAAAAGAAAAGGAAAAAGGGAAAAAGAAAAAGAGAAAATAAAAGAAATTAGATTCAATCCTCACTCCAGAAACCAAAAACAAATCCGCCGAAAACGATATTAAAAACCATAAAACGACTAAAATAAATTAAACAAGATATCAAATAAATTAAAATCAATTTAAAATACATTAATTTAAAATAAATAAACCAATATATTAATTAAATTAAAAACAACCCTTCAGTGAAAATACACGTAAAAACGGGTTATCACATCCTCCCCCCTTAAAAACAAATTTCGTCCTCGAAATTTGTAAGATCAACCATCAGCGCCAAACAGATACAAGATACAACTCCGAACATATTTGAGAGATACATATCATCGACAACTCCCAACAAATCCAATGGTTATTAACTTCACACCATAAATTACTAATATCAACGACGTCTCTGCTTTATCTTCCAAACTTTCATCCCATTCAAACTTTGGTAACCTAATAGCCACTTCCAAAGTTAACCATCCATAAACCAAATTGAACGACCAAAAGATTAATCTCCCATTAAAACTTCGAATCACTACTAAATCTTCAAAGTCGATACAAAATTTGAACTTCTAAGTATCTCCAAAAATTATGCTTTCGCGCGCACTCTGATAACTCATCAAAATACTTAAAGGCTATATCCTCAAAAATTAATATCATGAAGTACAAGCTCAATCCACACCTAATCACAAGAAAACCTTTACCACATTTCCATAGAAAATCGTATGCCTCCAAAAACCACAAATCTCCACTCATTCCTCATTTGGCCATTGCTGCCGCAAACAAAAACCAACATTCCGCAAAAATACACCCATTGATTGATGACAAAAACCAGTACTAATCGACCTCCAGGCCCCAAATTGAAAACACATAACATCATCCCAACATACACCTGTCTCTTATAAAGATAAGGAACATCTTCAAAAGGCCCAAGTCCTTCCTGGCCAACCAACGAGAGCGCCTATAACTTCTATCCAGTATCCCACACTTCAAGCTCATTACCTATATTTTGAATAACATCTAATCTTGCAATAACTAACTCACTATAAACTACCATTGACTTCACCTAGACATAATCGAAACGTTCATGGTAACTCACCCACCTATTGTACTCTCAAAACTCTAGTTTTAGTACAACTAATTCCTTCAATAACACTTCACAAATAAATCTCAAGACAAGCCATATTGTTTAAATCTTCAATCCATCAAAAACTATTAAACAACACTCATGAATCCTACTGCTTTATTACTTCATACATATGATTATGCTACCCACCTTTGATGCATAAGTTTCAACTTCCAAGATTTATTACTTCATACACCACACATAGTGACCTAACGATCTCTTTTCAAGTTAAATAACCATATCCCCAATTCTCCCAACTGGATACTTGATCTCCAAAGAAAAGTATAGCCTCACCAATTTAAATTCCTATAACTTCAAGTCGCAATTAATTCTCAAGATAAACACAACAGTCATTTCAAACCATCATCCGAATAGGTGACCCGCTTCGACTGCACATTCCGTTCAACTTACCAAACAACTCAAAGCCAAAATATCTTGAATTTAATATTACCACACAGATTCCTCTTCAACTCCTACCAAGCCAAAAAATAGATGAGACTAGGACCAGCACTCTCTGAAATCCATACATACGTACCTTTATTACTCATCGATCCCATGCACTCTTAGCCAACACCAAAAATCATTCAAACGTACAAGTGATCAATTATCACATTTCCATCACCTGGACTTATATCCTCAACTCAACAAGAATCATTCCTAAATCTATTCAACTTATATCCTTAAATCAGCAGCTAACCATTGCTTAAAGTTTGGTACCGAGAATGACCTTCGACCTGCTAAGAATCCATTCCCAAAAGTCTACGGATCATATAGCCTCAAATTGAATCGTATTCAATACCAACATAAAATCTACTATTTCCAACACCCTGATAGACTTATATCTTTTGAATCGATAGAATCATTCCCTAAGATTTGCTATTACAACCTCGAGTTAACAATAATTATTTTCTAAACTAGCTCGATATCTTCAATCCTCAAAGAAATACACGAATTAGATCATTACCTTCAATCCTCAAAGAAATTTGCTCTAGAAAAATTTTCATATCAATAACTCAACTCTAATCAACCCCATTTTAATGGTTACAAACTAATCACTCACTAGAGTAGATCAAGCTACAGCACTAAATCTGTAAAACCAAGAACTCAATTCTTATTATAAATCAGTTCTTCAATTCTGTAATTCTAAAACCTTAAATCAAACAAGAATCATCTTCCGGAACCTCTAAGATCAAAGAACTTACATCCCATAATAGAAAAAATCGACTTCTCAAATCTTTCAAATTCTAAAACATTAATAGATAATAAATCATTTTCTGAAATTTTCAAGATTGGTGGCTTTAATACAAAACATTCACCTTAAAAACTTGTAAAATCTAAAGCCCTAATTGCCACCAAAGTACTCATCCGAATCATGAAATCTAAAACTCGAAATTTAATTATTTCCCCCCAAAGCTTGTCGAACCTAACACCTTAATTACCAGAAACTTATATTCCTACAATCTATAAGGCCCTAAACTTTAAAACTTTGCTGAAACCTCATAAAATCTATCATTGAAATTTGTTGAACTTACAACCTACTACATTATAGACCATTTCATAAACTCCAAGGAACCAAAGAACTCAATTATTCTACTTCCCTAAAAGATCACCCAGATCATGCCATTCTCTCCAAGCCTCGATAATATAAAAAAAACAAACCACACAAGGCATTCATCACGAAAGATTAAATTAGACCCATACCTGCCATGACTCCAGCATTCTGAGTCTCCGTAACCTCGCCTCCAACGGTACCAAGAGTCACTGTGCACATGAGCCCAACCTAATTGCCTCTGGTTAGTTCTACCACTGCGACGAGCTCCACGGCTTTCTTGAACTTGACTAGGGCACTCACGAGCAAAATGTCCCGTTTGACCGCATTCAAAACATTGGTTACTACCCAAACGACACTCGCCTCCGTGATCTCTATTACATCTTCCACAAACTGGCACTCGTCCTCCCACACTCACTCCCGAGGCTGCTTGTGGTCGAGTCCCGGTCCGCTGAACAAACTTTTGAGGCGAACCCGATCTACTTTCTTCACCAGTAAAACTCTGCCTCTTTTGTCCTGGAGGGGAGCCCATACTCAAATTAACCTCTCGCTCTGCAAGAGTGGCTAAGTCAACCAATTCCTGAAAAGTTGTAATCCGGTGGCAAACTACCAATTTGCATATATCTGATCGCAAACCTTAAATAAAATTCCCCTAAACACGTCCTTAAAGTTCGCTGAACCTACACTCTCCTATCCTATAGCCTCGCTACATAAATTCTACAAAACCTTGACCTCAATCATCTTAAGCGACTTAAAGCTAATTCCTCTCCTCATTGCTACGTGAGTTCCCACCTTACAAAGATTGCTTAAACCACGACATTCCCTTCAACCCTCAACATCATACAAGCAAACCACATCACTAAGAATTCAAATCTACTACACTAAATGTTCATACCCAATAATAGTATCCTCGATTATACCGCCTTCCTGCCACAACACAACCCTTGACCCCCTCTAAGAAAAACGATTAAAACCAACAACATAAAACCAAAACCAAAACCGAAACCACATAACAAGAAAACAAAAAGAAACCAGCATGCAATAACATAACTAAATAAATAAACACAAGAAAATTAGCTCAAATAAATTCAAACATATAAAACATTTCAAAAAGCAACTTTACTTAAAATAAATTTCAAAACACAACTTTAAAAACATTCTGGTATTACCTACGGGACATGTGGTTTTACCCAGAGCCGGACCGCTCTGATACCACCTGTGAAGCCCCCAAATCCCCACGCACGGATACGAGGAAATCGAGACGTCCGGATGATGACATCACGGATCACCACCCTATCGACGTGTGCCAAGTGTGTGTGTAAGCAACAAATGTGCACGAGAAACACGCAACGGATAGCAAAGTCATAAACTAAGTACTAGAATTTTTCTTGTTTAAATACAAAGTTGTTCAAAACATACATAATAAAATATTACAAACTACAAATATTACTCAAAGCAACAACAAGACATTAACTTCAACCCAGAACTCCGGCGGAGCCGCATCCTCGGGTTCAGCCTCCTCCTCTTCTTCCTCGATCTCGGCACCGAAATCTACGGTACCTAAAATGGTGCCGCAGGTAAGTAAAATCCAAACGCCACTAGATAAAAACATATTAAACTCAACAATATGCATGAAAGAATGCAATGCACATGTCCCATAAAAACATAATTTTTCCACGTACGCCAAAAATCCATTTGGCCCAAAAACATAACCATTAAAATCATTCCTCGCCATTATCCCAGATAATGGCCCAAAACCGCTACCACCATTTTCCCAAAAAATGGATCAAAAGCCTCAACACATCCTCGTCATTATCCCAGATAATGGCCCAAACCACCATTTTCCCAGAAAATGGATCAAAAGCCTCGAAACCAAACATCGCCATTTTTCCAGAAAATGGCCCACATCCGAAAACCATAAAAACAATCCAATTATGCATGCACCATGATCTCCCCTAGGGATCATCCGCACACCCTGGCTCTGTGCCACACCGTAGGTAACGACTACGCATGTGACACCTAAACGAACGATTCCCAGACTCACGCCCAGCGCGTCCCTAGTTAAGCCATCCTCTAGTCCCCGCCACTTTAGGGACCACGGAGTCAACACGACAGCGTTACCGTATCGTGCGATCCGGTTGTCGCCCTGCGACAACCCAGGGGATGTCACTCAGTATTATCCACTCCCGAGTGACCAGAGGAGCTCCTCCGAAATAATAACTCATCCCGGCTTGGGCTCGTGAGACTCACACACCCGAAAACCATTTACGCCAACAAAACATGATTTTCTCAAATAAATAAAATGCACGTGCATGCACTATGTAAAAGCAACCAATGCACAAAACAAAATCCAAGCAACTCCGTCCTCATCCAGCCGACCCCCGAACTCCTCGGACTCAGTCTGGAATCAGCCAACCAATAGATAAATATTTATTGTATGAGCAAAATAAATTTAAATCTAAAAGTAAAGTTTGAAAAATACTTACAGCGCTATACGGTATTTTTTGAAAGTTCGCGGCATTGCAAACAATGGAGGAAAAGCAACGTAACAGTGTAATTTACACTGTTGCCGTGGGTAATAAATTACCCACTTTCGAACGGGAACAAACCAAGACACGAAATTGATATGGAATGGTCTATAGATATTTATGAAGCTAAAGGAAACGAGTTTTGGCCGTGGGTGGTGGTGGAAATGGTGGAGGAAGTGAAAAAAGCCCAAATCGGAGTTGAGCTCGTGGGAGCTACTCCGGCAACGGATCGGGGCCGAAATTAGGTGGGTTAGGTCGGCAAGAAGTAGAGGAAGAAGTTGTGAAGAGATGGTGGCCGGAGGTGGTGCGACGGCGTAGGAATCGGTGAAAAACCGTGTGGCTTGGAGGAACTCGTGGTGGCTAACGGTGGCTCGGATGGAGGTGAAACTTGGTGGGGATGTTCACCGGTTCTGGGCTGCGAAAGCAACCGGCGACAGGGGGAAAAACAGAGCAGGTGCAGTGACTTCCAGGGGCTTGTGGCGGCTAACGGCTGGTCCAATAGCTCTGAAAATTGGTGGGGATGAACTCTGTTGGGAGGGGAAGAGAATGGTGGGGGTGGTGTACAACACAGCCGCCAGACGGCGGCGCAATGGGCGGCCGAAGTGGCAGCGATGGTAAGGGGAAAAAGAAGGGGCAGCGCGCGGGAGAGAGGAAACGGGGAAGAAAGAAGAAGAAAAAGAAAGAAAAGAAAGAAAAGAAGAAAAAGAAAAGGAAAAAGGGAAAAAGAAAAAGAGAAAAGAAAAGAAATGAGGTCCAATCCTCACTCCGGAAACCAAAAACAAATCCGCCGAAAACGATATTAAAAATCGTAAAACGACTAAAATAAATTAAACACGATATCAAATAAATTAAAACCAATTTAAAATACATTAATTTAAAATAAATAAACCAATATATTAATTAAATTAAAAACAACCATTCAGTGAAAATACACGTAAAAACGGGTTATCACAATATCCCCAGACTTTAATAGCTTCGATTTTTTTTCATATGCATAATTATCCACCATTACTGCTGATGGATTGTGACTCCCCACTTCACCAGAAGCCATGGCTGCTGGTTGCTTCAATGACCTTCTCACCTCCCTCTACTGGAAAGAAAGAATTCACTTGGCATTCTCCGCACTACCAAGGTCCCTGCTCTCAGCCATGCCCCATAGGGGTATTCAGAAAGCTTAAGATTTGCCATTGACTCAGCCCAATGCTCACAGTCACGGTGCAAGTGGCCCCAGCAATCCACATAAGTAACAGAAATTTGGTAGACGTTCATAAGAAAAAGTTACCCAAATAGGCTGAGATGAACCTACACATACCTTCTTCCCTCTTAACAAAGGTTTTGAAACATTCATGCATACTCGAATGTGCATATATTCTCCCCATGCCATGTCATCATGCTCAAGATCCACTTCAATCACTTTTCCCAAGGCTTGACCAATGCGTCTCCCCATAGTCGAGTTATGTACCAGGACTGGAAGATCATGGATATGAACCCAGAATAAAGCCTCGGACAAATGAACTTGATGAGTTTGTTTAAGCCCCTCCACATCACTAGTCAAAATAAGGTGCTTGTCGAACGACCATGGTCCATCACATTTTACATGATCTTTATCCTTTATGTCTTCAAACTCAGTAATAAATAGCGTGGGATTCAAGTCGTGGATGGTTATAGACTTGACAGGACGCTAACCTTCTTCATAGTTGATTTCAACGCTTCTTTGTTGAAGTGCTTTGTAGTAAGCAACTTGAATAGTAAACAACGTTAAGCCCTTACCAAAGCATCTCCCAACGAATTCTCCTTCACAACAATGACCCCCTCCTCTTGTTCTGTCAACAACAGTTGGGCACACAAATTCTCGACACTCTAATCCATGCTCAGTAAGCATGCACACAGAATATTACCATTTTCTTCCAGCGAAACCCTAACTTTAGTCTTCACTCACTGAATCAGTTCTCCCTCTCTCTATCTGTCTCTTTCCCTTCAACTTCAAATAATCCTTTGGTATGAAATGAAATCCTCTCACAAGGGCAACTTCTTCTCATCCTCTTCCACCATTGTAACCTTTGCCTTCCATAATGAGGACCACTCTACTTCTCCATCCCATCACAGTGTCACCAATATTCCCATCCATTCCTTTGAAGCCACTCAAATTCTTGTCATTGCAGGAGACTGCGGACATCGTCAGGAGAAACGAATGCATGAGGCTAAGGATGAATGAGGTGTTGATGGCTCTGTTACTGAGGCTCAACTCGGTGCCTGGTGTTGATCTGACATTGAGGGACATGAGGACGAAGGAGAGCGGTCAGATCATGTCCTGTTATAGAAGCGGAGTAAGCACAAGGAGCCTCTATTGACCTAGATCTCTACTTACAAGCAGCTTCTCCCAGATTTGCCCAAGTTGGCTTCATCATTTGGTTTGGATAGATTAGATCTAGGTTTAGTTTTTGTTTATCCATATCCATTTGCTTTGTGAATCTTGGTTGTCATTCTAGATTTGAACATTTTATGGGGGTTTTTAAACGTCTTGGTTTTGAAGTTCTCAGTTCTCTTAGGTCTTTTGCATATAGGACTCATTCAGAATGATTTGAATTTGTTCTAGGTTGTTTGTTCTATCCATTCTATTTCTCGATAATGTTTTTGAGTTCTAAATTTGAAGATGGGTTTTTGTGTTTGTGTTTAAATCTAGATGCAGTTTGCTGGTTTGCCCATATCTGGGTTTTGTGACTTTGATTGTACTTGGAGGTTTGAAAAGTATATTTTTCGTTGTAGATATGTTTATGGTTCTTTTTTCTATAAATTGCTTGCACTGAGTTATGTTCAAACAATGAAATATGCTAATATTGAAGATGAAAAGCATATAGCAAGGTAATATTATATACTCACTGCTTGTTAGGTGTTATGTTTGTGTAAAGCTGACATTGGACAAAACTTCTTATAATATTTTAAACCATGGCAAGTGATTACAAGTGCTTGCTTTGGATGCCTTTTTGTTAGATTGTTGCACAATTTACAGCTTTTAATTGCTATAGGGAATCAATTACAAGAAATAAGAAAGTTTTTCAGTTTGATGAATCATGTGAATGAAGAATTTTTTTACAAGAAATAAGCCCTTCTAAAAAAGACTTTTTGTTCATGTGAAGGAATTGATTACAAGAAATAAGTCTTTGGGCACAACAAATAAAAAAGAGTGGGATTTTTCTTCTTTTTATAAAACAATGAGAGACCATTGGCAGATAGAAAATGAATATGACCATGTGGAATACCAAATTGGTAATCTTGGAGTTGCTTACTCGAGATGGGCAGCTGCAATGGCTGTGAATAAAAAAAAAAAAAGTGGGATTTTTCTTCTTTTTATAAAAGAATAAGAGACCACCACAATAATACAAATATTTGTTAATATTTGACATTTTCTATCTGCCATAGACAAGCAATGATGGGGTTGGATTGACAAATTCTTATTGTGCTTTAACTTAGCTAATATTTTTTTTTTTCATCTCAGATACACACTTGTTTGTTTGCTTTTCAATGGATTTGACTTGTTCAATATCATATGTTGACTTGTTCATACAGTACAGAAAGAGTGAACTTGCTCCGAACTAAAGGTCAGGCCAAGGTTGGAGGCATCCTTCTTCTGCTGCAATTTCCATGAGATATGCATTATCCAAATCAGATTATTTCAATTGGGTAAAGAGAATAACTTTTCACTAGTGCTTCCTATAAACTTCATTTATCGGAGACCAATAGAGTAGTGCCACGTCACTCCTCTATCTCCACTCCTCATCGCCGCGCTGTAGGGGATAAAAAATCCTTTCTGTTGGTTCGAGACCCCCCTCCCCAACCCCCCCTCTCTCTCCCTCTCCCTCGAATCGCTCTCTCTCTCTCTCTCTCTCTCTCTCTCTCTCTCTCTCTCTCTCTCTCTCTCTCTCTCTCTCTCTCTCAGCTCTGTGTTTTCTCTCTATCTCTCCTTCGAACTTCAAGCTATCCGAAGCTCTGCATTGGTCTTTCTGCATCACAGGTTAGGATTTATAATTAGTAAAGGGACAAGATGCCAATTTTCTTCGAGGAGAATCATTGCATATATTTTCCAAAATATGCAACAATTCCACTTGACAAAAGTTTCGACATAGTTGGTTTCTTCATGAAAAACTTTTGTAGGTGCAATTGTTGGAAATATTAATGAATTTTTTTTAAGAAATTGAGGAAATTTATATCCACTAAAACTAGAATAATGTGAAAAAAAAAAAGAGATATTGTTCTCCTTCAATTTCCATCACCAATACCATTTATAGTGATATCGGGTACAATTCATGTGCAGTGGTCATGGCAAACCATTTTCATGGGTTCTGGTTTCCTCCTTTTTCTGTTAACTACAAGGCACATTGTAAGTGTTTTGTTGTTCCCCAAGAACATATATAAAATCTGTCAACATATTCTTTTTTTTTTAATATTGTATTTTTTTAATTAATCAACACAGAGCATTAGGAAACCAAAGCTATTTTGGGTCTTAGCAACAGCTCCATTAACGTCAGTTATTCTTTCAACCCTGTTGGTTTTTCTCCTCAAGTCTAAGGCACATGGAATTCCAGTCGTAAGTACTATGAGTAGTAGCATTATTATTCCAACTTTACTGTATTGAACTCTCTCTTTCTTTCTTCTTCTATTTATTTATTTATTTTTTTACATAATGGCCACTTGCCAAAAGGTGTCAATCCTCCTTCACTCAACATGCTATACTGCAGAGAGAGAGAATGAGAGGGAAGGAGAGAGAAAGGTTAGGGATTTTCAGAACGAAAGAGAATGAGAGCAGAGAGAGAGAGGGAAGGAGATAGAGAGAGGTTAGGGATTTTTTTCCTAGAGAATGAAAGCAGAGGGGGTCGGGGGGGTTTAAGATACCTTGTTGCGCGTCTCACCGTGGGTTTTGCAAAACCCTTACGTGGCGAGTCCTTATTGGTTTCCAATAATTAGAGGGTGTAGGAGACACCTGTTAGAAGTGTTTCTGTTGGGTAAAATGGTTGACTTGAACTTCACTAGAAATCATATCCAGTAAACCTTGCCTTTTCATGCATATGTAATGTGATAGCAGTAGCTAGACAGTCGATTCCATTGAATTGTATATTCTTGCTATAATCTCTTGTTATCCCTAATTGATTATACACAACTTATGTCTATATGTAGGTATCACTATCTGGGAACTTCCTAGCAGACATATAAAGATGACATGGTGATAGTGAACTTCCTTGTAGCAGACATATAAAGATGACATGGTCGATGATGAGTGTGCGAAAGTGCACTCTATATACCCTATTATTGGACTAAAATGCTAAAATGTGAATAGAAATTATAGGAATTAATGTGTATTCTTAAATTGAATTTCTATTTACGTTGGGATACTCCTAAACAGTTTTTTTATGTCTAATTTCAGAGTTTATAAAAGAGCAAGTCAAGCCCAGTGAAATTCAAAGGAGGACATTCATGGGGTTTGAGAGCAATTTGGAAGAAAAGAAAAAGAAAAAAAAAATCACAAAATGAAACCACAAGAAGTCCAAGTCTGAAATTCGCTAGGAGACAGTCTGGACATATTTTAGTGTTTTGACTGTATCTTTTTACTCATATATCGGATTGAGACGATTCTTAATGAATTGGAAAGCTATCTTAAAGGGCTACAACTTTGTCTCTAATAAGGATTTCCAAATTCGAAATCCTAAAGGCTGTACGTGGCTGCCAAGATAAGTCCTAAAATTTAGGCGATTTTTTTATGCGGAAATCAAGAGGACATTAGGGTTTCTTTCTTACCCTATATAAGCATATCATTAGCACGAAATGGAGGGGGGGAAGAGGCACAAGAGGCAGATCTGAAGAAAGGAGAAAATCACTTCCATGGTCACTGTTCGCTTCAGTTTTCTCTGGAGATTTTTGTTGTCCATTATATTTATGGGTAACTAAATTCTCAAGTAGGGTTAAGGATGAACTTGCACATTAGATGGTATTTCTAATTTATTTTTAATTCATGTATTTGATCTTCAATTGCTAAAACTCTTTTGTTTTATCATTCTCAATTCATCGTTGATGTTTTCTTTTCCGAATAATCATAGAATTTATTCTGTTTATGGATTCAGTCATGCTTTTTCTATTGAATGGATTAGTTCTTTGATTATGTTTGGATCAATTATTTATCTATATTGATTTAGTTTTTTGCTGCAATATCGCTCCTTGAGTATATTGTCGTCATTGGATTTTCTCAATAGGGGTAGTAATTTACGTTTTTTTAAAAGTGGTGAATGCTTTTTCAAAGGGTTACATTTGATTTAAGTCTGGTTTATAAATCTATACCTTCCGATTGGGAATTTCGAGAATTGAGTTCCTAATTGAGTTATCCAGTGAATTAAGAATAATTAAAATACCAGATTTGTGTAAGGGATTCCCGACGCTCTACTGTTTGTCCAATTTGAGTACTTTTTCTGTTAATCACTTTGCTTCACTTGAATTTACATTTAAAATTAATATTTGTTCTCTATTACTTATTTAATATTTTTTTCTTTAGTTTCTTTGTTCCTCTTGCTATTCTTTTAATTTGTCTCCCTGTGGAATCGACACCCCAAAGCTGTGCTACAACTACCGCGTTATTCTTTGGGCGTAATCAAATTTTGGCGTCGTTGCTGGGGAGACAGTAGAAGAATTGTGAGATAGTTTTTCTTTTCAACAGTTTGTAAAGGCGGTAACTTCGTTCCCTATTTTAGCTTGCTGCATTTTTTTTATTTTCTTTTTCTTTTTGTAGTTTTTTTTAGTGTTAGGTTTTTCTCTACCTTGCATGCATAGGTATAGAGACGCCTTGGGTCGGTTTGCTTGTAGACCTGTGTTAGAGTCAGAGTTTAATTTTTCTGATCATTTGTTTGATAATTCTTCTAATTTTTAGAAAATGAGTGAACATGAAGATCAACCCACTAGGACCCTTCAGGATTACCTCCACCCTACACGCACAGCCACACCATCATGCATCATGTTTCCAGCTAATATTCGTCAATTGGATTTTAAAACAGGGATGATACAGTTACTCCCTACTTTTCATGGCTTGGAAAGTGAAAATCCATATGTGCACATTAGGGAGTTTGAGGAAGTAGTTGCGACTTTTCATAGTCAAAATGCAACTGATGACATTGTGAGACTTAAGTTCTTTCCTTTCTCTTTGAAAGATAGAGCTAAGAGTTGGCTATACTCTTTGAGACCACGATCTATTGGGTCATGGAATGAGATAACTCAGGTCTTTTTTAATAAATACTTTCCCCAACATAAGACCAATGCTTTAAAAAGACAAATCTCCACCTTTGTACAAAAGGACAGTGAGACTTTGTATCAGTCTTGGGAGAGATTTAAGGAGCTATTGAGTATGTGTCCTCACCATGGATATGAGAATTGGCGCTTAGTGAGCTATTTTTATGAGGGACTTACACCTAGAGAGCGTCAATTTGTGGAGATGATGTGTAATGATGAGTTCTTATAGAAAGATCCTGATGAAGCCATAGAATACCTCAATGAGCTTGCTGAAAAAGCTTACACTTGGACTGGACCTAGTACTACTGAGAGCACAAATAGGTCACGACCTGCAGGAAACCTAAATGGTGGTGGAATTTACCATCTCAGGGAAGCAGATAACCTAAAAGCTAAGGTTGAGATGCTCACTAGAGAGCTAGAGGCGTTGAAAACTAAGGACTTAAAGCCAACACACGTGGCTAATCATGCAGAGTCTTTTGGACCATGTTTTGTGTGTGGTGGGGTAGATCACCTTGCCCAAGAGTGTCCCACATTGGCTGAGATGAGAGGAATATATGAGGAACAATGTAATGCCTTAGGTATGTACAAGAAGCCTTTTACACATTTCTCTGACACCTATAATCCGGGGTGGCGTAATCACTCCAATTTTAGCTGGAAGTCTGAAAACCAGCAACCTGCACAACCCCCTAGATCATATCCTACACCATATCATGCACCTTCATCTTCTAGGAGCCCCTTAGAAGATACTTTACATGCTTTTATTGAGGCACAAGGTAAGACTAACCAAAAGTTTGAATCTTTGATTACGCAGGTTGTTGAAGAAAATAAGGAGATAAAAAGCCAAGTGTCCAAATTGATGAGCTCCTTGAGTATGAATGAGCGAGGTAAGTTTCCTTCTCAAGCTCAATCCGTACCCCATGGTCAACACATGGCACAAGAGAATTTGAAGGATGTGAATGCCATTGTGACACGAAGTGGTAAGTCATTACACATCCCAACAACGAACAAATCAGAGGATGTGCAAGAGGATCAAAGCAATAGTGGTGCCGAGCTGCCCAAAGAAGCCGAGGTAATAAAGAGCCCAGTTAAGGTACCATTTCCTCAAGCTTTAAAACTGAATAAGCGAACTTTGGATCCTAACAATGAAATCTTGGATAATCTCAAGCAGGTAAAAATTAACCTCCCTCTTTTGCATGTTATTAAACAAGTTCCTACTTACGCAAAAGTTCTTAAAGATTTGTGTACAGTCAAGAGGAAGCACCATGTTAAGAAGACAGCATTTCTGACAGAGCAAGTTAGTGCTCTAATTGAGCAGTGGATTCCTCCCAAGTACAAGGATCCTGGTTGCCCAACCATTGCATGCAGCATTGGAAATCATGAGTTTGGGCAAGTTTTGCTAGATTTAGGAGCTAGCGTGAATCTAATGTCATATTCTATTTATTTGCAGTTGGGGTTGAGAGAAATCAAACCAACCACTGTGGTATTACAATTGGCTGACCGTTCAGTCAAAGTACCCCGGGGTGTGGTAGAGGATGTTCTAATTCAAATTGATAAATTTTATTATCCTGTTGATTTCCTAATCCTTGACACTAGCTCTGTTGTTGATACTACTTCTAAAATTCCTGTGATTTTAGGTAGGCCTTTCCTTGCCACTGCTAATGCTCTTATTAATTGCAGGAATGGGCTCATGAAGCTTTCTTTTGGAAACATGACTCTCGAGGTGAATATCTTCCATATTGCAAGACAGCCAGAAGATGATGACGAGAGCCACCAGACATACATGATTGACTCACTCATAGAAAAGGGAGTTTCTATAGCTCATGATTTTGACCCCCTTGAGTATTTTCTTATTAATTCTGAGTTTGATTCTATCAGTAATCCATCTGATGTAGTTGATATTTGTGCTATCTTTGATAGAACTCAGGATTATGGCACTCGGGCCTGGCAACCGAAGTTTGAGGAGTTGCCTGAGAGAGAGGAAAAGCAAATTCCTTCAAGTGTGGAAGCACCCAAAGTTGAACTGAAACCTCTGCCTAAGGGTTTAAAGCATGTTTTCCTTGGTCCAGGTGATACTTTTCCTGTTATTATCTCATCTGAATTGTCTGAGTCTCAAGGTGAGAAATTAATTCGGATCCTAAGTGAGCATAAGTCAGCCTTAGGTTGGAGCATTGCTGATATAAAAGGTGTTAGTCCCCTGGTCTGTTCTCATAAAATTAATTTGGAGGAAGGAACTAGCCCTCGTAGAGACCCCCAGCGTAGGCTTAATCCTACTATGAAAGAAGTTGTGAAAAATGAAGTGTTGAAACTATTAGATGCAGGAATCATATATCCTATTGCTGATAGTAAATGGGTAAGTCCTACACAGGTTGTTCCTAAGAAGTCAACTGTTACTGTGGTGAAGAATGACCTGGGAGAGCTAGTCCCTACAAAACTTGTGACTGGGTGGCGGATGTGCATTGATTATAGAAAATTGAATGCTGCCACCCGGAAAGACCATTTTCCTCTCCCTTTTATTGATCAAATTCTTGAGCGTGTGGCTGGTCATCCTTTCTATTGTTTCTTAGATGGTTATTCTGGTTATTATCAAATTGAAATTGCATTAGAAGACCAGGATAAAACCACTTTCACTTGTCCTTTCGGTACTTATGCTTTTCGTAGAATGCCATTTGGATTGTGTAATGCACCTGCTACTTTTCAATGTTGCATGATGAGCATTTTTAGTGACATGGTTGAAAATTGCATGGAAGTTTTTATGGATGACTTGACTATTTTTGGATCTACTTTTGATGCATGCTTATTGAATTTAGAGAGGGTGTTGACTCGCTGTGAGGAGAAGGAATTGGTTTTGAATTGGGAAAAATGCCACTTTATGGTACCTTCAGGTATTGTGTTAGGGCATATTATTTCTTCTAGGGGGATAGAGGTAGATCAATCTAAGATTGAATTAATCTCTAAGTTGCCTACACCTAGGACAGTAAAGGACTCATGCGGGCTTTTATAGGAGGTTCATACAGAATTTTTCCACCATATCTAGACCACTATGTGACCTCCTAGCTAAAGATGCCCCATTTGAGTGGACACAAGATTGTCAAGAAGCCTTTAAAACGCTAATTGGCAAGCTTACCTCAACACCCATAATACAGTCACCTGATTGGACTTTACCTTTTGAGATTATGTGTGATGCAAGTGATTTTGCTGTAGGTGCTGTACTTGGACAGCGAAGGGAGGGAAAGCCTTTTGTCATTTACTATGCTAGTAGAACTCTAAATAGTGCTCAGATGAATTACTCCACCACTGAAAAAGAGTTGCTAGCTGTAGTGTTTGCTTTGGATAAGTTTCGTGCTTACGTGATTGGTTCTCCTATTATTATTTTTACGGATCATGCAGCCCTTAAGTACCTTCTTACAAAGAAGGATGCTAAGGCACGATTAATACGATGGATTTTACTTTTGCAGGAATTTGACATCACCATCAAAGACAAGAAAGGAGTGGAGAACGTAGTGGCTGACCATCTCTCGAGGCTCACATTTGAGGACACCTCTGACCACCTGCCAATTAGAGATGATTTTCCCGATGAGCATTTACTATCTATTACTTCTCTACCATGATTTGCTCATATTGTGAATTATTTGGCTGCAGGTGAGATACCGGTGGATTGGAGCGCTCGGGACAAGAGGAAGTTCATAACTGAGGTACGTAATTTCTATTGGGATGATCCTTTTCTTTTCAAATACTGCCCTGACCAAATTTTAAGGCGTTGCATCCCTGATGAAGAGATTGCTAGCGTCTTGGAATTTTGTCACTCTCAAGCTTGTGGGGGCCACTTTTCAATGAAGAAAACCGCTGCAAAAATTCTGCAGTGTGGATTTTATTGGCCCACCATATTTAAGGATGCAAACATCTATTGTCGCTCATGTGAAAAGTGTCAAAAGTTAGGAGTTATATCCCGTCGTAATATGATGCCCTTAAACCCAATTTTAGTGATTGAAATTTTTGATTGTTGGGGCATTGATTTTATGGGACCATTTCCTCCTTCTTTTGGATATCAATATATTATTGTGGCAGTAGATTATGTGTCAAAATGGGTAGAGGCAGCAGCTTGCAGGAGCAATGATAATAGGACGGTAATCAAATTTCTCAAAGAGAATGTGTTATCTCGATTTGGTACACCACGTGCTATCATTAGTGATCGGGGTACACATTTTTGCAACCGTTCTTTTGAGGCTTTGATGAAAAAATATGGGGTGGTACATAAGATCTCTACTGCCTACCACCCCCAGACAAGTGGACAGGTAGAACTTGCAAACAGGGAAATTAAGCAAATTTTAGAAAAAACGGTCAATCCAGATCGCAAAGATTGGTCTTTAAGACTAGTTGATGCGCTTTGGGCCTATCGTACAGCTTTCAAAACTCCCTTAGGTATGTCACCTTATAAGCTTGTTTTTGGGAAGCCTTGCCACTTACCTGTGGAGCTTGAGCATCGAGCTTATTGGGCCATCAAGCATTTCAATTTTGATATGGGAGAAGCAGGTAAGTTTAGAAAATTTCAGTTGACCGAGTTAGAGGAGTTGAGAAATGATGCTTATGAGAGCTCTAGAATCTATAAGGCTAAAATGAAAGCGTTTCATGATAAAAATATTTTGAGAAAAACGTTTAAGCTTAATGATCAAGTGTTTTTATATGATTCTAGACTCCATAAGCACCCAGGAAAACTTCGGTCTAGGTGGACTGGCCCCTTTTTAGTAAGGAATGTTTTTGTAAATGGGGCGGTAGAAATAGAAGATCCTAAGGATGGTCGGATCTTTAAAGTAAATGGTCAAAGCCTTAAAATATTAATTGATAGGCAAGTTCCGGAAGTGGAAGACATTCCACTTGTGCATCCAGTCTATCAACCTTGACCACACCACCAAGGTATGTGTTTCTTTATTTATTTTGTTTTGCTTTGTTTTGTTTTTTTTTTTCTTATTTTCTTTCTTTTCCTTTTTGTTTGCTGTTGGTTTCTTTGTTTTTGATTGCAGGATAGTTTCATTTCGTTATTTCAGATTACCATCTTTGGTGTTTAGGGAGCTACCCACGTCACTCATCAGGTGTATTCTACCATTTTCAGTTACTCCCCATTCAATTTTGATTCTTAAACATTGAGGACAATGTTTCATTTAAGTTGGGGGGTGGCGGTGCAAATTCAATTTTTAAAATGCTTGTTGGAACTCTGTGGCATATTTTCATGTGTCAATTTTTTTTTAATTTGCATCACACGTGCATCATTTTCACATGTGTACTCATTCTCATTCATAGCCATCTTCGTGAATTCACCAAACCCATCAGATCATTTTTTGCTGAAACATTCACAGAATCCTTAATGCACTTATCCAAGTTTTGTGGTAAGATGGTGGTTTGACACATGTAGCTAGAGAACTCTTTTGCTTAAGTTTTCATGTGAGTTTGGGAGGATTGAGAGCATACAAATGTAGTAAATTGTGATAAGCGTTTATTGATATGTTGAATTGGGCACTTCTTTTGAGAATATCATTACATGGTTTGAGGTACAATGGTGGATATACTTGGGATATGACGAAGGTCAACTTAGGATTAACGTTTGAGCCTTTCAAGCTATCCTTTCCATCATAGACCCCTAGTAGCCAACTTTGAGCCAATAAAACACTTGTAGCTTTTTCTTTTCATATGCCCATATCATCCATGCCTCTCCACATTGGAGTATAACCTATACACAGATTTTCTTACCCTTTTTACTTCCAAGTGTATACTAGGTGTGGAATTTGAATTTTCTTTCTTTAATTTTATCATTTTCAATTAAAGAAAAAAGAGAAGAAGAAGACGACGGAAAAAAAGAGAAGAGTACAAGTTGCAAAGTGTTCAATTGAGTGAGCTCCAAAAAAAAAAAAAGAAAAAAAAAGAAGTTGGTAGAGATGGAAAGAATACAAAAGTGGCATGTGTTTGTCCATCAAATTGTTGAAAAAAAAAAAAAGAGGAAGAAGAAGGAAAAGCATTATTATTTGATAATCTGAAAAGTTGGAGAGTATATTAAGTGAGAAGTGTGGTCTATTGAGATATTTAATAAAATTCCCTTTGTATGTACTTGGAAGATTTTGAATCTCTTTCATCCTTTTTTTTTATATAACCCCAAAACCAAGCCACATTACAACCTTTTGTGTTGACCATTCTGATCCTAAGTAAGCTGTTGGAAAGATTGATGGAAGTCTCATTTGTTAGTGTTCCTATCATAAGATTAATATTTACTTGTTGCTTGTACATAATTGCCTAATTTTCCATGAGAGTGTATATACACCCATTGTCAACTCCATAGAGAGAGCCTTTACACGAAACACTATTATACCCGTGAGTTATGGAGTTGAACCTTTTGCTTAAGATGTTATTGATGTTGCATGTGTCAAGGTTAGTGGTACGATGGTTATGGCTTGGAGAAGACACACACACTCTATGGATTGCTATAGGTGGATTGATCTTGATGGGTTATTGGATTCTTTAGATTGTTTTGATATGTGAATCTGAAAAGTGTGACTTGATGGCCTTTATGTGTGATTTTCTTTGGTCTCTTTCGTTGTTTTGACATGAAAATTGCTAGGGACTAGCAAGGAGTAAGTTGGGGGGTGTGATGAGTGTGCGAAAGTGCACTCTATATACCCTATTATTGGACTAAAATGCTAAAATGTGAATAGAAATTATAGGAATTAATGTGTATTCTTAAATTGAATTTCTATTTACGTTGGGATACTCCTAAGCAGTTTTTTTATGTCTAATTTCAGAGTTTATAAAAGAGTAAGTCAAGCTCAGTCAAATTCAAAGGAGGACATTCATGGGGTTTGAGAGCAATTTGGAAGAAAAGAAAAAGAAAAAAAAATCACAAAATGAAACCACAAGAAGTCCAAGTCCGAAATTCGCTAAGAGACAGTCTGGACATACTTTAGTGTTTTGACTGTATCTTTTTACTCATATATCGGATTGATGCGATTCTTGATTCATTGGAAATCTATCTTAAAGGGCTATAACTTTGTCTCTAATAAGGATTTCCAAATTCGAAATCTTGAAGGCTGTACGTGGCTGCCAAGATAAGTCCTAAAATTTAGGCGATTTTTTTATGCGGAAATCAAGAGGACATTAGGGTTTCTTTCTTACCCTATATAAGCATATCATTAGCACGAAATGGAGGGGGTGAAGAGGCACAAGAGGCAGATCTGAAAAGAGGAGAAAATCACTTCCATGGCCACCGTTCGCTTCAGTTTTCTCTGGAGATTTTTGTTGTCCATTATATTTATGGGTAACTAAATTCTCAAGTAGGGTTAAGGATGAACTTGCACATTAGATGGTATTTCTAATTTATTTTTAATTCATGTATTTGATCTTCAATTGCTAAAACTCTTTTGTTTTATCATTCTCAATTCATCGTTGATGTTTTCTTTTCCGAATAATCATAGAATTTATTCTGTTTATGGATTCAGTCATGCTTTTTCTATTGAATGGATTAGTTCTTTGATTATGTTTGGATCAATTATTTATCTATATTGATTTAGTTTTTTGCTGCAATATCGCTCCTTGAGTATATTGTCGTCATTGGATTTTCTCAATAGGGGTAGTAATTTACGTTTTTTTAAAAGTGGTGAATGCTTTTTCAAAGGGTTACATTTGATTTAAGTCTGGTTTATAAATCTATACCTTCCGATTGGGAATTTCGAGAATTGAGTTCCTAATTGAGTTATCCAGTGAATTAAGAATAATTAAAATACCAGATTTGTGTAAGGGATTCCCGACGCTCTACTGTTTGTCAAATTTGAGTACTTTTTCTGTTAATCACTTTGCTTTACTTGAATTTACGTTTAAAATTAATCTTTGTTTTCTATTACTTATTTAATATTTTTTCTTTAGTTTCTTTGTTCCCCTTGCTATTCTTTTAATTTGTCTCCCTGTGGAATCGACACCCCAAAGCTGTGCTACAACTACCGCATTATTCTTTGGGCATAATCAGTCGACGTGGGTTCTGTTTATTATGTAGATGAGGTTCAAACAATCTCAGCCTTTTGATAGCAATTCAAGTTGCTGGCAGTAGTTCAATCTTTCTTTAGCTGCCCCAAAACTAGAGAAGTCTTGACATTTTAGCTATAGTTTACTTTCGAAATATGGAAAGCTTAAGTTCATAGCAAACAAAACTAGAGAAGTCTTGAGATGTTTTGCATTGTGATGTAAGGCTACGTGGATTAATTCGCATGGGCTACTCTGGGATCCCCTCGCTACGTCTAAGCTAGTCTCGTTTTGGTTATTTTGTGATGTCTTTGCAAGTTTTTACCTTTCGGTCTTGTGTTTGGTTTTGTTTTGGTTTTTCTTTGCTTGTTGGGTGTTTTTTGTTTTGTCAATTCTAGATGCTTGATTGTAACCACGGTTTTCAACTACCACAAGTGAGGGCTTATTGATAAAATTGGGGAGGGGCCACTCTTGGACAGGTGGTCCTAACTCTTGAATAAGTGCTGAGGGTACAAGTATTTTTGGAGGATCATATTTTTTGTAAGTTTACCTTTGGCGGTTATTTTGGCACACCAAGTTATGGGTAATTTGAGTTTTTGTGGAGTTGTAATTCTATTTTATTGAGGGTTTTGGTTAATATTTCTATGGAGAGACATGGATATTTGTATTAAATAAATGAGTTAATATTTTATGGAGTTTTTCAGATTTTATGGTTGGGATATTGGAATTGATATTATGTAATAAGAGCTAACTCTCCAGACCTCCAAGACTAGGGCGTTACAACAAGAGTTAATTGTGTATTTTGTCTTCCCTTCTATTGCCATCAGAGTGCCTAGTATATTCTCGTATATATTTTTCTCAATGTGCATAACATCTAGATTATGTAAGGGTGGGAATATGTTATATGATACGATAATAGCGGGTTAGGGTTTAGTCTTAACGGGTTGGGACAAAACGGGTTGACCCGTTAAGACACGATTCCTTAACAGGTTGATAACGGGTCAATCCATTTTGACTCGTTATGACACGTCAAGAAAGTTAAAGTTACAATTATACCCTTATATCTAAAAGTAAAACTATTAGAATTTCAATTTTGATATTTTTATTATTTGAATTGTAATTCTGGACTTGTAGTTAGTTTATAATTTTATTGATATTGTGATTTTAATATTTATATAAAATTATGCTAAATTTAATCAGGTCAAATGGGTTAATTTCAGATCTATTCAACCAATTTACATAAACAGTTTGAACAGGGTCATATTGTGTCGTGTTAACTTATTTTGTAATATTCACTAATGGATTAAAATGGGTTGACAAGACATGACCCGTTATATTAATGGACCATGTTAGTGTTTGAGATTTTGACACGATAAGCTTAACGGGTCGAGTTAGGGTTGAGTTATATAATATAATATACATGCTTTGACACAACACGAACACGAGTCGTTAACACAATTTGATACCCCTAAGACTATGGCGAAGTGTCAAGGTAGACCAGTATGGCAACTCAACGAAGATGGTTTTTTGTCCAATTCAACTCCACTACTTGTCTTTCCCTTTTTCAAGTTCTTGCATCCTTCCCAAATCTATTTTCTAAAACATCCATTAACTACATGATAATATCTAACCCAAACAACTCCGACAATGATGACTTGTTTTCAACCCTTCTATCAAACATCATTCTATTTGAACGCCATCTATGATCATGTGGTAAATATCGATGGTGTCTCATGAAATATAATTTTTTACCATTTGTCAACCATTGAGACTGAGTATCTTTATTACAAATAGGACAATCCATTTTACCTTTTGCGCTCCACCCAAAAAAGTTTCTGTATGCTAGAAAATCATTTATTGTCTATAGAATTGCAGCATGCATCTTGAACTTCCACTTTGAGGCTGCATCATATGTACAGACACCACTATCCCACAACTCTTTCAACTCTCCAATTAGTTGCTGAAGATATATGTCTATTTTATTCCCTGGTGACCTTAGCCTTGGTATCAGAAGACTTATCATAAAGTAGGGATCCTTAATGCATTAGGTGGCAAATTATAAGGCATTAATATGACTGGCCAAATACTATGACAAGTGCTCATGTTGCTAAATGGATTAAAACCATCTATTGCTAGCCCAAGTCATACATTGCGAGGTTCTTTGGCAAACCATGGGTACTTGATCGGTACAAAATTGCAAATGTACAGTATCGTTATTTTATAGTAAAGTGATGAGAAGAGTATTATCCTCAAAGATTGGTAACTTATTTTTGACAAAAACCAAAATTAAACTAATGTCGACTTTATTTAGAAAAGTCACTAGGATTTTTTGTAACTCCAACCTGAAATAAAATCAATTCAAAGAAATTACTCAAAGGAAAAGAAAACTGTTGTTCGAAAATCAAATTGATGTGAAAGAAAACTTCTGGAAAATTGATTTCACCTAATCCCTCACTATGCTTTACTCATCTAACTAATTGAATTTAATTTTCTTTGTTAGTAAAATCTCCAAACTCATCCAAAAGCCTCTTTCGATAGCCAATTGAAAATATTCTTGTTCATCATTTTACACAAGAGTAAGCAAATTAATAAAGCAAGAAAGCATTAAGACTAATGATTTTAAGACTACATATGTTCATATAAGTCTTTCGATCTCTATTTTACCTATTTTGAAATATCTAAGTTCTATCCTATAATTCTCTCTTTCAATAGCAAATCACAAGATCAAAATCATCTAATTAATGGACAGTCAATTAGAAGCAATAAACTCAGAATAAATCAGACAAATATAAAAGATAATTACTTCAAAGAAAAGCAAGTATAGTTCGAAACTAGATTATATCATTTTCATATAATAAAGAAAATCGAGTTCATACTAAAAATTAAATTCAACATAAACGAATTTATGATATTTTTTTTAGAGGAATGAAAGAAAATGAACACTAACAAATACTCTCATTGTCCCAGCCTCCAGGGGTGTACAAGAAACCGACAAACCGGTCGTGACCGACACAGACCGGCTGCCAGAGTTAGGAACCGGCCGGAACCGCCAGGGAACCAGTCAGCGAGCGGCAAAAAATGAACAAAACCGACATTTGTTGGTTCGGTCGTGGTTTGAGGCCAGCTCAAACCGCTGAACCGGCCGACAACATATACATATATTTTTTTTTAATTTATACTTAAATAAAACTACATCGTTCCACTTAAACTTAAGTGGAACGGCGTAGTTTGATGCTATTGTGATTAAAACACATGTAAACGATGCCGTTTGTATTAAAGCAAGTAGCATCGTTTTATCTATGATAAACGAAAAAAAAATAAGTAGAGCGACGCCATTGGATTTAAAACCAAACGGCATCATTTTGATCTCCTTCTTCCTTCTTCTTCTTCTTCCCCAATTCACCTGGGTTTCACAGCCTCTCTCTTTCTCATCTCTGTAACTCTCTCTCTCTACTCTCTCCAAGCACCAGCGCCGCTAGAGGAACCGAGAACCGACCGTGAACCGCCAGAGAACCGCCGGAGTAGATACGGACGGTTTTCCTCCTTCCCATCGACCAGTTACGGTCGGTTGCTCTGGCGAATCTCACCTCGTCGATCGGCGTCGGTTTTACCCAAAAACCGCACCAATGAGGTTGGTTTTCACCCCTACCAGCCTCCACGTCGCGGCATCCTTCGAAACAAAAATTAATCAAATGTCATCCGTAAGTGCCAAAGCCAAACCAAAGACTAAAGCTACCCCTTCTTTTCTTTTTCATCCGTATCATGCGCCCAAGTAAAAACCGAAAGAAATCCCAGCATGTTGCATTATGCATCTTCATTCAAAATCAAAATAAGGGCCCGCGTGAACTCCTTTTAGCAAGTCAAACCCAACATGCCTTTAGTCAAGTAAAACCCATTTATTCTCATGCACGTCATACAATGGGTAATTAGATCAATAGATAGAATGAAATCCAAGCTTCCCACGTCATCTTTTCTTTTTAAATTTGATGAATATCTTTCTTTCTTTCTTTCTTTCTTTTTTTAACTTTTTCTCCTCCTAGTAGTTAGATGCCATTAGAGTAGATTCAAATCACTTCTCTTTGCCAACATCTACTCCTTTTGAATTTGAGAATCTTCTTCTATCTTTAGCATTTTTAAAATTTTAACTTGATCTTTATTCCCAAATAGCACTAATGATTAACTCTAATATTCGGATAAATCTTTATTTAAATGAGAGAGACTCTTTAGATGATAGGCTTCTAATATTTAGATTTTCTTTTTCTTCAAATTTGAAATAAAACTGAATGACAATAATGAAGCCTAAACTAGAAAAAAATAAATAAAATTAGACTAAAGTGTAAAGTTAGAAAGTGATAAAATATATGAAACTATGCAAGTCATCTGTACTCGAAGTCAAATTTTTTCCATTGTAAAGAATCAGCAGGATGCTAAAGGAAGTTTTCATTTCGGGCTCTTTCTGTATGATGCCAACACATATCTTTTGCAATCAACCGGGACATAAACAATCTTTGAAGTCTAGGAATCAAAGGAAAATGTCTAACACCTTTTGGAGTACATTACACTTAGCGGCTGTCCATCTTGACTCATGCCACACTGGACATTCATCCAATTTTGGATATTTTCCAAAAGAGAACACAGTCATTCTTACATGCATAAATGATATTACTCGCTTCAATTGCTTCACTTCATAAAAATTACGGGGTAATACGTTATCTAGTGGGAGAGCTTTTTTAAATAATTCTAGCAATATGTCAATGGTTTTTGTAGAAATACAACATATAGACTTAATATGAAGCAACCTCACTATGAAAGACAACTTGCTATAACGAGTACACCCTTCGTACAGTTCTCGCTATGCATCCTCCTACAATCTTCCAAAATTTTCATTTCCCTCAAATGATTGAATAGATGCTCCTTCTCCATCCCTCACCCTAAACATATTAGCACCAAGATTGCCTAACATCTCCATCATATCCTCTCTAATATAATCACTATCATCAGATATATCCACATTTATGTCATCTATGTCGATGTCGTTACCTGGCACGGTTTGATTGGACTAAGTCCCAAATCTGACTCCTTTAGGAAAAAGGTTAGCCATGTAAGACTCACGGTAAGTATTTAGAATCGATTCCATTGACATATAAATGCTTATCCACTACTCCCAAGTTATAAGAACTAAGGTTTTTTTACTTCTTGCATAAACATCTTATAAAACCTCGAGCAAATTCTATAAAAAACCTTAACCCATTGTACATATTTCTTATAGTCTCTACCAAGTCAACTCCTAGCTGCATCCAACTCTTATCCATACTATTTTCATTACTCGACGACCGTGACAAAAAACCTAAGCCATAGACAAGCACTATCAAATAATTGAAATATTCACTGCTTTTATTTTGATAAGGTAGTTGGTCCTATCCTATTCAAGTGACTATCATCTATATTGCATATATACTCAGTCCAAAACTCTCATGTTAGTCGAAATTTTGGTAGCATTTCCCTAAAATTCTCCAAGTATGCTAATCGCGACATGTCATCAGCTCTATCCATGGGCCGAGCAACTTACAAACCCCATACCCAAAGAATGGAAAGGAAATACTGAAATAAAATTTCAAAAACTAGCATGTGACTTTAGACTGAACATATCTGTCATAGATGATAGAATCTCAAATTGTCCACTTTTGACAATTCAAGAGTTGTACCCAAACATTCTTTACAAACAATAGGGCACAACTCTCGAACGGGTTTAAGGTTTATTTGGATATGCAAACAATACTAACACAACTTTTGACGAGAAATCCAAGTCTATTAATCATACTAGGGTTAAATTGAAATGATTTGGGTTTAAAAGTAATATATTTTAATTTTATCGGTTAAATATTAATTAATTCAATTTTAATTTGGATATTATTTTAATTTGGGTATTTTATGGAGATAAGTGAAACAATTTGGATTCAAAAGTAATATATTTTAATTTATGGGTTAAATTTTACTTAATTCAATTTTAATTTGGTTATTTTTGGAGATAATTTAAATAATTTGGGTTAAAAAATTGTTACGCCTCACTCCCGGAAGTCTAGAGGGTTAGGTCTTATTACTTAATATCAACTCCAATATCACAGCTATAAAATCCATAAAACTCCATAAAATATTAGTTCATGACTCGATCTCAAATGTGTTCTTCCAAGTGTAGAACTGGCAAGTTGTATCAAAGATAAGTCCAAGATCGTATTCCACAGGGATAAAGGATTATCAAAGCATTTGTGAGATTTTATGGTAAAAAAAAAATGTATTGACTATGAGAGATGAAAAATAAAACGGAATGCAATGTGAGGAATTTTTTTATGCTTCTTATGGTTGTAAAAAAAAAAAAAATATGCAAATGCAAAACTAAACTTAAATTGAAATCAAAATGATGAAATTCACTTTTAGTAACTTAACACGTGAAGATTCTTGAAGGTGAGTTAAGAAAAATTATGAATTTAATTCAGTAAAATTAAGTCAGAGATGGAAAATAAAGTGTCTAAAAGGAAAATTAGCAAATACTTGGGTTGGGTATTAGACTCTCTTTATTTCGGTTCCTAGATAATCTTCTCGATTAACAATCTAGTCAAAGCATTGATAAACAGAAGATAAAAAAAAGTGTTCTGCTCAGGATTCTTTGCAAAATTTCCCCAATGAATTCTCTATTTACTAGCCAAACATATTAACAATCAACCAAGAGAGCCTTGATAATTTTTAAACTTTTATTATACCTTACGTCAACAACAAATCAAGTACAAGAGTTGTAATCTATTTTCAAATCAAATCCAACTAGTAACATAGTAAAATCGATATTTATCAACAAAAAATTGCATTAAATTAGAATCCAAAACAAATCAAGTCTCATTCCACAATCTAAATTTTAAAAATTAGCTACGCATGATATTTCTAGCAACAAAAATTAATCTAAATTAAGCCACGATAAAATCTGAGAGAAAATACCTAAATGAAACCTCAAAGTCGCTTTCGTGACAAATGGTAAGGAAAAATCAAAATCAAAATAAACTACAATGTAACGCCCCAGAAAACTAGGAAATAAAAACCAGTAGAAAAATAAACACAAAAAATCCCAGAAAAGAAAAACCAATCTGCCTCAAATGAAAGAGAAGCCACAGCAAAGAAAAAAGTAAAACCCAGCAGAAAAATAAAGAAGCCAACGCTGTCCACCGAAACCGAAAACTAAAACTAAGGATGGAGGAAACGGAACTGACCGCCCCAAGAAAAATAAACTAAAAACTGAAATAAAATCCTAAGGAAAGAAAATGAACACTGGAAAATGAAAACTCTGTTGAAGGAAAAGGAAAACTAAAACCCAGCAAAAGAAATAAGGTATAAGCCGAAGCTGCAGCGCCCCGAACATCAAAGGAAAACCGAGAAAAAAAAAAAAAAAAAAAAAGAAAAAAAAAAAAAAACAAGAAAGGAATGAAGAGGAAAAACGAACCCCCCCAAAAAGAAAAACTGAGGGAAAAAATGAAGAGAGAATACCAACCTCGATTTTTCCTTTCCCTTTTATCTTTCTTTCCAGCGTGCTCTGCTTTTCAGCAAGCCCATATTCCGTGTGCGTGATTCTTCTTCTCTTCACGCCCGTTGCCTTTCCATCCAGCTCCGGTGCGTACGTGCTTGAGGCCAGCCCAGTGCACTGCGTGATTCGCTCCAGCTCCTGCACCCAACGTTACGGGTTATGCTGCTTTGCAGCTCACGCCTCTCTACACCAGCTCCTGTGTGTTGCTGAGTTACTGTCCCAACTGCAGCACGAGGCGTGCTCTGCGTTTCTTTTGTCTTTGAGTTCCAGCTCGTAGCACGTAAAGCGTGCTCCTGATGCTGCTGTCCTTTTCATTTTCGTTTTAGATGCCGTGATCTGCCATTATTTAAAATTAATTTCTACCCAGCCTTCCAAGAGTACCCCTTTTGGCAATACCTTAATTTTAAAGTATCACTGAGAGTCTCCTCTCTAGAGCTTTTTCAAAGCTTCGGAGGTGGTGTTTTTCTACAGTCCCGTGGTTTTCATGGCTAGCAGAAAACGTGGTGGAGCTGAAGTTTTAATGGCTCAATGGAGAAAGCTCAAACTATCTGAGGAGGAAGAAGAAGTAGTGGAGATAATGCAAACTGGAAAAAAAGAGATAGATCGCAAGGGAGAAAAGAGTCTGATAGGAAGGGTCTGTTCAGACCGTCCAGTTAGCAAAACATTGATCAGCAATACCATGGCAAAAATATGGCGTATTAGCAGAAGGGCAGTCTTTCAAGAAGTGGAACGTAACACATTCGTAATCTCTTTTGAAACTCATGCAGACATGTATAAAGTTCTTGAAGGGAAACCGTGGTCTTTCGATTCATCTTTGTTTGTACTGATCCCATACGAGGGGAAGTTATGCCTCAGGGAGATGGTTTTCGACAAAGAAACCTTTTGGTTACAAATCCATAACATGCCTCTAGGGTGCATGTCTATGGAATGGGGAAACCAAATCGGAAGTTCAGTGGGAAGGGTATTAGAAGTTGACGTAGAAGAAGATGGTACTGGATGGGGAAGGTATCTAAGGGTAAAACTACAGCTAGCACTGATGAAGGCTATCCCGAGGGGTCGCTTCATCAATGTAGAGCAAACAAAGCACTGGGTATACTTCCGTTATGAAAATCTACCCCGAATCTGCCTCAAGTGTGGATGGTTTGTTCATGGAGAGATGGGCTGCATGGCTACGCATGCAGATCAAGCAGTGGAGGGAGGGTCGGAACCTCAGTTTGGATCCTGGCTAAGGGCAGAGAGCTTCTCAAAGCGCAACTTATTTTCTTACCGAAACAACAAAGGAAGAGAGGATTTGTACACGAGAGATACTAGTGGGCAGGCAGAGGTGGAGGGTGGTGTAGGAAATGAGGAAGGAGATCGGCAAGCCAATGGAAGTAACATGCACTCTTCATCAACCTTCTCCAACACACAGGGACCAGTGACGGTCGAAGCTAGAAGAAGAACAGTGGAAAAGGAACTAGTACGAACCTCAGAAATGTCAGGGGAAGGTATGGCAACCTAGGTCGATGTGCAACAATCGGTATGGGAGATACAGTGAAAGCAGGTCAACAGCGAGAAAGAAAAGGGCGGGAAGACAAGCTTTTAGAGGAACAGGAGAGCAGGCCGGGTCTCTATGCTGGGCCTGAAGGGGACCCAATCCTATCGGCCCCAAAGCCCATAAGCCAGAGGCTTTCAACCACAACGGCTAGCTCTCTGGCCAATGGGATAGACAGAGTTGCTTGTACTGTACAGGAGTCACAGAGTAAAAGAACTGATCGAAGATGGAAGAGGCTAGCAAGAAATCTGAAGCAACCATCCTCCTCAACCATGGTTACTCGATCCCAAGGGGAAAAACGCCTAGCTATGGTAAGTTTAGCAAACGTTAGCCCCTTGAAAAAACATAAGTCATTTGCTGTGAATGGAATACTTGGAGAGGAAGCCCTCTCTGTGGATATAGTGGAGGCTGCAAGGCAGCCCCACCAGGGGTTATGAGAATCCTAAGTTGGAACTGTAGGGGGCTTGGGAACCCCCAAACAGTTCAATACCTTGGTATGTTGATCAAGGAAAAGAAGCCCGAGCTGGTCTTTCCAATGGAGACCAAGCTATCGTATACAAAAGCTTGTAGGATCTCTAAGAGGTTCAGGTTTCAAGGCTGTGTAGTTGTAGAGGCAGTGGGAAGAGAGGGGGGGGGGGGGGGCTTATGCTCATGTGGAAAGAAGAGAGTATGGTAGAGCTCATCAACTACTCTCAGTATCACATTAATGTGCGTATGAGTGATGAATCAGGCAGTAATAGATGGTTGCTATCTTGTTTCTATGGCCACCCTGTTACAAGCTTAAGAAATAAGACCTGGAGATTATTATCATCTTTTAAGCCTGCAGTTGGGGGGTGGGGGGTCATAGGTGATTTCAACGAGGTTCTGTACAGTGATGAGAAGGAAGGAGGAAATCCTAGGAGTGAGTATTTGATGAGACAATTCAGGGAGGTGATGGAGGAAGGCAGTTTATGTGATCTGGGGTGGGCTGGAAATAAATTCACCTGGAGCAATTGCCATGAAGATGAATCTTTCACTAAAGAGAGATTGGATAGAGCTATAGCTAATGTTGATTGGAAATCTCTATACCCGATGCATACAGTTGAGACTCTCCCAGCCATCTGTTCTGATCACAGCCCAATATTGTTAGATTTCAGTATTGAGAGGTGCTCATTTCGAAGATGGCATCATTTCTTTAAGTATGAGGCCAGCTGGAACAATGAGGAGGGTTGTAGTGAGGTTGTAGCAGAAGCATGGAATAAACGTATGGGAGAGAGGAGCAGGATGGAAGGTTTGATGAGGAAGCTAGAAACCACCCAAAGGAAGCTCAGTCAGTGGAGTAGAAATTTGAATAGAGACAGGATAGAGGCAATTAAAGAAAAGACCCACCAACTAGATTCCTTACAAAGGAATGCAGGGGCTGAGAACTCAAGAGAATAGAAAAAGCTCCAAGTGGACCTTAATCACCTTTTAAACCAGGAAGACATAAAGTGGAAACAAAGGGCAAAAAGACACTGGTTGGTAGAAGGAGACAGAAACACCAGATTCTATCATGCCTGTGTGAACCAAAGAAAAAAGAAAAATGCCATCAGGAGAGTGAAGGACTTGAATGGGAATGAATTAGTAGAGAAAGAAGCTATAGCAGAAGGTTTTAAGGCCTATTTCAATTCAGTTTATTAGTCCACTCAACCTGACTCTACATGCATCAACAAGTGTCTGCAGGGAATAGAACTTAAGGTTTCTAATGAGATGCGAACTAAGCTGGAAAGGAATTCCACTGCCAAGGAAGTAGAAGTGGCTCTAAAGCAAATGTCTCCTTTCAAGTCACCTGGTCCCGATGGGTATAGTGCAGGCTTCTATCAAGAACATTGGAAGACTGTGGGGCAGGATGTGTCCAGTGCAGTAATGGAGTTTCTGAGTTCAGGAATAATGCCATGGAGTTTGAACCATATCCATCTTGTCCTTATTCCTAAGGTAAACCAGCCTATCTCAGTCCAAGATTTCAGACCTATATCTCTTTGTAATGTTGCTTACAAGCTAGTATCCAAAGTCTTAGCAAATAGAATGATAGGTGTCTTGGAAAAGGTTATATCGTGGAACCAAAGTGCCTTTCTCCCCAAAAGGCTCATCACAAACAATATAATGGTGGCATTTGAGCTGTTACATACTATGCATTCAAAAAAGAAAGGAAGGGAGGGTTCTATGGCAATTAAGCTAGACATGTCAAAAGCCTATGATAGGGTGGAGTGGAATTTTTTAGAGGCTATACTGATTAAGTTGGGTTTTGGCTTGAAGTGGACTAACCTTCTAATGAACTGCGTCAGAACAGTCACTTACTCTACTATTTTGAATGGCATACCAGGAGAGGTAATCACACCCACAAGAGGCTTGAGACAAGGTGACCCTTTGTCACCTTATCTATTTCTCTTAGGTGCTGAAGCTCTCAGTTCTCTTTTGAGTGGTGCTGAACAGAGAGGCATCATTAAGGGGGTTGCAGTATCAAGGAATGGAACCAAAATTAACCACCTGCTTTTTGCCGATGACTGTGCTATTTTTTGCAGAGCTAAACTGGTGGAATGGTACCAGATCAAGGGCCTTCTGTCAGTATATGAGGAAGCATCGGGCCAAACACTAAATCAAGAGAAGACAAGTGTGTTTTTTAGCTCCAATACAAGGGAGGAAACAAAGAATTTTATTTTGCAGCGGGTAAATGGCTCAAGGTGTAACAACTATAACAGGTATCTCGGACTTCCAACAATAGTGGGCAGATCGAAATATAACACCTTCAAAAATCTTAAGGAAAAGGTGTGGAGGAGGGTCAATAGCTGGAAGCATAGGTTTCTTTCCTCTGCTGGGAAGGAAATTCTAATTAAAAGTGTGTTGCAAGCTATCCCAACCTATGCCATGAGTGTGTTTAAGATGCCTGGAAAGCTACTAAAAGAAATGGAAGCTATCATAGCCAAATTCTGGTGGTGTCAAAAAGAGGCAGAAAGGGGTATCCATTGGAAATCATGGAGCAGCTTGGGGACAGTTAAAAACCAAGGTGGGTTGGGTTTCAGGGACTTCAATAGCTTCAACAGGGCTCTCTTAGCAAAGCAACTATGGAGAATGATTAAAGAGCCGCAGTCCTTAGTCTCAAGAATTTTCAAAGAGAAGTACTTCCTGAACTGTGATGTGATGGAGGCTGAGTTGAAGGGTTCTCCATCGTATATATGGAGAAGCATTTGGTCTAGTAGGAACCTGGTGAAAGAAGGGTTAGTATGTAGAGTTGGCAATGGAAGAGACATATCAATATGGAAGGAAAAGTGGCTGCCTCGACCAGTAACATATCAAGTACAGACCCCCTCCAACACTTTGGATTCAAATTGTAAGGTGAGTGCCTTAATCAATGTAAGCACAAAGTCATGGAAGGAGGATCTAGTCAAGGCTATCTTCAGTAAAGAGGAAGCAAACTTGATTCTTTCAATCCCCATTAGCAAGAGAGGGGCTAGTGACAAAAGGATATGGCAGGGTCTGCAAAAGGAACTTTCACAGTCAAAAGTGCTTATTACATGGATACTAGCTTTTCAAAAAGAAGTGGGGGAGAGTCCTCTTCAGGAGGGGATAATGCAGGGGTGTGGAAGGACCTATGGAAGTTGGAAGTCCCGGGGAAAATCAGAATGTTTGTATGGAGGAGCCTATCCAATATACTTCCAACCAAAGATATGCTGTGTAGGGAGAGCATTGTGGAGAGTAACCTGTGTCCTATCTGTATCAGAGAGCCTGAAACCGTAATACATACCCTGTGGACCTGTCCAGCAGCTCGAGATGTGTGGGGAGTTGACAGTAGCAAGCTCAAGAAGTGGAACAGTTCCTTCTGTGATTTCCAGCAGTTATGGAAAGAAATGTCAACAAGACTCGACAGAGAGGAGCTACAAATGGCTGCAGTGCTGTGTCACCTTCTGTGGAGCAGGAGGAATGCTTTTGTCTTCAAAGACCAGTTCATGAGTCCTGAGACCATTACAGCAATGGCTCAGGCTGAAGTTTCAGTGCTGAGGGAGGTTAATTCCAAGGTTAGCAGCAGGTTAGAGGGAGGGGGGTCAGCTGCAGTGGCCGGTAGGCAGTGGCAATTACCTGAGTGGCCTGCTGTAAAGGTGAATTTCGATGCTGCATTTGATAAGTCCTTGAATAGAGGTGCAATAGGCATAGTAGTAAGAGATTGTGAAGGAAAGTTAAAAGCCTGCCTAACTACATCAAGGGACCAGGTTTTCTCGGCTGCCCAAGCAGAAAAAGCAGCACTACAGAGGGCTTTGGATATGTGTATAGACATGGACTTGAACCATGTTGTCTTCGAAGGAGATGCAAAGGCAATCATAGAGGCTGTCAATTCAAGAAATGAGGACTTTTCGTGGGGTGGCCAAGAGACAGATGATTTGCAGCATGTGATGAGGCTTCATCCGGGTTGGAAGCTATCTTTCGCTCTCAGGTCTGCGAATGGTGCAGCTCACAATGCTGCATGTTTAGCTATTAAGGAATCCAACGAGAGGGTGTGGATTGAGAGTGGACCCTTGGCGGTTATGAACTCTGTTTTGAGTGATGTACCTATTGTTGTTGCAAGTTGATCAATGAAAGCAGGTTTTTCTATCAAAAAAAAAAAAAAAGAGTACCCCTTTGGCAGCTCATGTGTTCTTTTTTTTTTATTGGGAAAAAGCTACCCTGCCGCTTGAGTCTGCCCGCTCCAAATGACCGCTTGACGTGGTGGCTAACGTGGTGCATGATGTGGCATGCAATCAATACAAAAAAATTCAACCCCTTTCACCTAGTCTGTCTGTGTGTGTGAACTGTGAAGACCGAGCCCTCGCATCCACCTTCTCCGCCCTCTTACAGCGCCGACTACCATTCTTGACCCCATTTTTGACGAGTTTTCATCCACAGAAATTCCACACGCGACTGGATCTGACAGCTTCTCTATATACTGAGCTTGGCTGAACTCTCACCGACAGCTTCTCTGTGTATTCACTCCGATGCGATTCAGTGGTGAGCAAAAGGTAAAAAAAATTGAGGTTGGCTGGATAATGTTCTCACTGATAGTTTTTCTTTCAACGCGATTCAGTTTCTTTTTCTTTGTTTAGTATTTTTATGGTAGATTATGTACGGGGTAACAGGATTCAATGTTCTTTTCATGGTAGATTATATACAGAAGGTTAAAAAAATTGAGCTTGGCTGGATTATGTTTGCGATTCAGTGTTCGTTTTCTTTGTTTAGTTTTCCATGCTAGATTATGTACTCACTGACAAGTTTTTTCTACATAAACCCACTTGGTATAGATCATGCTCTGTTCTTGAAACCCACCTATTGTGAATAAAAAATTGGTCCCTGTTGTGTGAAGTCTTTACAAATATATTCTTGGTGCTGATTATAAAATTTCCCTCATAGCTTTAAGAACGCTGTTTTGAAAATATATTCTATTTATTGGACAAGCTCAAGGAGTCTCCTATTCTTTTGGCTGGTGTTTTCTAGTGGAGAATGAGTGAACGAGGGGCTGAAAAAACATCCATTCTTTCTTGTGGAATGAAACTAGTATCCATTTTTTTCTCCTCGAAAAAGCATCTTAAACAATTGAAGAAAACTTTCTATTATTTTTATTCTCTTCTATGACTAGCTGCTAATTGTTAAATGTGATGATAAAAAATTTTATAATCTTCTCATATCAATAATATGAAGAAAATGATATGCTAATTCAATTATTGGATACTGATTGTAGGTTCTTCAAGACTAAGTCAATATGGCTTCTGACATAGAATTATCGGATAATGAGTATGATGAAGCAGTGGTTGATGGTGAGCCCGACAATGATGATGGTGTCGAAGAGCCCAAGGTTGGAATGACATTTTCTAGTGAGGAAGATGTTCGGTCTTACTATATGAAGTATGCTAAGCATAAAGGATTCGGGGTTCATAGAAGGAATTTTTGACAAAATGATGGTGGGAAGATTAGATGGTTTACATTGGTATGTACACAGCAAGATGGATTCCAATGTCCTCGAGCAAAGACAAATAAAGAGGGTAGGGTGTAAAGCAAGAGTTAATGCAGTTTTAAATGTGGATGGCGGATTTACATTGTCTAGTGTAATATTGGATCACACACATGTATGTAGTCCAGGGAAAGCAAGACACTTGGACTGTTTTTTCTACTCCCTTGACTACTCCAACACCTCCATTACAAGCACAACCGGATTATGATCTATACCAACCTAGATAGTGGTAGCCATGATGGTGCTGTATTTATGATGAACAACACAAGCCTTGTAATGAAGTATTCTGAAAGTGTTGTATAGCATATGTGCTTTTTGTAATGAAAGTGTTTTGCACACCTGTTGCGTGTTTGTACAGCATAGGTGCTTTAGTAAATGGGTTAAGTTTGAATCCTTTATAATGAATGTTGTTGGGCTTTTGTAATGAATGTTCTTTGACTCATTTAATTAAGTAATATCTGTTGTTGTTCAATAAATCTCCAAAAGATAAATTTACACATTTCCAGAATATTGAACTTCATCCATCATTGATAGCAAAAACAAGCACAAGACTTCTAGGATATTCAAGTCCGTACATCTTGAAAATTTATGCATGAGAATATTCGAGTTTACAAAGAGCTTCCACAAAGAGTTTCCACATACATATAGACTTTCCAGGTCTGAATAAATACAAAGAGCTTCCACATAGATGAGCATATTCAAGTCTCAATAAATACAAAGAGCTTCCATATACATATAGACTTTCCAAGTTTACTACTTCTATTACAACATTGATATGACTAACATTTTCCGTTAAACAAAACCCTAGTGGATATAAGGAACCCAAAAAAAAGAAAAGACCACGACAATGCAATTGTTAGAACATAGGTAGCCTTCTGCAATTGCTTCTTGCACCTTTCGGCCTTTATTTTTAGTCTATGATTCAAGGTTTGGATATGCATTGTTGCTTGGATCTTTTCGACTTCAACTTTTAACCTCTCATTTGAGTGCACTAATCGCTTGATTTGTCTTTTGACAATATGATAGTATTCCAGGATCACCAATAAAAGTATCCACAAGACTTCCCAGCCTGCAAAAATCAATCCTCACTTCAATTTTGGCAAACAAACAAAACTATCAATGAAAATGAGTTATAGGGGCAAGAAGAGAAGTGATGTGATAATGTCAGCTACGTGCTTAGGATTGTTGAATGCTCAAATAGCTGCAAGTCATTAACCATGACCACCCAAATGTTTATTTGTTTTCTTAGTTTCCTTTTCAAGCAATGTCATGGACTATCACCGCTTAGACACAAACGCTTGCAATAATAAACGTCATTTATTGCTATAGAAACCTTTAATTTACCACCATCTCATGCTCCAACATATCAAATACAATGAACTCTGTGATTGTGAGAAATGAGTTTTTAATTTTTTTTTAATCCATGATTGAGTTTTTGGCTTATTTTAGCAGTTAAATCTTCTCACCTAATAATATAACAAGATTTTACCACAAATCAGTCCAGACACCAAGCAAACCAACGAAATCAAATCTGGGTAATGAAAATGCTAGTAAACCTATACCCAAGCAAACCTAGCCAACGAAATCAAATCTGGAAAATGAAAATGCTAGCAAACCTAGCCAACAAAATGTCCTCTTTCTCAGTCCAGACACAATGGAAAATATGAAGAATAAAGTCACTTGTTCAAAACATTATATGCTTTTCCCATCGATTTTGAAGAAAAAAGAAGCAACTCCAACTCAAAATCTAATGGCACGTAGAGATATCCTACTCCATAATACACACAATTATAGTGGAACACAGACCCATTACCATAAATCTAGGCTTCAAACAGAAATACTGTAAAACAGCATCATTGAGCCGAAATTGCCCAAAAGAGGGTTGTTTACCCACAGACACCAAGAACATATGAAGAATAAAGTCACTTTGTTCAAATCTCACCGTATGGCCAGATCTGAGTGGGGAAGCTCTGCCGCCGCGTGAGTAAATCCACTTCTTCAAAGCAGTCTGCGTTTCCAAATTTGAAGGAGGAAGCCAATGTTCACGTCCAGCGACAGGACGACCGCAGCATGGTGACGGCACAATGATAGGAAGGCGATTGGAGGGCCAGGAGAGGGCGAGGGCCATCAAGCGTATATCAGTGGATCAATCTCAAATTACATCCGTTCAACCCCTTTCTTTTTGTGTTTTTTTTTTAATAGAGTCCACGTGGCATGTCACGTCAAGCGGTCATCTGCAGCGGTAAAAGGGAAGCGGCACAGTATCACGACCCTTTTTTTTTTAATAGTGTCCAACAACATATAAGTAAAATATGAGAGGAGTAAAATTAGAGTATTTATTTTCATGTGAAATAACTGCATTATAAATCATTTTAAGTATAAAAAAATATCAAAATTTATCAATTGACTCAAGTATCATAATCTACTGCATAATTAAGTACTTAAATTATTTTTGGTTCAATAATTTATTCACTTAAGCAAATTAATCATGCAGTTTTTTAACATTTCATCAGTTTACATGCTCAACCCAAATATTCATATTCCTTAATAGGGATAACAAAAACATACTCAATTAAATAAATTAGAAACTCTCCAAAAATTTGAAAATATCCTTAACTCAACATATCAAAATAACTGAAAATAACCAATTTACTAACTATGACCCAAATAAGTACATATAAATTCAAAATACAAAAAAAAAAAAAAAAAAAACCATTTAAAACAATCCTTACCTCAACTACAAATCATCTCCTCTATCTCTTGAACCTCTCCTCTCTCTCTAGAACCTCTCATCTCAAGGTGGTCGATGCCCTCTCCTTTTGTGTATCTCCATGGTGGTCAATAAGCTATCCAGCTATAAGACCATTATGAGATGCGAGATTCTATAACAACAGAGGTATCCATCTTGACTTATCTAAACAAATACATCCAACTTCCACCCTCCAAAGGAGGAGAGGGACTCAAACCCTCCTCCTCCATTGAAGGAGAGGGACTAGCATGCTATGGACAATAAAATCCAATAAATTATTTCTATTTATTTTTAATAAACATAAAAGAAAAAAAAAATATTAAACATTAAGACTAAAAAAACATTAGAATAATAAAAATACTGTAGCCCTCTAGCAGGCTGTCAGTCATGATGGACTTTTCCCATCATTTTCGCTCATCTAGCCCACGCTGTCTGCCCACTATCTTTTTTGTCTATGAGTGCCTAACAAACACCCACTTTCTCCTGCAACAGGCATGGGTGGGACTCCACGTTCATCTGCTCCATCTCCATTCAACTCCTTGCCCCCCAAGGCCCTAAGTAGCTACTGCAAAACTACCCATGATTCCAAGCTCACGGCTTGATTCCATGGCTCACAATGGATGCATGCATGCACGACGGCTCAAGGCAAAACATCCTCTTCTTTCCATTTCCATGCACATCTCCAGCATTCCTCCATATTATAATGCAACATCTCACAAGTTGTGGGCCACAACCAGAGAGGTTTGATGCTTTGTTCTCTAGTTTCTGAAACAGAGGTCCGGTGTGGCCTTCCCCTGCTTCCGAGATTACAAGTTTCTACTAGTCTGATGTGGGGAGTTCATACCTATGATGGGCACACTTCTCACATTTTCCTTTAAAGTAGAAAAGTTCTATGAATACGTTCTTACCATGATGTAAGGTGGAGGGTCCATTTAGTGCTTCTAGTCCAACGAAGAAGGGTCTCTATCAGCTGGCCCAAGCTAGAGGTCCTAGGCCCAATAGGGTTGCTGCCTTGCATGGGAGGATAAGAATTTCATGCACGTACATGACCATTCCAGTTACTTAGTGATAATCCAAGCTGATAAACATCACGTGAGATAGGCATCACGTGAGCATGATCTAACTGTAGTGTTGATCTAATTCAACCTAATGTCTCTATATATACCAGGTAATTTCAAAGACAATCTCAATCTGAATTCTTCATTACTCGTGGGTTATTCTTTATTGACTTAAGCATTGAAGTGCTTGCAGGCGTACCACACCGACGTCCTCTTACATCTTGCAAGTGAACAATTATGTTTGGGGTGGTGGGATATGTCCTTAACAGTGGTGCTGTCTGTAGGATCTTATTCCAGTTTCTCATTGCACACCAACATGGTTCTCACATGCTGATCTTAACCTGTTCCTTAGCAAACTGTGAGATGGATACATTACCAACAACCATGGAAGCACGACTAGCAGCGACAGAAGAAAAGCTGAAGAAGGCGTTGGATGCCATGAAGGCTTTGAAGAAAGAAAACGATGACTTGAGATGAAAGAACGTAGAACTCAACGAAACCACTACACCCGACCACAGTGAGCAGGGTGAAGGCAAAGTGCATTACAATGGAGAACCAAGCCTAGGAGAGGCGAAGAAGAAAAAGATGTATGATGAGTTGAGAAGTCTGGCAGGAAAATATGAAGAGATATCGAAGAAAATGGGAGGGTCTTCCTCGGTAGAATGCCTGTTAAACCAAACCGATTTGCCATACAATGAAAAGATTATGGCCATGCTGCTCCCACCAAAATTAAAGTTACCCCAAATAGATATGTACGATGGGTCCAAAGATCCAGTGGAGCATCTGGAGAACTTTAAAGCCCACATCATGCTCCATGGTTTTCTTGGGGAGATCGCCTGCTGAGCTTTCCTCTTGACCCTAAAGGGAACAGCAAGAGGGTGGTTTGGAACCCTCAAGCTGAGGTCAATAAACAGCTTCGAAGAATTGGCTAAGCTGCTTCTGACATAGTTCATGCCCAGCAAGAGACTTCGGCGCCCAGTCACCTATCTGCTAACGGTCAAACAAAAGGAGGATGAGAACCTGAAGGCCTGCCTTACCCATTTTAACAAGGAAAGGTCGACAATGGATGAACAAGAAGAGAAGATTACCCTCGCCGCCCTCCTGGGTGGGATTTGGCCATGCAATCCCTTCATGGCTAAATTGGCTGGAAAGACTCCTTCCATCCTGAGGGAGTTTATGGATAGGTCGAATGGTTTTGTTAACGCCAAAAATACATTACAAGCTTTTGTGTATCCAAGGAAGGAAGAAAACAAGATCGAACGGAGAAATAGGAAAATTGATAGAAAGCTTGGATCAAATTTTCAAGATAGGACTGACGTTACTCCAAGTACCATCAAACAAGGTGGCATTGGACTGAAGACTACACCATTATGAAGAAGAGGGTGACTAAGCTAGAAGGGACAGGAGAGTTGGAGTGGATGGTTATAGAGCACTCAGAGGCCAAAAGGCGCCATGACATGAGTCTGGATGCAGTTCTAAAAGAAGCAGCAGTCCCGATTGGCGACGCTAGTACAAAACTGATGCCCACAGAGATAACAGGGACAAGGTGCCCCCAAAGGGTGATATGAATAGGGCACATATAGGGGAAATCCGGACAATAGCTAGGGGCTTCACTGGAGTTGGCATGTCCACATCTAGTCGAAAAGTCCATGCACGAAGGGCAAGGTATGAGGAAATATATGTGATAGACAGGGCCCCCAAACATCAAAAATTTGATGTTTAGGCAATAATATCCTTTAGGGAGGAAGATTGGGAATGAGTATTATACCCGCATGATGATGCCTTGGTAGTTACCCTCATAGTAGCCAATTATATGACCAAGCAGATACTAATTGACAATGAAAGCTTGGCAGATATACTATTCTAGGAGGCTTTCACTAGGATGGGTATTAGTGCCAATAAGTTAAGACCCTCTCCGACACCACTAAAGGATTTTTTGGAGATACAATACATCCAATAGGCGCTATTACCCTCCTAGTGACCGCCAAGACGGGGAGGCAGATGGCCACCACCCTAACCGACTTCTTGGTGGTAAAGGCCCCATCCTCCTATAATGCCATATTGGGGAGACCAACTCTTAACCATCTCAAGGCAGTTACATCCACTTACCACCTTAAGATGAAGTTCCCAACCGATAGCGGGGTAAGTGAGATACGGGGTGAACAAGTTCTAGCACGAGAATGTTACATACAAGAACTAAAGAGCAATCAAAACGAAGTGTGTGGCATCACAAGAGGAACTGGGATGTCAGCATCATAAGAGGAAGAGGAAGTTTGGCAGTGACTCTAGAAAAAAGCATAGAGCTCAGAGATGAGCAAAGTCTATATTAGGCCAATGCCAATTCTGATGCCCCCAAATTCCGTTTGGAATCGGACGGATATTTGAAGCGTCAAGACATGCAACACAAGGTTACCTACCCCCATTCATGACATATAAGATGCAATGTTCCTAACATGCATCAAACATTATGCAATATTCGCAACGGATAAATTTTTTCTTTACCAATACTATGCACCAAATTGAAAATATCCCAAATGCTTAAAACATACTTCATACATAAAGACCCATTGAACAACTAAGATCACCACACTAGTCCAAAATGGTTATGATCTAAAAAATACTGGAGATGAAACTCCATCGTACAAGTAATTTACGTTAACTACTATATTAACATTGACGTTTCATCTTCGCTCAGTCAACTGTGGTTAGTTGGTCAGCTTCTGATTCTCCTTCAGGTCCTGTAACAAGATCTACCATTTGGGGGGAATGGTAGTTGGGACTACCACAGTGAGATTTGATTACAAATCTCAGTAAGTTAACAAAAAACCTCCACACAGACTAATGATGCATGGATGACAGTAAAAGCATGAATGCATAATCAAATTCATAAGTAATTAAAGCATAACTTGACGTACAACATAGCATAACTGACATAACTTAAATTGAAATGTGAACTGAACTTGACTTGACATGAACTTGATCTGAAACTTGACTTAACATGAACTTGCTCTAAAACTTGACTTAACATAAATGTAATCTAAAACTTATTCTTTAACTGCTTAAATACATACTCCACAGTTGTTGTGGCCCCATGTATTCTACGTGTCACAATTGCTGTGTCTCACATAGTGTATGCATCACAATTGCTGTGACCCCATACATAAGCAATCAAAGCATAACTTGACGTACAACATAGCATAACTGACATAACTTAAATTGAAATGTGAACTGAACTTGACTTGACATGAACTTGAACATGAACATAATATTTACGTGAACATAACATGACATAACATAAACTTGATCTGAAACTTATTCTTTAACTGCTTAAATATATACTCCACAGTTATTGTGGCCCCATATATTCTACGTGTCACAATTACTGTGTCTCACATAGTGTATGCGTTACAATTGCTGTGACCCCATACTTCGTGTGCCACAGTTGTTGTGGACCCCACAAAACTGAATGTGGCTCCATCAGCGTTAGTGCCTGGCGCGCTTTGGTGACCAGCTAGTTAGGTCCTCGCCCGCTACCCGTTGACAGTATTTTGTCAACTTAGAGAATTTCACACCTATTTAAACACTTCAGCATGAACAAAGGAATTTCACTAGGATATTACCCCATCTTAGCACTTAGGGTCGTGATTGACATGAATAACTTGACTTGACTGTTCTCGAAATACAAATACTGTACTCAAGATGAAATGTGACTGGAATACGAAAGGACAGAAGCCCTGACATAACAAAACGTGACTTGAACATAACTTGAGAGACATGACCAACTTGAGATAGAACCATATCGTAACATGACATAAACATATAATACACAATATTTCATAACATGGTATCACATGTAACGGAAACATACTTGACATGACATACTTGCAACAGTGAACATGACATGACATAGATGTAATAGATGGCATATTTAACATGATATATTTGCAATATATAGTAAGTAATACATGACAGAATATCTTGTATAACAGATGAATAACTCATGACAGAATAAATTCTGTGTAACAGAAAAATATGTGATAACTTGGCATGGCATGACATATATGATAACACATATACATACACTGTAGTTTCTTTACTTAGCACACACACAGAGTAAACTGCTAGTAAGTTAAAAGCTAACTTACCTCGATCTCTGCATTTCTTATGAAAGCTCAAACGCGATCACGAGGAACTGTAATTAGTGATTCTAAAAGTTAGAACCAAATCACTAATACTTTGAAATATGAAAAAATACTAACTTAAGAGTAAAATTTCCATTTTACCCTCTACATGTGGGAAAATGACCATTTTACCCCTAACTTAAGGGTTTTGCATGCTAACTCCAAAAGTCACCAAAATTTACATGCCTCATGTAAATTTTATCGTAAACTCAAAAATCAATTTATAAAAATTTAAAACTAATCACAACTATTAAAATTCCATAGGGCCGAAATTTTCATATGCTATTTCCATTGATTTTTGTTTCTAATTTGTTTTGATCAACCTTTTGATCTATGACTTATAAAGATGTGATCTTCAAACCAAACCATCACATGATTTAAAAAGATGTCATAAAACATATATAAGCTTCTAATTCAAGATCACATAGTTAAACATTAACCAAAACATAAATTGAGCCAAGAACATCCACACTTTGGCCTATCCAAACATCTCTTTGTATAATATTTCATATCTTTGAAACTAACATCAAATATCTTCAAAATAATATTCTAATATTTATATAAGAGGCTTAAGATCCTCCAATAAAATTATCAAAGCCATTGGAATAGGTTTAAACCACCAAAGATTTTAAACTTTCTCAAAACAGAAACTGTTTTTTCCTCTTCCAGTTTCTAAGTTTTAGATCTAAGAAAATCTTTTATTAAAACCTTTAATCATGCAAAAAATCCTAAACCAATAATCATATACACATGTTAACAATACTCCATAAAATTTTCGGATCAAGATCTCTATCCATTAGCTTGGTAAAAAACTCCAAAATACAACATATTCTCCAGTTTATCTCCCAGAATGACCTTTCTAGAGTTTAAATAATATTTTACTAACCAAATGATCTTAAAATGGAACAAATAAGCTATCCATGTAAACTAGACTAAAAAAGGAACAACTTGTATGAAGGAGAATTTACGATAACTTAAAAAAGTTTCGAAATGGGTATACAAAAGAACACCTAAAAACTGTCCTAGAGAGTGTTTGGTGTTCTTTCAATGAAAGGTGTAAAGGAAGATGATTTCATGGGGAGTGGGCTGGAGATATTTATGCACAAGATATGGAAGAGGATGAGGCGGAAGTGAGGGTTGAGTATTGGCCTTTCTTACCCATTAATATTCACAAAATCAGTTCAAGATATTTTTACCCAATAATATCCACAAAAATGAGATCAAGATATTTTTACCTAATAATATCCATAAAAATCAGCTCAAGATATTTTTATCCAATAATATCCACAAAAATTAGCTCAAGATATTTTCTAAAGGTGGAGTGTAGACTTAGAAGAGTGAGGTGGTTAAGATCTTTCCATGTGTCCAATTAAAACTTTTCTAACTTAATTTGGACATTCCATACTGTGATTTTGAAAATATAGTGACAATCGTTTATCAATAATTAGCCCCAAAGTGACCCTAAAAATAAATCAAAGTTTCAAACAGGTGTTTCATCTGAAAATATGAAAAAGAGTTATTGCGCCATAAGACCTTAAATAATCCACCGAGTCTAATGGCACAAACCATAACACATTCTGACACTTCTAACTATCTCCAATAATTAAAAACACACTTTTGATACCATAGTGAGTGATAACACTAACTATATGGTTAGACTAAAACCTATATGATTAACAGATTCGTGAAAACTTATGGGGTCTTCACGAGGTTCCTAAAGCCAATAGAAATTCCACAATTGAATTTTTAGCGAGCTGTTATACCAATGAGCCACTCGAACTTGTAACATTATACCCCAACTGCCCCAGCACTACCACATGTATTGGGACCCAAGTCCCTTCAGGGGATAGAGAAGCTCTGAAGTAGTTATTAATAGAGCACAAGGACATTTTCGCTTGGAGCCATGAGGAGATGCCTGAGATAGACAACAATGTTATCAAACATTAAATATGTGTAGATCCCATGCACAAGATAGTGCACCAAAAAGGGAGGTCGTTCAACGTGAAAAGGTACGCTGCCATTAATGAAGAAGTAAAACATTTGCTCGCCACTGGATTCATCAAGGAAGCCCATTATTTGGAGTGGTTGTCCAATGTTTTCCTAGTGAAAAGGCAAATGGAAAATAGAGAATGTGCGTGGATTTCACTAACTTGAATAAGGCCTACCCAAAAGACAGTTTCCCTCTGCCAGGTATTGATGTTAAGTAGATGTAACAGCAAGACATTGGATGCTGAATTTCATGGACGCCTATTTAGGCTACAATCAAATCTGAATGCACCCAGCAGATGAGGAAAAGATATCGTTCATTATAGATCGGGGATTGTATTGTTACAAGGTTATGCCATTCGGATTGAAAAATACAGGAGCAACCTACTAAAGTTTGGTTAATCAAATGTTTAAGAAGCAGATTCGGATGTCCATGGAAGTATATGTAGATGACCTGCTAGTGAAAAACCCACCCAGAACCTTAGTGACTTGTGGGAGGAGTTCGGAATCCTTCGCTATTACAGGATGAAGTAGAACGTCTCAAAATGTGCTTTCGGGGTCAAGTCAAGAAAATTCTTAGGATTTATTGTGTCCGAGAGAGGAATTGAAGCCTCTCTCGAGAAAATAGAGACTACCCTCAACATGAGCCGCCGAGAAATCTGAACAACAAGCAGTGGCTGGAGAGAAGGGTAGCCGCCCTGAGCAAATTCATAGCCAGGTTGATGGACAAATGCCTCCCTTTCTTCCGGGTGCTATGCAAGACACACCACACACCATTGGAATGAAGAATGTGACAAGGCTTTTGAAAAGCTTAAGCAACACCTATCCAACCCACCACTCCTAAAGCAACCAAAGAAAGGCAACATACTCTACACATATCTAGCAGTCTCCCCGCATGGAATTTTTGCCGTCTTAGTAAAAGAAGAATGAGTCACCCAACTTCCTGTATACTATGTAATTCAGGCTTTGAGGGGAGCAGAGGTAACGTACCTCTGAGTGGAGATGTTAGCCTTCGCTTTGGTGACGGTGACTAAAAGGCTTTGCCCGTATTTTTAGGCTCACGCATAAGGGTACTCACGAAGAGCCCGTTGGCAAAGGCCCTACGGAAACCGAACAACTCAGGAAGGTTGGTTGGGGTGGCAAGTTTGACATAGAATATATACCAAGGAAGGTAGTAAAGGGGCAAGTGTTGGTGGATTTTGTGGCAAAATTCTTAAGTTTCCCCCAAGAAGATGGGGTAGCATCGATGGGAAAACCATGGGTGCTCTTCATAGATGGCTCCTCCTGCAGGGTGGACGGAGGCTTTGGGGTGCATTTGTTGAGTCCCGATGGTCAAGATAGACACTACACGACAACATTAACATTCAAAGTGACCAATAATGAGGCAAAATATGAAGTACTATTGGCAGGACTTTCTATAATGGCCATAATAGGAGCAACTGAGGTATAGGTGAAATCAGATTCACAGGTTGTGGTCAATCAGGTTGATGCATCTATATGCCACAAAGGAGGAGGGATTGAAGAAGTACTTGGCACGAGTCTGGGAAGCACGCGATCTTTTTTCATATTTCAATATATTTCAAATACCTCAAAGGGGATAACAAAGTGGCAAATAGACTGGCACACACAACATCGAGAATGGAAGAAACACCCCTCCTATGGCAAGTCGAAAGGAGGGTCATCGAGTCCCAACCATCAGGAAGGAAATAGGCATCCAAGGCTCAAACATTCCATAATGGGCTGTTGACATGGTTGAATATTTATACATAGGTAAATTACCCGAAGGAAAGGAAGAGGCATGGAGAATAAGGAGAAGGGTGGCGAGATTCATGCTTATCGATGGGGTCCTTTACAAAAGGGGTTTTTTGACTCTGCTACTACGATGTATCTCAGCACAAGAGGAGCAGTATGTCTTAGCGAAAATACATGAAGGAATATGCGGGAACCATTTGGGTGGAAAAGTCCTTAGCTAGGAAATTAGTAAGGGCTAAGTACTATTGGCCCAGCACGCTGAGGGATGCTCGAGAGTTCACTAAAAAATGCGCCAAATGGCAAACATACACGCTAGTACCTCATGCCCCCCAAATGAGTTAACCTCCATGACTGCACCCTAGCCCTTTGCCTAGTGGGGCATGGATCTGGTTGGACCTTTCCCTCCAGGGAGAGAAGGCATGAAGTTCATGATCGTTGCAGTGGACTATTTCACAAAATGGGTGGAGACAGAACCACTGGAAACTGTGACAAGCAAGGCCGATTTTTGTGGAAAAATGTCATCTGCAGATATGGGATCCTGCAAAGCATAATCATAAAATGGGGGCCAGTTTGACTCGGACCATTACAAGGAATGGAGTCCAAAGCTAAAGATAAACAGTTCTTCTATATACCAACAGGGTTGTGCCCTCGCTGCGTCCCCAGCTGATGTGGCATATGCCATGTCATCTAACTTTTTTTTTTTTAAAAAAAAAAGAAGAAGAAGAAAGCGGGAACTAAAATGAAATGAAATGGGTATTGTTTTCATTTTTCCGTGGGTTTCCATTTTCGTCTGAGCCACTGTTGAGCTTCTTCTTCTCCTTGTCTGGTTGTTGCGGTCGCCGTCGTGGGATAGTCCACATCTCTGAGTCGCGGTCATCGTTGTGGGCGAGAGAGCTACTGGTCGCGGTCATCGTTGCAGGGGAGAGAGCGACTGGTTCATCTGGTCCTTGGCTATTGAAGTTATATTATCCTCTGAATCCAGTAGCTAGATTTGCTAAAATCTCACAAATGACTGCATTGAACTGAAATTTTCACACACCAAAATACAAGCAGATAAACAGAGATAAATACAAGCAGATAAATAAATTCCATGCACCAAAATACAAGTAGATAAACAAAGATGAATGGTTTTGTTTACATGAAAGGTAATAACTTTGCTGTTATTTCTTCAAGTTCAGCTATTTCTTCAGTCGCCATTGTTGATCTCTGAAGCTTTTTTGCTCCGTGCGCCATTGTTGATCTCTAAAGTTGTAAAAAATCTCTTTTTATCTCTATCTTATATCTGCCTTATTTTTTGTTGCAATACTCGTGGGCTTTCGACATCTGTCTGTGCAGTGACTTCGTTTGGTTTTGCTCATCCCCTTCACGTTTTGGGTTATGTGGATTCCCCAGTTTATATGAAAACACCCTTCGCATTTTGCACCTTTTTGGCCTTTTGATTTTCTTTTACCATCTAGTATACGAATACCTATTCTGTTTGTTTTCTGGGTGGGCCTAGTGGAGGTTTATTGAACCGATTACTAAAAAACAAGGTCCTAGTCTTTTTCCTTACCTTAAATTTCTTTCTTTGTTGAGGTGGGCAGGCTCTGATCATAGACCTCTTGTTCAACGATGAGAGAACTTATGTGTTGAGCCGATTCAAGTCTTATGTTGATTTGCAGGATTGAGGGCTTGGACTGTGCTAGGTACTAGATAGGTTAACCAGTAAGGCGGTTAAAGCTTAGCTGTAGATTGCCTAAACATAAGTTTCCCTAAACCTATTACAAAATAACACCTTCACCTATATAATAACAATGCAAAAGGGTATCCAAAAATGCCTTTGAGGGTGATCTTGAAAAGCATCGCCACAAGACTAAAATGCAAATACTGTTGCATCTGATAACTGTGTAGAGAAGAACTCCCACAGCAACCTTGAACTCATATACAACTCGAATTATCACCCTCCTTGCTAATTTTGGTTGATTTAATGTATTTTTAGTGGCTTCAATGTAGTCTTGACATTATTTAGTGGCTTGAATGTAAACTAGCAATTTTTTTGCATTGGTTGAAATTAACAAGAGCAGCATCAGGAACTCCTTGGGCAGAGGCACGAAAATTGGGTGCAGCTTCAAAGTACATGCTTTTTCTTTGAGAACTCAGCATCAATTCCTGGATCAGAACATGTTAGGAAGTCTATGCGAGCCTCAGCTTCAAAAATTGGATCTGTTGTTTTTGGTTCTCAGGTTGTATTAAGACCTAGTTTCAGTTCATTTAGGTGTCCAAAAAGAGTCTATTTTCGTCTTGAGAAAAAGAGCTTCCTAGAATATTTTGTAAGAGATGTGTCATCTAAAACCTTTGGTGTTCATTTGGAGACACATCTGCTTTGAATTTTGCAACAAATCTGCTGTGAATTTTATGTTTGGAAGCACACATTTGCTGTAAATTTTCATCTTTGTGCGACCTTACAAATGAATAATTACAAGCCCATGGAATAAAGAGATCTCACATCAATTATTGCTCTTACAAACGTGAAGAAAAAAGTCAGTAGCTTTTTATTTGCAAATGGATGGGCATGCCACCATGCATGCATATATTATGAGTTTACAAGAACCAAAATCAAACAGGAAAATAACTTTTCACTGGCTGCCAAAGTTTATGGGCTCCCTCAAGAACCTTTCCTGTAAGAAAAGGAAAGGGAAAAACAATAGAAGAGGAAAAAGTGCTCTGTATTGTATATTGATCAATAATAAATTGATGAATGTTTTGTACAAAGGCAACCATATATTTACACATGGCTACATGGCCAACTGCCTATAGACAGCACCCAAAAGTATCACCTATTCCACTACTAACAATAAAAGGCAGAACAAAAGGTATTTGTACAATTCCAACAAATGGGACAAAAATAGAAAGTGGAAAGGCATGCAATGACTATTCTGGTGCGCCTCCATGCAGATCATCCAGAGCAAACAAAAGACATGTAGAAGCAGAGGCATATTGTAGGTCTTCAAGACTTGTAGTAGCAGCATGAGCAGAGTGCTACAATATTTCCATCTGCCGATCGAACCCTAGTCTTGATGGACATATCAAGATAGACGTTTTGTCCGATCGAATTCAACCACCAGGCCACCAAGAATACTCGAATCAATCTGACATACATAAAAAAAAAAAAAAAAAAAAAAAAAAAAAAAAAAAAGAAAAAAGGAATTCCTTTTCGTTCAACGTTAAATGAACTAGTGCAAGAAAATAAGAGTCATGGATGATATGCCACATACCTTCTGCTCGAGATCGATTAACCTTCTTCCCACGTCCAATAATATCTTTAAGTGTTTCCTTCAGTTCTTTCTCCTCTTCCGGTGGAAGGGGCTGGTAGGAAAAATAATAACATTCATAACACACAAGATCAATTCCCAATTCTCATAACAAAAGGTTGTATGGGACTATCACACAGATGTACCCATTTAAGTTGTGTACAACCCACATAAATCTTATGATTAGTAAACCAGATGTGCGAGAATTGTGCAAGTAATAAAATAGTATGTTATTCTCCTAGCAATAGCAATTTTACAATCAAGGGGAGGAACTTACAATAACAGTCTTCATTACAACTTTCACTTCCCCCCTATGTGCTATGGTCAACTCCACAAATCTCTTAGAGATGCTGTCTATAAATCTTAGCCTTCCATTGTCAGCCAACAAAACTAAAATAATTTATAAAGGATTACACTAATTACAAGCATTTAGCTTTTATTGGAAAATAATTCAATAAAGCTACAATCATCAAAAGATATTAACTAAAATAAAAAATAAAACTGAACATCAATGAATCAAGAAAATAGATCAAATGAATACAAATTGAATATACCCAAACCCTTCGATGGTGAGAGACACGGAATAATGGACATAATCATCAGTTTAATTTTTAAGCCCAACCACACAATGAGAACACCAACACTACCCTTTCCCCATAGTAACAACAACAATTGTTACTGCTGATATTGGATATGGTATGCAAGAAGCAGCAGAAAATCCAAATTATCATAGCATAATGGATATGCAAAATATATTGTGAAAAAGTCATTCACTTGAGGTATCGACTACATGACCCTTTCTTCATGCAAAAAGAAAGAAAAAAAAAACCAAATAATGACAAGATAAGGTGATGTCCCAAGGCAACCTCGAATAACCTAGGACGTACGTCAAAACCCAAATCTGTTTTGCCACTAAGGCCCCTTCTGCCCAAAAAGAAATGGGAAAAGGGGAAAAAATCATATCAATGAAATTTTTTTTTATAAGTTGATGCACTGGTTTATGCCAATATAAATCAACTAAATCACCGTCACCTCCAACACTTGGCTAAAATCCCCTTTCGCTACGGTTAGGTTAATCTAACAACCAATTAGTAGCCTGTGTGCGTGAAGATTTATTTAGACATCAAACCAAGGAAAGGATAAAATGTGAGATAACCACAAGTTAAATAACAACACCATCCAATATCATTACACGAGACAATTCCCAACTCTCCTCACTGCAACCACATGAAAGAAAAATGTATCCACCAAATGAAAACCGTTTACAAAAATAATCTATCAGATCAAAACCAAACATACCCATGAAACACTCCACATCCCAAGTCAGCATTCGAAAGAGAGAGAGAGCTCTGAGGGAAATCGAAGTCACAAGAATCAGAGAGAGAGGTCTGAGGGAAATCAAAGAGGGTTAGGGTTCCTGCTTCTCGAGGTCTGAGAAAGGGGAAATCGAAGGGGAGAGAGAGGTATGAGGGAAGCACGAAGTCACGAGAATAGAATAGAGGGAATTTGAACAAAAGAGAAAATGACGTCATATTAATTTTATGCCACGTAGGATGCGAGGCCGAGGCGGGGTTATAACGCGGTTGTCCATAGCATTTTTCAAAGATAAAAGTGAAATACTCCTTGCTAGGTCATCTGCATGTAAAAAGGGCGTTGAAGTCATCAAACCATGCCACCCATAAACACCTATGACAAGCCTTAGCAGCTTATAGTGATATGTAAAAGGGAACAGAAGTCATCAGACCATGCCACCCTTAAACACCTATGACAAGCCCTAGCAACTTCCGATACCATGTAAAAAGGCACGGAGGTCATCATGCCATGCCACCTTTAAACACCTATGACAAGTCTTAGCGGTGCCATGTAAAAGGACACAGAGGTCATCAAATCATGCCACCCTTAAACACCTATGACAAGCCTTAGCTGATTACGGTACCATGTAAAAAGATCACGAAGGTCATCAGACCATGCCACCCTTAAACACCTATGACAAGTCTTAGCCATTTGTGGTGCCATGTAAAAAGGGCATAGAGGTCATCAAACTATACCACCCTTAAGCACCTATGATAAGCCTTAGCAGTTTACAGTGCCATATAAAAGGATACTATGGGAAACCTTAGCAGCTTGCAGAATCGATCAAAGCAGATACGACTGGCAACAAGGCACTACCCTTTTAAACCAAAATCATTGATTGTGCAAGTACAGCAGGAGGAAAAGGAAATATGACTAAAATGAAAGGGTGGCGAAAAAGGAAGAAATCCAAAAGGGTTATATCATAATCGTCATTACAAAATTTAAAGCAAACCAGAGTTATTATTAAAAAAGTTTTAAATAGGATACACAAAGTACAAAATGAAAGGTAAAAGTACACCGGAGATCAGGTGGCATCATTTCCAGTAGGCGGCAGCAAAGAAGGGACATCCCTAAAGGTGTCAACGCAGCTGCGGGTAGCTTCTTTAGGGTGAAATAAGTCTGATCTAGAGCCGCAAGCTTGGTAGAAGGTTTAGTAATTAGACGAGACCTAAGCCTTAGTATACCAGTGCCATAACCATAGGCAAATGCGCGATCTCTAGTTGCAGGGACAAGATCCTGGCATGTCACAGGCATGCAAGTTTTGCCCGGGCTAAAGCTAGTTCATTCTTTTTCTCGTTCAACTATTAGTCCTTTGCTAGGAAGGCCAATTGTAGTTTCTTGAGCTCCTTGCCAGAGTCCTTACAGCTCTTCTTGTACTGCTCATGCCATCGCCTAAGTTTTGCCAAAGGCCCCTACGCCTCTGAAAGATTAAGAGAGGTAAGGCAGTTATTTTCCACAGCTATCACCAACTCCTAGACCAACACACGACTGTGTTCCTGAGAATCAGCCAGCTCCTCACAAGAAAAGTCTAACTCTCAGGTGTAGGAGAGGAGGTTAGTGCTGAGGCGGGCTCGTTCGGACTCAAAGTCCCTCTAAACGTAGGAGAGCTAGGCCCTAGTAGAATCTCTTTCCAAGTCCAGAAGCTTTGATGCGAAGTCATCCCTGACCTTTGCCTCTTGAGCATGGTGTACTTCATCACGAAATCCAAGGACTTCACTTTCAAGAATTTCTAGGTTGCCTCGCAGGGAGTGAGAATAGCCTTTCAACTACTTTAGCAGTATTTCCAGCTCCCTCTTCCTCTCGGAGAGCACCTCCATCTCCGCCTTCTCCACCCTCCATCTCTCGCAGGCGGCCTTGGCAACATGACATAGCTTCTGCCTCTCCCAAACTTCTTCCTCAAGGTGAGCTTGATCCGCCATAATCTAGGTCACCAAGTAATTGATTCCCTACCAAAAGACACGATGCTTAGGTCAGAATCACAGATGAACAAACAAGGAAGAAGAACAAGTCAAACTATGACATTACCTTAGAAAGCCAATCCTTTAGCCGGCTAGCCATCTCAGCTGTAGCCTCAGCTTGGGCGTTGGCGAAAAAGAAGGAAGCATCACCATGAATTTCCCCAGTGCCGGGGAAGCCTCCCAGTAGCAAACTCCCATCAGGTCTTGGGGTTGAGTTTGCCCTTTCCTCTAGGGAACACCTGAGACTCTTAGATTGGAGGGTGGCGCTGGTGTACGCCAAGTCCAAATCAATCAAACAGGCGCCTTCACCCATGAGGCCACCCAAGCCCTCAAGAAGAAGAGACTCAGTCTCTCCACCAAAAGAGGGGGTGAAGAGGGAAGGAATGGAGAGGCACTCGCTACTGACGTTTAGAGAACGGGTAATGTCTCCAGAAACTATAGGTGGCAAGGTCTCGAGAAGGGGGCTGCTGGTCTCGGCTTCTTCATGCACTTCCTCGTGATGAGGGGACATGCTGCCACTCACACTGCCCAAGCTTTCTCTCACGTCACCCAAGTTTTTTATGCTAGCAAGGATGATATCCGCCCCTCCGCCTATGGCAGTACTCACCTCTCCATCGTGCACACCCCAATTGAGGGGTGTGCAAGATAATTCTTCACGGTGTGGTGAACTCCCTCGCCCATGATGGGATCCAAATTGAAGGCTATAGCTACTTCAGCATCCAACTCGCAATCCCCCACTAAGTCCTCGAACACGAAAAACTCAAAGATGGGGTTGGATACCAACGTGTGCATCTGTTGGGGGTCTCAAGTTGGAAGGTGGCAGCCAAATCAAAGAGGGTCAGACTAGCCAAACCTCAGCATCTCCCAATCATGGGGAGGGTGATTGCATAGGAGAGGTGCTAGGGACAGAGGGTAGTGTAACAAATGGTAGGGTGGATGTTTGGGAATGGTCGCCGATTGGGGACGTCAAAACTCTTCTTTGCTTCGAGGTAGGGGAAGGGGCATCTTGGGAGTAAGCCCTCTTCTTCTCCCTCTTTTCTTTTGTTTCTTTCTTCTCTTTCTTTTCTCTCTTTTCTGTCTTCTCTTTCACCTATAATTTTCTTTTCTTCTCTTTCTTTTCTTTCTTTTTCTTCTTCTTGGTCTTCTCTTTTTTCTCTTTCTTGTCCTGCATATCTTGGCCTTCCTTCTTGTCTTTCTTTGGGAATTTCTTTTGGCAAAGAGGGTGAAGTTACCACCAAAGTCAGGAACAAACGCCCTTGAACATGGGAGCAATTGGGGGACAACAGGAAATGTGGGCAGGGGTTAGCAAGAAATCAGTCCAAAGACTATCAGGGTGAGCCTCAGCCTAGGCACAAACAGTCTCAATCCGGGCTAATTCCCAATCAGACAAGGGCTCCATACCCACCCATAAACCTTTCTCTTCAAGGATTATGCCCCAATTAGCCCTAATTGGAAAATCTCATTGGGGGGTCTCTGAGGGTGGGAAATCCCAGCCTTTACCAGTAATATAGAAGAACTTACTTGTCCAGTTCTTCGCATTGGAGTATCAGGTTTCAAACTGAGCCAATTTTTTTGCTTTGTCTTTCTTGCAGAAGCTCAAAATGTTACCCTTGGTATGGCCGCAAGTTGTAAAAAGACAGAAATTCTCGAGCGGTTAGGTTGGGTAAAACTCCCTGAAGGGCTCCATGGCCATACGGAATACTATGCAAGCACAGAGAAAGCCCTCAATGAGAAGGGGTGGAGTTAAGCAGGGGCTAAGCGAAGGAGGTCCAAAATATTGCGCAAAGGGTGACAGAAGGGAAGCCTTAACCTATGGGCCAACAAAGGCACGGTCAAGGCAACCGCCTGTGAAACCCTTATCATCAACACACCCTCGAAGGGGAACTTCCAACGGTGTTGTGTCACGAATGCGGTACTCTTCTCGAATCACTACCAAATCCCTTTGCCTGAGGGTTGAACGCCACCCAAACCCTTCAAAGGTTGGGACATCTATAACATAGAATGATTGCATGTCAGTGAGATGAGCAGAAATGCTACCATACTCAACCATGGGAAGAGGAGGTGAAAAGTAATAAATGGTTGGAAAAGGAGGTACGAGCAAGAAAAGAGAATCAGAAGGAAAGCATAAGCAGGAAGGCACAAGAAAAAATAAATCGTACTAAAAGAGGGAGAGTAAATGGGTCAAGAGCAATATATTTGAAAATTGAATATGAAGAGCTAGCTGTCGTAAGCATCATGACCTGACAAATGAGCAGAATGGTAACCGTTGCACGTAATCCCTTGACTGTTGCTACATCAATAGTAAGTCATTAGTATCCCCATTTCTCAAAAACTAGAAGTGGCTAGAAGAGAGACATGATGGGACAGCGGGGTAACCATCGGGTTCAAAAATGGGCCCATGGGTGATTAAAAGGGCCTGAAATGCCTAATTCTATTTAATTTGCAATAGTGATAGAGTTCATACTTAAAAACCTAGTCTGCACAAAATCAAAATTGTGGGGGAAAAACCAATAAGATTTCACAACAAAAGGAAATTCCCCATGCCTTAGAGCGAAGGGAATTAGTAAGGTAGCTGGAGGGTCCATTTAGTTCTTCCAGCCCAACGGAGAGGGGTCTCTATCACCCAACCCAAGCTGGAGGTCCCAAGCCCAGTAGGGTTCTATGTGCTGCCTTGCATAGGAGGATAAGAACTCCATGCACGTACATGACCATTTCGATTACTCAGGGATAATCCAAACTAATAAACATCACGTGAGCATGATCAAACTGTAGAGTAAATCTAATTCAAACTAATGTCTCTATATATACCAGGTAATTCCAAAGAAAATCTCAATCTAAATTTTTCATTTCTCATGGGTTTTTTTTTTACCTGACTTACAGATCGGAGTGCTTGCAGGCGTACCATGCCGACGTCCTTTTACATCTTGCAAGTGAACGGCAATGTTTGGGGTGGTGGGACACGTCCTTAACAAAAGGTGTCATCTTTCTTGGATGCTTGTTTGATTAGCTTACATCTAGATGGTATATAAAACGTAAGAAATATATTTAGGATCCAAGTGTTCTAAAGAAAATGAATATATTTTAGACATTGTGAAAAGCATGATGAAGTAGCTTCCATGAACATTTCCTGATCATTATCAAATAGGATCAGCTCCACCTTTTGCGTACAAGTGCGCTAGCTTATAAAAAAGTGTGCTCATGTATTCTTGTGTGCACATGTCATTATAAGTAGGTTTCCAGCATTTGACCCTTTTAAATTTTAGAACATGTTTTGGGAGAGAATGTCTGTAAGAGAAACGTGATGAAGGTCTCCCATATTGGAGAAGCAAGGCCTTGTCATATTAGCATAGATTTCCTTAGCTTAAAGCGTTGAAGAAAGAGATCAAATGATGTATCAAGAATTTCTTTAGGAGAAATATTTTTCAAAAGGACCCTTCCTATGGATGGGCTGTAGACTTATTCCACACTAGGAGTTCCCTTGTTAAGGCCTCCAGCCACAAGGATGACATGGCCTCCAACCACAAAGACGACAAAGATGTACCAAGTCCACCATGTCCTTCTATTGTGCTGCAGGCCTCTAGTCAAAATGGTAAAAATATTGCCCTTGCACCATGCTCCACTACCACGTTGCAGGCAACGGAATACTCTGGCACAATCTCTACCAACAACAGCCAGTGAAGAGAATCTCCATGCCGAGTACTCTCTAGAATATTCCTGTAACCAACCTACTGAAATGTAAACATATGAGTGGTTTATGTGATCTGTGAAAAAGAGGTTTTCTTGCTAAGAAATTGTAAATATATAGAGGTGCAGAATACATTGTAGAATGAATGATATAGAGAATGAAATCAAAGCTTTTTCAGCTACACCTTTCTTCAAATAGTTTATGTCCATCTCCATTTCTAGCCTGATTTATCATGGTATCAGAGCTTTGAAAGGACTCATTGTCCCTTCTACTTCGACTCTCAGCCATGGCCTCTCTTGAAAACTCAAATATATCCTCTTCATCCCAACCTCCTCCTTCTTCGTCTTCTATTCTTAATTCTTCTTCTCATTTTGTCACTCTAAAACTTACCTTAGATAACTATCTACTTTGGAAGGCACAGATTGTGTCGTTCCTCAGAGGCCATCAACTATATGAATACATTGATGGCTCTCTTCCTGTGCCTCCATCCATGCTTAACAACTTACCCAACCCAACGTACACTAAATGGCTCTTACAAGACCAACTCATAATCTCAGCAATCAATACTTCTCTTTTTGATTCAGTGCTTGCCCAAGTTCTCTCTTGCTCTGCCTCTCACGAGGTTTGGTCCACCCTATAAACATTGTTTGCTGCACAATCCACAACACACATCATGCAAACTAAGTACCAGCTTGCTACTCTAAAAAAGGGTTCATCCTCCATCACTGAATACTTTAACAAAGCTATGTCACTCTCCTCCACCCTTGATGCTGCTAGTCAATCTCTCTCCCCATTTGAGTTCACCATCTATCTTCTTGCTGGCCTTGGTTTTGACTATGAATCCCTGGCTACATCCCTTACCACTCAACCAAACCCTCTTTCCACTCCATAGATTTACAGTTATTTTTTGAATCGTGAGTCTCATTTGTCACACCAAACTAACACTTTGCTTTCAGGAACATCTCTTGCAACACATGCTACTGCAGTTCACCCATATGGTTTCCAAGTAAACCGTGGCAGAGGCAATCCTTCAAGAGGATGTCGAGGCCGTGGCCCAGCTAGAGGAGGTCCTCAACCATTTTCCAAGCGATCCTTACTCAGCATCCAGTATGCCAAGTATGCCAGAAACCTTGTCATTCTGCCTTTACGTATTACTGATTTGATCAGGCTTATCAAGCCCCACCACCTCCCTCTTTTATAGCCAACTACATGGCTTTACCTTACCCATCACCTCAAATCTCTCCTTCGGCACGACCCTCACATACCTGGTTTCCTGAGACAACATCCAATACAGAACCACTTTACATCAGAGTTCTCCAATCTCAACTTGAACTCTACAGCCTATCAGGGACCCGATCAAGTTAGTATTGGTAATGGGTCAACCTTACCAATAGAGAATATTGGAACAGCTCATCTTCACTCAACTTTGAGAAAATTTTTTCTCTCTCAATTGCTTCATGTTCCCTTTATTACTAGAAATCTCCTTTCTGTTCATTAGTTTTGTTTAGATAATGCTGTATTTTTTGAATTTCATTCCAATTCTTTTTTGTGAAGGATTTGCGCACTCGAGTAGCTCTTCTTCAAGGCCATGCTAGAAATGGATTGTATGAACTTCCATCGGATGTCACGGCAACACCTAAAGCATGCATAGGTGAACAGACCTCTTCTCAAACTTGGCATAATCGACTTGGTCACCCATCTCCTAGGACAACGTCCTTTACTATCCATAGTTTTAACCTTGTTATTGTGGCTAAATCCCCTATGTCATCATGTCACGCTTGTCCACAAGCAAAATCCCATGTTCTTCTCCACCCCCCTCACCATCTAGGTCACTTAAGCCTTTCTTTTTACCATTTTTAGATGTTTGGGAACTGGCTCATGTGCCCTCCTCCAATGGTTGTAGGTTTTATCTTTCCATCATTGATGACTTTTCGAAATATATATGGATATTTCATTTACAATCTAAATCGGATGTCTCTACAATTTGCTTAGCCTTTTTTAAGCATGTAAAAAATTTCTTTTAATCAACAATGCATTCCATCCTTTTGTGGGGGGGGGGGGGAGTTTCAGCCCCAACAAGAAATTTGCTAATTTCTTGGCATACATCATCATGTCACATGTCCCTACTCTCACCTGCAAAATGGTACGATTGAACATCGACAACGGCAAATTGTTGAGACCAGGCTCTCATTACTTGCTGAGAGATATGCATGGCATGCTTTTGGTTTTATGCAATTGGACTATTTGGACCCATTTGTTAACAATCTCTCTCTCTCTCTCTCTCTCTCTCTCTCTCTCTCTCTCTCTCTCTCTCTCTCTCTCTCTCTCTCTTTGTGAGTTCGTTTCCTATCACATTACAAGTTGTTAGAGCTCTGCTTATGGTGATACCTTAAAAGATCTAAGATCTCTTCTTCCCGGTTTGCTTTCCTTTTGGGTGGGGGTTGTAGGGGCAATTGAGACCTCAAAGACCATCAAGAAGCAAGTTCGTTGTCATCTAAACATAAGCAAGTGATTTGTCTTGGTGCACTCTTGTTGGAATAACTAAACCCAAACCCAAATTTTAACTAATATGATATAAATTTAGCTTTATCTATTACATTTGCATACAATACCCACGTTGAATTATCAATATATTCTTTATATAATAATAAAATAATATTAATTTATTTTTAAAATTTTTTTAATTATTTAATTTTATTATACTTTATCATTTTACTAATTATGTGTTAATTAGTAATAATATAATAGTCCTAAAAAACTGTTGCAATCAAATCATGATATGAAGTACGGAATAAAATATTTTTTGTAGGGGTGTACAGGAACTGATCGGACTGGCCACAACTAAATGAAACTGGCCAGAACCAATGAAGAACCAATCGGGCAACGGCAAAAACTTGCTCAATCCTACGTCAGCCAATTTGGTCCCAATTTAACCTATTGTCAAACCACTGAACCTGTCAATGGTATATATGTATTAAACCCACACATCGTTATCTCAACTCTAAGCCTCCATCATCTCCAACATCTCCATGACTCAAGGTCTACTTTTTCTTTGTTTGTTTTAATTTGTGATTTTGTTGTGAATTTCGAGTTGATTTGTTATGCATTTTTTTAATTTTTTGTAAATTTTGAGTTGATTTGTTTTGAAATTGTGATGTGAATTTGGAGATGAGTTAATAACCAACGCATGATAGTTCAAACAAACTATCGGTGCAGTTTCAATTTTGGATCGAAACCGCATGGATGGTTTCAATTTACACCTTATTTTTTATTTCTTTTAGTCATGCTACAGTTACTATCAAATTTGACTCACAACACTCATTTACTATAGCAAAAAGCCATTTCCTTTCACATTTACATAATCCAATGCAATACATTTTGAGACTTTATTAGCCAAACACCCCGTTGGCTTCGCATTTGCATAATCAGTGCTCTTAATAATTTATTTGCAAAAGACTTAAAAGATAAACCTTCAGCCACATTTTCAACTTTGAAGCAGAACGTAATGGTACTTTCAGTAGCGGAATGGTAAATTATTTAAATCTTGACTTGCTGTGAAAGGAAAACGACTATAAATCAAAACTCGGCAACTTGAGTACAATCGAAGTAGCATCCTGTAGGGCCACCATCAGGTAAAAGAGACAGCATTACTGGGCCTCTAGCCCCCTCTTCTACAGTCATTATTCCTGTGTTCCAGTTCAAGTCCGTCTTGACAAAGCCAGGATGAACGCAATTGATACACATGGAAGGATACCTCTTGGCAAGAATTCTAGTGTAGGCATTGAGGCTGGCCTTGGAGATGCTATAAGCAGGCATCATCAATGTCCATCCATTGCTTTCAAGTGCATTTTCTTTCAAGTCATGAAGAAATTTTCTTAAAATCGCATCCACTTTCTCTTCTGTTAGGGTCTCTATGTCTCCCAGTTCTTTTCTTATATGCTCACCTGGAATCCTCTGCTTAAAGTGATGCTTCTGTTAAACAATCTGTATATGAAAGTGGTGCTAGGACCCAAAAGGAATAGCTGCTAAAAATGTGGCTCTCTCCGAAGCAGTGATTAGTATGAGCCAAGGATGTTAAGGTCAATGACTACTTTCAATGGGATGTTAACATGAGAGGAAGTTTACCAAAAAGTTCTCTCATTCAACTCATATTGATTTAAATGATCCGTTAACTTGTCTAAAAACTAAAAACTCATCGGAGCATTGTGTTCATATAATAAGTGCCTTTGTGGATATAAAATTCTGTAATCTCTGATATATATGCATAGGTAGAGGAAGATTAGCATTTACCCTTAGTTCACTCCTGAGGGAGCTCACATTGACTACCCTTGCTCCTGCAGGGGAAAGTTGTAATAGTGGGAGGAGAGCCTCTGTTAGCCTTTTCACACCATAGTAATTGGTATTCAAGCATTCTTCTGCCTTCTCAACAGTATGTTTGATAACTCCTTGAACCAAGTTGGCAGCCTTTCCTGAGAGCTGAAATCAAACAGCTAGTTATGGGTGCCACTGCCAATCTGAACAAACTCATCAATGATAATTTACAGCATCTACTCCATGAACTTACCCATGATGTGGGATCTATGTTTAAGGCCCTTAGGCCTTCCTCATCAACTACAGCACCACTAACACCAGCATTATTAACCTGCAGAATTCAAAGCACGAATCTCAAAATATCAAAAGTTCAATCAGTTTTGATCATGTGATGAGCATGACTCCGCTGTTCCCTGCCACTAACGATCTGAAAAAGTAATTTGCTAAAAGAGATGTTGATAAAATCTCAGATGTCCTTGACAATTCGGTTGTAATTCTGTGAGTCATAAGATTCCAAATTGATATGATTTAACCTTTACCAAGATGTGGCAAAATGAGCTTTTATCTTCTGACATATATGGCTATATTCCCATAGATTCCATCCTTTTCTTTTACTCTGCAGATTGAGTATAACGAACTCTACTTATTTTGATATTATTGAGGCAGTAGAATTGTGTGCTTCCAAAGACTCTTCTAGAATAGTTGAGAATAAGTCTGCAGAATCTTCTTGTAATAAACTAGGCTAGACAGGTGTCAAAAGATGAATGGAAATGGACTGCAAAATCTGTTATGGAAAGGTCTATATATACTGACCTCGTATATACTGTAATGTATGAAAAAGAAGAAAGGAAAATATTCATGAATGAAAAGTGAGGTTTCTGTGAGGACTTTCTTCAAGAGCTTTATTCAAACACTTAGCATGCAAATATATTTACTCTGTTTTATTATGGTATCCAGAGCCTAAACAGACCAACGTCTTATGTTTTTTTTTCTCTTCCGTTCTTCTTAAATCATGGCTTCTTTAGATAAAATTTCTTCCACTCACAACCTCACTACTGCATCTCATTACACCAACATCAAACTCACCATTGAAAATTTTCTTTTATGGAAAGCCCAAATTGTTCCTTACCTGGAAGGGCATCAACTCTTTCGCTATGTTGATGGTTCCTTCCCTCAACCTTCTGCTATACTTAATGATAAACCTAATCCGGCTCATACTCAGTGGCATTTACAGGACAAGTTGATAATCTCCATCATCAACTCTTCCTTCTCTGATTCGGTCTTGGCACAAGTTTTGGACTGTTCTACCTCCTGTGAGGTTTGGACGACCTTACAAAACCTGTTTGCTGCTAAGTCTTCAGCACATCTCATCCATACCAAGTTTCAGCTAGCTACTCTTAAAAAAGATGCTGAATCCATTACGGATTATTACAATAAAGCAAGGTCTCTTGCCTCAACCTTAAGTGCCGCTGGCCATCCTCTAGATGATTCAGAACTAGCTATTTATCTTCTAGCTGGACTGGGTACTGAATATGAGAGTTTGGTTACCTCTCTGACCACTCGCCCAGACGCCCTCTCTCCCCACCAGATTTTTAGCTACCTTTTGAACCATGAATCTAGGCTTTCACATCAAACTCATTCCCTGCTTTCAGGCACCACCATAGCCGCACATAATACCACTAAATTTACACCTCCCAATAATGCTTCCCATGGTCGTGGGAATAATTTTTGTAGGGGACATCGCGGTCGTAGCTAAGGGAGGGGTATTCTACCTGCTCGACTCCCACCTCAACAGCCATCTCATTTCTTCTCTCCTCACCCTGACTCTCTCGTCCTATGTGTCAGGTTTGTAACAAACCTGGTCATATGGCTGCTGCCTGCTATCATAGATATGATCACTCCTATCCGACTCAACCACCTGCTGCTTTTGCTGCCAATTACACGGCCCTTAACACATCACCTACTCCTTCAAATACATGGTTCCCAGACACAGCTGCAACGCATCATTTTACTTCTGATATTACTAATCTTAATGTGGATTCAAGTGTTTATCAGGGCTCAGATCAAGTATGCATCGGAGATGGTTCTAGTATTCCCATACAGCATGTTGGATCCGCTCACCTCAGCTCAAACACTGGCAAATTTCTTCTCACAAATCTTCTTCATGTTCCCTCTATTTCTGGCAATCTTCTTTCTATCCGTCAGTTTTGTCGTGACACCAATGTATTTTTTGAATTTCATTCCTCTCTCTTTTTTTGTGAAGGATGCATGTTCCCAGGAAACAATACTTCAGGGACATGTTGAGAATGACTTATATGTTTTTCATGCGGCTGCAGTGCCCTCTTCTATCTTCCCACAAGTTTTTTCTACTGTTAGAACCTCTGCACAACTTTGGCACTCCAGGTTGGGCCACCCCTCTTCTCGTACCACCTCCTTGATGCTTCAAAGGTTCAATCTACCTCTTACCACCAGCACAACTCTGTCTCCTTGTTCGGCATGCTCCTCCTCCAAGGCTCATGCTCTCCCTCACCCTACCTCGCTCACGCGTTCCTGTTTCACTTTTCAATTAATGTTGATGGATGTATGGGGTCCTGCTTCTATTTTATCTACTAAAGGGTCTCGTAACTTTTTGTCCATTGTTTATTCTAAGTTCATCTGGTATTTTCCTATGCAATTAAAATCTAATTTTACTGCTATTATTTTATTATTTTAGCATTTCTGAACTATGTCACTACTCAATTTTCTTCCAAAATTCTTTCAATTCAGACAGATGTTGGGGGGGGGAATTTCAGCCCCTTCATCCTATTTTTTCAAAATTGGGTTCTAATCACCGAATCACTTGTCCTTATTCCCCATCAACAGAATGGAAGTGTTGAACGACGTCACCACCATATTGTTGAAACAAGCTTGTCACTTCTCTCTCATGCCTCGGTTCCTCAACATTATTGGGCCAAGGCTTTCCAAACTGCCACATACTTAATCAATCACATGCCCACTCCTGTTCTTAAAAATCATTCTCCCTTTGAAATTTTAATGGGTAAGACACCGGATTATTCTTTTCTTCATATTTTTGGTTTAGCATGTTGGCCAAATTTACGGCCTTATAATCATCAGAAACTAGATTTCCGATCTAAACAGTGCGTGTTCTTATGATACAGCCCAGATCATAAGGGGTATATTTGCTTCCATATTGAGTTAGGCCGTCATTATATTTCTAGGGATGTTCTTTTTGATGAAATGATTTTTCCCTCCTCCCAGCCCACTTCTATGTCCCAATCAACAGACCCAACATCTAATGCCCTTCCCATCACTTCGAGTCCTCCTCTCCTTTCCTCAATTGAATCAGCAATAGACTCACCACTACAAACTCGGCCCATCACTTCATAGTCCACTCCTTCTACTCCGCCCACCTCTTCTACTCAGCCCACTAGCCCACTTGACTCTTCTCCGCATGCATCTCGTTCAAGTCCACGTCTTTCTCATACTCCTCTGGATTCTGACTCTTCATCTCAAACAAACCCTAGCTCTACTGCCATTACACCTTCATCCATCACTACTTCTTCTCCAATTTTGAGACCTCTTCTTCCCAATACATCTGAACCTCTCAAACACTCCATGGTCACTAGATCTCAAACCAATACCCTTTGTCCTTTTCGTCCAACAAATGGGACGATTCACTGGCCTTCTTCTAAACCTACGGCTTCTCTCAGTTCCAAAAGAACCCTCATCCTTTTCCAAAACCTCTAAACACCTTGAATGGCGTCTTGCCATGGCCACCGAGTCCGATGCCCTCCACAATCAGACTTGGAAACTTGTTTCTCCCTCTCCAGCCTATAATCTTCTCGGTTCTAAGTGGGTTTTAAAGACTAAACGGTGAGCTGATGGAATACTAGAGCGTCGCAAGGCTCAACTTGTAGCTCAAGGGTTTCATCAGCAATCGGGTCTCAATTACACAGAGACATTTAGTCCTATAGTAAAACCTACGACTATTTGCCTTCTCCTTTCTCTGGCAATTTCGTCTAACTAGGCACTTCACCAATTCGATGTACAGAATGCATTCCTCCACGGCGACCTTGAAGAGGACGTGTACATGAAACAACCACCTGGGTTTGTGCATCCTGATTTTCCGCATCATGTATGTAAGCTACAAAATCCAATCTTTTGTCTGAAACAGGCTCCTAGAGCCTGGTTTGCTAAGCTTCATGATAAACTGTTGTCTTTAGGATTTTGTAGTTCCTCCTTTGATTCTTCACTGTTTATCATGCGTGCTAACTCAGAGTGTTTGTTTATTCGAATTTATTTCGATGACATTATTATGACTGGGTCCAGTGCTCTACTCATATCTGAATTTATTGCTGCTTTACGAGTTTCCTTTCCAATAAAAGATCTCGGTTCTCTGCATTATTTTCTAGGTATTGAAGTGTATCAGAACACCTTTGGCCTTTTTTTATCTCAGTCTAAATATATTACTGATTTGTTACACAAAACCAACATAATAATTCTAAGTCAGTTTCAACTCCCATGTCCTCATCAGAAAAATTGACTGCTTTTGATGGTTCCACCTTTGACGATCTTCAATGGTATCGTAGTGTAGTTGGAAGCTTACAGTATCTTGCATTTACTCGTCCCGATATATCATTTGCTGTGGATCGTATATGTCAATTTATGCATTCTCCTCGACTTCCCCACTGGACAGCTGTCAAACGCATTTTGCGTTATCTTAATAACAATCGGTATGTTGGTCTGTATTTTTCCCCCACTTCCCCTCATCAACTAGCTGTCTTCTCTGATGCTGACTAGGCCGGATGTCCTGATGATTGCCGATCCATAGGTAGTTTTTGTGTGTATTTTGAGAATCATTTGATTTCTTAGAGATCCAAGAAACAGCCCACAATTGCTCGATCTTCTACTGAAGCTGAGTATAAATATGTTGCTAATACTAATTGTGAGCTTCTTTGGTTGCAGTCCCTTTTAGGGGAACTTGGTGTCTTTATCTCCTCTCCTCCTACGTTATAGTGTGACAACCTTGGTGCCACTTACTTGTCTATGAATCCAGTTATGCATTCCCAGATCAAACATGATGAGTTGGATTATCACTTTGTATGTGAAAGTGTGGCTGCAAAATCTCTTCAAGTGTCATTCGTGTCCAGCAAAGATCAGATCACTGATATCCTCACAAAGCCTCTCTCAAAAAATCATTATTTGCAACTTCAATCAAGCCTTACTCTTACTTCAGTACCGCTTGAATCTTGTGGGGATATTAAGGGAGTAGAATTGTGTGCTTCCAAAGACTCTTCTAGAATAGTTGAGAATAAGTCTGCAGAATCTTCTTGTAATAAACTAGGCTAGACAGGTCTCAAAAGATGAATGGCAATGGACAGCAAAATCTGTTATGGAAAGGTCTATATATACCGACCTTGTATATCCTGTAATGTATGAAAAAGAAGAAAGGAAAATATTCAATGAATGAAAAGTTAGGCTTCTGTGAGGACTTTCTTCAAGAGCTTTATTCAAACACTTAGTATGCAAATATATTTACTCTGTTTTATTAGATATTAATACTCTCATATTTTTCCCGGAATAGCAAAACAAATACCAAGATATCGAGCCTGCCAATTTTTTCCTGGATGAACTTGGCCAACTTGAGGATGCTGGCCTGGTCCAAGACATCAAGCTGATGGAAGACAACATTTGACAAGCCAGACTCGTGGAGCTTTGAGATTGTCTCCATCCCCCTCTTCTCATTTCTAGCTGTCAGGACAACCGTGACTCCCTGAGACGCCAGTTGTCTCACGGTTTCAAGGCCGATGCCCTTGTTTGCTCCTGTAACCACTGCATACCTATAAGAAAGAAAAATCCACAGCTGAAATCACAAAAAGCCATAAAAAGATGTGCTGTTTTTGCAAGGAAGAACTTCAGATGTATATCGCGTACCTTTCTGCTGTATGCTTTCCCTTGCTTCCCATTATGTCCTCCAATTTCAATCCGATGAGCTCTCAGCAAGAGCAGTACTTTTCACCAGTGTCCTGCACATGTAGGTCTCGTTTCAGTTCTTTTTTAATTCCCACCGATCTGTCATTTCATGGAAAGTCCAGGAAAACAAAATGTATAAAAACAAGGGACTCCTTAGCAAATGGCGCTTTTATTTAGGCTTTTTGAAAATTTTTTATGTTATTTTATTTCATTTTATCATCACATTATTATATTTTTTAAAAATTTTTATATAAAATTTAATAAATAATTTAATATTTTAAATTTTTAAAAAATAATATTATAAAAAATAATATTTTATTCAATTGTTAACTCCACCTCATCTAAATTAATTATTCAAACGTCACTTATTATTATGTGTTTACGAGTGAAATGGTGTATTTGGTTCCATGAGTTTGCTCCCTCAAATTTATTAATATTGTAAATTGTATGTTTATTTATTTTTTTAAAAAATTTTTTAAATATTTTTTAAAAATAAAAAAAATACAATATTTTATTAATAGCTAGTTCATTAATTATTAAAAAAATCCAAATAATAATTTTAAGGAAAGTAAATTCATGGACCAAGTATCATTTTCTTTTACCATTATCTCATCTTGACATCTATGCAAATGCCACGTTCTATACCACTCCCGTAAATAGAAAGTGACAAGTGCTGTAAAACTTGATAGCATCCTTTTGGTAGAGCGTAAGAATTGGTTTGGTTAAACTATTTTATCTCATTTAATATAATTATTATAATTTTTTTTAAAATTTCAATACAATATATAATAAATAATTTAGTTTTTTTAAATCTTAAAATAAAACTAATATTAAAAATTATATTATAATAATATTTTATCTAATTTTTAATAAAATATTTTATCTCATCTCTTCTAAACTGCATAACCCAGCTATACTTAAAAGTTTACATACAACCTTTCAACCGAGTTTAATAAATTTTTATTAATTTCAAATTTTAGAAAAAGTTTAGTTAGATAAGTGAAATGATATTTACAGTTTATAGTGTGTAAATATTGTGCACTACGTTAGAAAAAAGTGAACAAATATAATATTAATATAAAAAATTATATTTTTAATAATAGACCTTATAGTTTTTCAAAAGTAATGCACAGGACTTTGTACACCACACACCACGTCTATATCTAGCATTATTTTTTATGAAAGTACCTAATATGACATCTTTCCATATTTGAATTCATGTTATATTGAAAATTGAACCCAAGCCTGAAAATTATTGCTAACAAAGGAAAGCGGACATGAGACAGAAGTTCTATAGCTCATACATATTTCTTTAGTCCAATTTTGGCACTTTCGCTATTAACTTATGGTATCTAATATTTATTAAAATATTATTATATTTTTATTATTTCTCAGTCTATATTCTTATTTTTTATTTTAATTTCATATTTTTAAGCCTTTATTCTTGCTTAATCAATAATTTCTAAATTAATCAAACATATATTGCTGACTTATGTTCTCTCCTAATTAATTAATTAATTATCTTGTAATTTCCTATTTTTAATCATTTTGGGCATTATGAGAAATATACAGTTTTTGTCCTCAAACAATATGCTTTTTTATTTTTTGCTCGTGTTGATTTATTGTTAAACGAAAATAAACAATAGGCAAAACAAATATTAATATTAAGAATATAATATAAATAATTAAATCTATTTCTTTATATAAATTTAATTTTTTTAGATAAGTTGTAATTTCACATAGTATCAAAATAGAGATTCTAAATTCAAATATTGACTCTATACTTTATCTCAATTAATTAAATATTTTACGTATTTGACACATTTATTGAAGAAGAATCTAACTCAAGAGTATTAAAAAATATAATATAAATAATTAAATTTACTCAAACTTATTTCTAAGTATTTCAGAAATCTAGATCTTTAAGATTTGTCTGTTGTTTTTTTTTTTTTTTTTGAATAACAGATCACAAGAAATCTAGATCTTTAAGGTTTGTCTGGTTTTTTTTTTTAAATAACAGATCACATTCATTTAAAGAGGATATGTAATTTTGACTTAAACAACAAACTAGTTACAAACGTTAATAGCTTTTCAACAAACTAATGTGGTTGACATGGTTTAGTTCAGACGGCTAATCTCTAAAGACCTAAGTGTAAGAAACAACACAACCCTATTCATAATAGAATTATCAAATCTCCATACCCGACTAAGTAGGATATGGGACACCAATCCCACCAAGCGAAGGGGGACCATTCTATTTGAACTAAAGCCTGGAAGTACTATTTTTTTAAATTTTTATTTTTTTAAAAGAAAGATAAGATACGAAATAAATTACAATAAAAATACTGTGCATGGAAAACAGTAAACCTTGAAAAGAGAGCAGCCCCTGCATTCCTTCAAAGAGAAGATTTTGAAAATTCTTTCCTTGGGTGGTTTCACGCACTGAAAAGTGTGGTGTATTTATTTTCTTTTTCCCTTGGGAATAACGAAGAGCACCTAAAAGATCCTGGCATGATACTTGATGCCGCGTACCATATTATAGATTGGAAACATCGTCACATCCGCATCCATGGCACTCAGATTTATTATGATTTATTTTGTAATTTGACGAATAAGCCACGATACTTATAAATTTAATTCATTCGTATCACATATTACATTTTTATATGTGGATTTAAAATTAAATAAATTAAAATTATGTAAATATATTTTATATTTTAGAATTAATTAAATACTATATGAATTTAAAATTTATAAAAATGTCATCTAAAGTCTAACTACAAGAAAATTACAAAAATAATATGAAATGGAATAGAGACCAAAACTCCAATTGCAACTAGAATAGCTGGAATTTGGAACAAAACATAATGGAATGATAAAGTGTACTAGATACTACATTGAAATGGAAAATTCCGGCCGTACTAGCCATTCCGGCCGTACTAGCCTGTATGGAATAAAATTCACAATGTTGATTGGAACATCTCTATGTGAAACATAACTCTTGAACAAACAAAAGAAATAACCACGCAGAGTAATCATTTTATAGATATCATTAATGGTCCATCCTAATATATATAATCCTAATGTGTTGGATGTACTACTAAATATAAGCTAGCATGACCATCTAAAAATTATAAAACTCTATTACGATTAAATATTACACAATAGATTGTAAATTAGATACAAATTAGACTAGTTACATTTCCATGATAAAATTTTTTCCTTTGTAATGCATGACTAGGGGGTTGCTTGTGGAAGGAGGAGAGAGAAAGAGAGTACAGACGAGATTTCAGCCTTTGATGGCTCAATCAGAAATATCCTAAACAAAAATTTCAAGTTTCTAAATGACAAACCCATATGAAATAGCAAATGTAAAATCAAACCATGTAATTGGCGGAAGGGGCAACGACGATAGACAAAGAGGACAACAATGATGGCCAACCCAAAACCGATGGAACTTGGTGGCTAAATGACTAATGTGGTCTTTTGCGATGATGAAACTTGGTGGTGAAGCCATTGTGCAGATGTGGCGGTGATGAAACTAGTGTTGTGCGGAAATCAGACTGCAGGACTATTGATTTTATCCGGTTTGATGACTCTTCATATTCTTGTGTAGAATTGCTAACATGGCGGAATTTTATTGGGGGGTGTTAAAGCCTTAGTCACAAACGGACCATTCCAAAGTGCTTTTATTGTATAAGAGATTAGTGCAATGAAAAGAGTGGGCAATGAAAAGAGTGGGAAAGCATGAAGGGGGAGAAAAAGCTTAGTGCCAAAATTGTGTAAATATTTATTAGAAATATAAGATGGCCAACCGAATTCATTTGCCAGATTAAGCCAGTCCAAATAGCTCATGTAAAAAATATTGTATACATTGCTAGCTCATTATTTGTTATGTTTTGGATGAAATGAGTTCGGTAATATAATTTAACATTGCATGATGACTGTGAGGGGGGTGGGCCCCAGGCCCAACCCAGAACCTCCAAGTAACTCCAAGCCAGAAAGAATAAGGGAGCCTGTGGCAGTCTAGGGTGGGGACCCAAGCAACAGGATGCTGAGGGACCAAGAGAGGAAGGACATAGCCCTTCCTAACAACCCCCTTTGCCCCATGAAAAGGGCCCCAAGGTCACGACCCATAGTTAGTCAAGGGGCCTGTTACAAGCTTAGGCTAGGGGTGGGCAACGGGGCCCCGCACCCCGCTACCCCGCCCCCGTTCGCCCCGCCCCCGCACGACGGGGCGGGGTACACCGCCCCGCATGGGCCGGGGCGGGGGCCCCCTCCCCGCATCTAGTCCCCCTAGCGGGGGCAGGGGGCGGGGAGAGCCCAACCCCGCCCCGCATTTCCCCCGCCCCGCCCTCACCTATATATATATATATTATACATATATAAACATAAATATTTATATTTACAAAAACATAAATATATGTTTATATATATAAATATATATTTATATTTTACAACTTGTGTATATATAAATATATATATTATAATTTATTAGACTTGTTCACAAATTATGCATTAGCAAATTTAAAAACTATATAGTTTAAAAACTACTACACTACAACTTACACAAAATATGCATTGGTAAATTTAAAAATGACATAATTTTTAAATTATAGTCATATTTATAAAATTTAAATTTACAATTTAGATCTAAACATATATTTTTTATCACTTTTAGATCTAGAAATAATTTTTTAAAATAATAAAATATAGTTAATATTTGAAGTGAAAATAAAACGGGGGGGATTGGGTATCCGCCCCGCACCCCGCCTAGCGGGGCGGGGTACCCCGCCCCGGGGATGCGGGGGCGGGTGACGGGGAGGAAAACCCCACCCCCGCATGGTGCGGGGAGGGGGCTACCCCGCACCGTATGGTGCGGGTAGCACCCCTAGCCTAGGCCACTCAAGGCCATCATAAAGAGTTGGAACCTAACAGGATCACATCAAGTAGGAAACCTTGTAGCACGTCGGTGGTCAGACAAGCCCAATCATGGGCATCCCCGCTAGAGACACGACGCATCTAAGGCATAACAGAAGACCCAAGCAAGCAACGACACACCTCTAAGACAACACGACCTTGGTATGGCACTGCACCTTAGGATCCAGGGTATGGCAAGGTTGACTCAGATGCGATTTGGCATCCCACAATCCCCCTCAATGTCATAGCCCAAGCCAGATATAAATAACCTGACCTCATCTATGAAAAAGGATTGGATATGCTTTCATTCTTCAAATACTTAGAACTCTAAATTAACTTTAGCATTGGAGGACTCACGGGCTCAATCCGAGTCCATCCTTTGTTCTTCTTGCAGGTTCCATAGTGTGGGCCCGTGGAACTGTTCAGGCTGTGAAAAACGACATCAACAGTGGCGCCGTCTGTGGGATCATTTTTCATTCCCTAACAACATGTACTTCGCATGCTAGTAGCAACACGGTCCCAAAGGGCACAAGAAGAAAAGTGTAGGAGTGGAGCGATGGAAGAAAGACTGGTAGAGATGGAGGAGACAATAAGGAAGCTCATAGAGGAGACGAGAACGCTATGCCAAGAGAATACGGCCCTGCAGCAAACTAATGAGGAGTTGGTGGGAGGAGACAAACCTTGAGGCAATGAACACATTGACTCGCGACATGACCAAGCGAGTGTGGCTACTGACGAGGAGATGCACCAAATGCATCTCGACCTACAAGAAGACAGATAAGTACGTCGAGATAGCCAAGCAGGTAGGTGCACCCTCCACTGTCGACCAGCTACTCAACTGCATGGACCTACCTTATAGTGCCAAATTCATGGTGGTTCCCCTCCCACCAAAGTTTAAGGTTCCCCAGATGGAGTTATACAACAAAACCAAGGACCCCCTGAAGCACTTGGATACGTTTAAAGCCCATATGACCCTACATGGTTTCCCGAATGAGGTGTCCTGTCTAGCCTTTTCGCTAACACTAAAGGGGGGCCTGAACCTGGTTTGGATCCCTGTTGTCAGGGATGGTAGGGAGCTTTGACAAGCTGGTAGGCTTGTTCGTGACACAATTCCTAGCAAGCCGAAAGAGGAGATGACCGGCAGCATACCTCCTGACTGTTAAGCAGTGTGACAACGAGAGCCCAAAGTCCTACCTTGCTTGCTTCAATCGGGAGCGAATGACTACTAACGATTAGGACGAGAAAATCACCTTGGTGACTCTCTTAGGTGAAGTCTGGCTCAAGAACCCCTTCATGACGGAGACAGCATGGCAAACCCCAACCACCCTAAGGGATTTTATGGACCAGTTAGACAGATTGATTAACACAGAGGATACATTGGAGGCCTTGATGGCCCCACGACGATATGAAATAGAGCAAGTAGACCTCAGGGTAGCTTGGTTGAAGGGGAATCGAGGGTGTGATGGAGGGAAGAAAGGAACTGCAGAATCAAGAAAGAAGGTAGAAGCCTCCGCAAGACAGCGAGGCAGCCTCAAGGCACACTCTAACCTGACGGTGGAAGGATAGAAGGAGTCGAGCCAATGACTAAACTCAAGGTGAGATGTAAGGGGACGTCAGTACTACAACTATCACATGATTGACTGACACGGTACCGAAGACTGTTACGTCCTGGGGAGAAGGCAAAAGGCAAATATGAAGAATCAGGGGCATTGATCCGAGAACCAAAGAGAGCAATATTAGGACAGCTTGCAAGGGACTAGTTCAAGAGAGTGTGGGACTAGACAAGAGGCTCAGAGGAGTCTCCAAAGGACTAAAAGACTAATCGGGGAAAATTCACACGATCGCAGGGGGTATGTTAGGGGAAGGACCATCTCGTCAGCCTGAAGAGCACACGCTCACAGGGCGTGGTAAAAAGAGGTCTTCACAACGGGCCAGGTCCCACCTAGGGCTCAACAGTCGGCCAAGGGGGTCACCATAAGTTTCAACGAGAAGGATGAAGAGGGGATCCTCCACCTGCACAATGACGCACTCGTGGTTACCATGCAAGTAGCAAACTTCACAATCCAGCAGATCCTGGTAGACAATGAAAGTTCAACAGACATTTTGTTCTAGGAGACCTTCGTCAAAATGGGAATCAGCCTAGATAAGTTACATTCCTCCCCCATACCACTAGAGGGCTTCACAGGCGATGTGGTGTAGCCGATGGGGGTCATCACCTTATCAATCTTGGCCAGGAAGGCTCCAAGGACCGCGACAACCATGGCAGACTTTTTGGTGGTCAAGGCTCCATCGTCATACAACACAATAGTGGGACACCCCACATTGAACAACCTTAAGGTCGAGACCTCCATGTATCACCTCAAAATGAAATTCCCCACCGACCTGAGAGTGGGGGAGATTCGTGGTGAATAGGTCCTAGCACGAGAATGCTATACCCATGAACTTAGGCACGAGGTAAAGGTGGTTGCAAGTGCCAACGAGGTAGGGAAGGAAGCCGAGCCCCCCCTCCCCCCTAACCCAGACCTAACTGAATGGGACGAAGAATTCCGGGACGAGGGGGCTCTGTGCCACACCGAGTTGAATGAACCCTTGGAGCTCATCTCGATCGACAACCAAAGTCTGGAGCGAACCGTTCAGATAGGAACCAAGCTGGCCCCTAAGTTAAGGGAAGCCGTTGAAACATCTCCTCATCGAGCACAAAGACGTCTTTGCTTGGAGTCACAAAGAGATGCTAGGGTTAGATAATCTGATCATTGAGCACCAGTTGTGCGTCGACCCAGTAGCCTGAAAGGTCAAACAAAAATGACGAAGTTTTTGTGCAGAGAAGTACGCAACCATTGCAGAGGATGTGGATCGACCCTTGGCATGAGGGTTCATCCGTAAGGTACACTACCATGAGTGGCTTTCCAATGTGGTTCTGGTAAGGAAAGCTAGTGGGAATTGGAGGATGTGTGTAAAGCCTACCCAAAAGACAGCTTCCCTTTACCCCGCAACGACCTAATTGTGGACTCAACAGCGGGACACCCCCTCCTTAGCTTTATGGATGCCTACTCTGGATACAATCAAATCAAGATGAGCCTGGTTGACGAAGAGAAGATGACATTTGTCACTAATCGAGGGCTGTACTACTACAAGGCTATGCCATTCAGCCTGAAGAACGTTATCAGCGGCTGATCAATCTGATGTTCAAATAGCACATATGCTGGAACATGGAGGTGTACATGGATGACTTGCTGGTTAAAAACAAGAAGGTGGAGTCACACTTAGCAAACCTCCTCAAGGCTTTCTCGATCCTCTAACAGTACCAAATGAAGCTTAATTCAGTGAAATGCACATTTGGGGTGGAGTTTGGGAAGTTCTTGGGGCTCATGGTCTCTGAGAGAGGTATTGAGACTAACCCCGAAAAGGTTGAATCAATAATAGGGATGCGATCCCCTTGCAACCTCCATGAAGTCCAGAGGTTGGCTGGCAGGGTGGCAGCCCTTAATCGCTTCATCACTCAGTTGATCGATTGGTTCCTTCCTTTCTTCAAAGTTTTGAAAAAGGCCCAGGAGTGGGACGCAGGATGTGAAGAATCCTTATCTGACCTTAAGAAGTACCTGACTTGCCCCCCTTTCTCAACCAGACAAGACCGAGAAAGGATCTGATTGTCTATTTAGCCATGTCCCCACACGCAGTTTCGACCGTGCTGATTTAAGATAGGGAGGAAGGACAAAAGCTTGTCTACTACACGAGTTGGGCATTTCATTGAGCCGAGGCCCAGTATCGGTGAATGGAAATGCTGGTGTTTGCATTGGTGGTTGCAGCAAGAAGGCTGAGGCCCTACTTCCAAGCCCACCCGATGAAGGTCCTAACCGACTTGCCTCTTAGGAAGATCTTCCGGAAGCCAGACACCTCTGGACGACTCGCTAAGTGGGCAATCAAACTCAGTGAGTCTGATATTGAATGTCGTCCCCGTACCGCAATTAAAGCACAGGTACTGGTAGACTTTGTCGCAGAGTTCACCAATTTCTTAGAAGAGACACTAGCGACACCTGTAGGAAAACCCTGGTAGTTCTACATGGACGGTTCGTCCTACCGGGCTGGTGGGGGTGTGGAGTGCACATCATAACGGAGCAGAGGGAGGAGCATAATTACGTGGCTAGACTTGCCTTCAAAGCGACCAACAACGAAGCCGAGTATGAGGCAATCTTGGTAGGGATGACGGTAGCAAGAGTACTGGGGCCCGATGAGGTATAAGTGAGGGCTACCTCCTAGGTAGTCGTCAACCAGATGCTCAGACACTTTGCATAATAGGAAGAAAGACCTTCAACTCATCTGCAACAAGCGCACCTACTTCTGTTACTTCCAGATCCAGCAAATCCCAAGAGGAGAAAACCAAAAGGTAGATCGACTAGCAAAGGTTGCATCAAGACAAGAGGAACCACCACTCCCGGAACAAACCGTCATCAAGACAGTTGATACCCCATCAATTGGAATTGAGCAACTCGCCATTATCCCAGTGTCCCCCGAATGGGAGGCGAATAGTAGGGACTTTACTGTAGGAGGGTAAACTGCCCAATGACACAAAAGAGGTGCAAAAAGTCAGGAATAGAGTAGCCCGGTTCTTCGAGCCCCTCCTTAGGTGCTTATCGTCGGAAGAGGCACAATATGTACCAGCGAAAGTTCATGAGGGTGTGTGTGGAAGTCACATGGGAGGCAAAGAGTTGGCTACAGAGGTGATCCAAGCTGGGTACTACTAGCCCATTCACTCAGAGATGCCCAAGACTTCGCCAAGAAATGCCCAAAATGTCAAGAACACAGGCTGGTACCTCGCTGCCTCCTAGAGGAGTTAACGTCAATAACTGCCTTGTGGCCTTTTGTACAATGAGGCCTCGACCTCATCGGCCCATTCAAGATTGCCAAAGGAGGAGCCAAGTTTGTAATGTTAATGGTTGACTACTTCACGAAGTGAGTTGAAGCAAAAGCCCTGGCGAGTATCACCTCACAAGCCATCATGAGGTTCCTTTGATGGTTAATAGTCTGCAGATTTGGCATACCTCATGCCTTTGTGTCCGATAATGGGAAGCAGTTCAGTTGTTCACACTACGGGGATTGGTGTGCAGAGCTCAAAATCAAAGATAAAGTACTCATCATGAGGACATCCACAAGCCAATGGTCAGGCCAAGGCAACCAACAAGACTCTCCTCTCTACTCTCAAGAAGAAATTAGGGACGCACAAAGGAGCAATGGATGATGAGCTTCCAGGAATTTTGTAGGCATATCAAACGACTATTTGAACCCCCACTGGAGAAACACCCTTTGCCCTCACTTATGGGAGTGAAGCGGTAGTCCCTGTCAAAGTCGGAATGTCGACATTCCGTGTGCAACACTTCAACCTAACCACCAACAATGAGAGACAGGTAGAAGAGCTGGACCTTCTAGAAGAAACAAATAGAAGGCAGAATAGTATTTCAACCAACAAGCAAAGCCACGCCTCCGTTAGAGTGGGGGACCTGGTGTTGAAGCAAATAAGGGGTCACGACCCAGGAAAAAGGAAAGCTCGGGCCTCAATGGGAGGGCCATATGTAGTAACCACGAGCAATAGGCCCGGCTCCTATCGCCTTATGACTAGTGAGGGACTCGAGCTTTCCCATCCTTGGAACACCGAGCACTTGAAGAAATATTTTGTATAAAAGTAGGAGTAACAACTTGTATGTGAAAGTGAATCTTATGAATGAAATCCTACTGAAGTTTGTCTCAAACCTCAGTATTGTCTCAGTTTTGGAAATGAATCCGAGTCCATAGACTCGCAACAAAGTCAAGTCCCTAGACTCGCCAAGTCCCAAGACTTGCAACAGGTAAAGGCCAAGTTTCCGAGACTAGCCGACCCCCGTCCAACAAAGTGGAGTCTATAGACTCGCAATGAGCTGCTGGGTAAGGCCAAGTCTCCAAGACTAGCTAACCCTTGTCCAATAGAGTCGAATATCTAGACTCACCAAGTCCCTAGACTCACAATGATATTGAGTCCCAGGACTCGCAGCGGGTTAAGGCCAAGTCTCTGAGACTAACCGACCCCGTCCAATAAAGTTGAGTCCCTAGACTCACAACGAGCTATGGGGTAAGGCCAAGTCTCCGAAACTAGCCGACCCTCGTCCAACAAAGTAGAATCCCTAAACTTGCAATGAGCTGCGGGGTAAGGCCAAGTCTCTGAGACTAGAAGACCCATGTCCAACAAATTCAAGTCCCTAGACTCGCAACGATATCGTGTCCCAAGACTCGCAGCGGGATAAGGTCAAGTCTCTGAGACTAGTCGACCCCTGTCTAACAAAGTTGAGTCCCTAGACTTGCAACGAGCTACTTGGTAAGGCTAAGTATCCAAGACTAGCCGACCCCAGTCCAACAAAGTCAAGTCCCCCGACTCATCGACTCCCTAGACTCGCAACAATATAGAGTCCCAACACTCATAGCGGACTAAGCACAAATCTCTGAGACTAGCCGACTCCATCCAACAAAGTCGAGTCCTTAGACTCGCAGTGAGTAACGGGCTAAGACCAAGTTTCATAGACTAGCCGACTCATGTCCAACAAAGTAATCCCTATACTAGTAATGAGTTGTGGGGTAAGGCCAAGTCTCCGAGACTAGCCCACCCTCATTCAAAGACTCCTGGCCGAGCCCATCAAAAAGACGTGCGTCCTCTTACTCTCAAAGCATAAAAAGTAAAATAATATATGTATAACAGATGAAACACAATTGTAAAGGTAAATGCTTTCATTAATCAAGCGTACTACGAGCTACTTATATAAAGGGAGAAGGGAAACAATAGGAAGCGCTAAGGGAAAAGATAATAGGGCTTGAGCTCACTAAGGAGGAGCCAGAGCAAAACTATCGAAGGGGTGAGGAGGATACCCTGGTCTTCCAAGATTCTTACAGGAAGCCTAAGCCTTGGGGTTTGGCAAAACTGACTGTAAGTCAAGCTTGCGTAGGACCTTCTCAAGGTGTGTCAATAAATGCTTCCTTAGCCGCTCGAGGCCCTCTCGATAGCCATATGACTAGGCCATGTCTCGGATAGCATTGGCTTTTTTATATAGACCCTTATTTCTGCAGCATTCTTGCCCACACTCTCTAGGGTCGAATTCAACCTCGTGATGGAGAGGTCTTGTGCCAAAAGGGTTGCGTTCTTTTCAGACACCTCATGTTTTTAGCTTTTGGGCCTTTTCCTCGACCTGGCTAAGCTTCCCCCTCAAGATCTGCACTTCACCTATGCTTCTAAAGCTCAAGGATAGTAGTCATGAGCGTTGTCCACTAGCCTTGGCATGATCTCGGTGATTGGACTCAAACTCGTCATTTCGTCGAGTCATTTGCTTGAGCTTATAGTGCTCGAGATGGACCAGAGAGGCCAGTTGGCAATTGGCCTCAGACAGCTCCCCAAGCTCTTCGCTGACCATAGCTGCAATTTGGTTGGTGGCCTGCAAAACAATAACAATACACATAAGTAAAAATAGAGCAACAAAAACAAGCATTCAAGAGTCGGATGCACAATAAGGGAGGAGTGCACAAGACTATACCTGAGCAAAGGCAGGATGAAGCTTCTGAGCTGTCCTTTAGGTGGCAACAGTGCAGGCTTTCTTGAGCTCAGACTCTAAACTCTGGCCCACCCCAATTTTAGTTGTATGGGAAGGGCTGGTAAGTCCCAGGGGTAGGGAGTGGCCCGACCCTGATGCCCCTGTCTCCCCTTCGCTGGTGACCACCAAAACTACCTGGGCGACTTGGTGACGGAGCTCGGGAAGATGGCCCCCTAGGGGAATTACGACGGATGTCCGGCTTGGACTCTTCAGGATCTTCATCGTCACTCAAAACGACGACATGAGGAGAGGAGTTGGGAACCTTTTCATCCTAACAGGATTCGGACGAAGAGGAGGGGCAAGGGGGGGCTTTTCGACGCATACTCCTCTCTTCCCTCGATATCCATTCTCTTTCTTCATCGTCCTCTTCATGTCCGTCCCTTTCTTCTTCTTCTTCTTCTTCCTTGGCCTCCTCTCCCATTACTTCAGTCGATCTCCTGCCAGAAGCAAGAGGATCACTGGGAGAGGTGTGCAACTCCCATGCCACCTTCGTGCCTCCACGAGCAAGTTCCCCCCTCAGCATGTCCCAAATAGACTAGAACTCCTCCATCTCGCTTAGATCGAGCGAAAGGAAGTGCATAAAAGAGTCGAGGAAGGCGACCTTAAGGATCGAATCATCCTTTTCTCTGAAGATGGGAGGTGGCAACTTGATAGGGGTAGGGTGAGGGTCCGCAGAAGAGGACAGACCAACAATTGGATGAGGGGCTATCAAGGAAGAAGCGTTAGTAGTAGCACTCGACTCACCAGGGAATGACGTCTTCCTCTCCCAACATAGGGGAGGAGGGGCCCGAACCTAAGAGGGCTGGACCTATTCACCCCCACTAGATGAATGCTCTCGGGAGCTAGCCCCACTTGAAGGCATGTGAAGGGCATCATGGCGTGCCTTTGATTGGGGGGGAGTATCGGCCGGTCCAGATCGGCAAAACCGATCGGATCGGCAGTAGGTCTGGTTGATCTTGGTCCAAATTTTGGTGGACCGACTAGTTTCGGTCCGATCTCGGTCTAGGAATTTTTTACACCGGACCGGACCGAATAAATAACATATATAAAATATATTTTATCATCTATATAATATTTATAATTGTATATAATTAATTATAATTTTTATCTAATCTAATAGTTTAATATTTATAATACTAATATTGATACTAAGACTAAATTACTAATAGTCTAAATTAATACTAATATACTATTATATAGTTATATAGTATACTAATCATAAATTCATAATAACTAAATCATTATAAGTCTATAACTATATCTAATTGTATTAGTATTAGTATTAGTTAACTTAATATCTAATATGCTAGTATTATTAATAAGATTATAAGAGACTAAGAGTATTAATATGAGTTAACTTAATATCTAATATACTAGTATTAATAATAAGATTATAAGAGACTAAGAGTATTAATATTAGTTAACTTAATATTTAATATGCTAGTATTAGTAATAAGATTGAAAGACTATAAGAGTATTACTCTTATTAAATGAATGAATATAATATTACATAGAGTATTAGTAAATGTGTCGGGTTTGAAGACAATGAAGAGATATAGTAAATTAATAATACTAGTTATTAGTTATTATCTATTAGTACGGGTGTTATTACATATTATTAGTTATTAGTTATTAGTTATTACATCTAGCTATTAGTTATAATATTAGTACCAGTGTATTATGAATTATAATAAATAAGTTAATAACTATTACTAATTTACTATATACTAATAGACTAATAGTATTAGTATTAGTGTATTACTAATATATATAATATATATTAGTAATATATAATAATAGATATATATTACTAATACATATAACTAATAACTATAAGTAATAATAGTATTATTATATCTCTTCAAACCCCACACATTTATTAATACTCTATGTTATACTATATTAAATACTATATTACTAATACTCTATGTAGTTATAGTGATTTAATACTAACATATTACATATTAAGTTAACTATACTAATACTATTATAAATTTATACATATATGATATATTATAATTTATACCATAACTCTTATAATATGTTAATATATTGATATATACTAGTACTATATATTATAGTTAATAATAGTAATACATTAAAGAGTAAAATAATACATTGATTTTATATATATATAGTTATAGACTTATAATGATTTAGTTATTTTAAATTTATGATTAGTATAACTATATAATAGTATTAGTACTAGTGTATTATTAGCTATAGTAAATAAGTTAATAACTATTACTAATTTACTATATACTAATAGACTAATAGTATTAGCATGTTACTAATATATATATATTATACATATACTATTATATAAAATGCCATTAGATTAAAAAAAAAAGGTTAAGGGTGGACCGAACAGATCGGACCGTCCTGATCCTTATGGAGTTCGGTCAAGTCTAGGGTGGGAAAACCCTGGACCGAATAGGTCCAATCTGATCCGCAAAATCTCCCCGGATTGGACCCTTACCTTTGACTACCTAGCTTCACGCTAGGATGGGTCTGCCGCCCTCTTTTACCCCCTGGGGGAAGATCCCCAATTAGTTTGGGGGGAATAGCTGGGCGACGGATAGAACTCCAAAATACTGTTATTGGAGAGGACCAAGTTGGTGTTCAATTCGTACTCGTAGGCCCGGGCCCATTTAATGACCTTGGCGACATAGGCCTCCTCCTTGGGAGTTTGCCTAATCTCCAAATTTTGAGTAGAAGGGAGGAGGCCCCAATTGACTTGGATGGGAAACTTCTCTTGTGCCAATTCTTCCTCGAGGAACTCCTAGCTCGAACCCCAAATGAAGAAGAACTTCTTGGTGTGATTATTGACAATGATGGGACTCCAGCGTAGCGATCCTTTAGCCTGGGACTCTGGTTTGAAAACCTGCATAGGTTTCCCAGGCGGCGGTTGATACAATACACCAACAAGAACTTTTGAGCTATCAGGTCGGGATACACCTTACCCACTACAGAGAGGGCCTTCCTGGAGTTGACAAAGTTGGACATCAGCAGCCTCCAATCATTGGGAATGAGCTGGGCGGGAGCTAACCCCAAATAGTGGAGAACCTCCAAAGCAGGGCTACAGAGCTAGAGACGAACCCCACTGGTGAACCCGAGACGCTAGCTCGTTTGAGGAAACGGCATGTTCTTGCAATCGTGAGATCTCCAAAACGACTGATCGAGGGATGCTAAATTGAATCCAGAAAGCATGAAGGTCCCCACTAGTCACCAATGAAATCCAGCGGCAACCGTCATTGGAAGGGCCGAGGCTACTGGTTGAAGTTTTTGGAGCCATAGGAACAGAGAAAAGAAGAATGGCGGAAAGGGGAAAAGAGAAAGCGAAGGGAGAGGGAAAACCTTACGAAAGGAAGGGAGAAAGGTACAAGAGAAAATGTTAAGGAAGTGGGAGCTTTGGGGAAAGAGTTGCAGAAATGCTAAGGGATTAAGGAGAGGGAGAGGTTTCAATAACCATTATCACTTGAGTAGGGTATGGGAAACGAAGCGGCACTGTCATAACTAGCGTCAATGAAGCAACATGCAGATCCCAACCAGCGTGAGTAGTAGAAGAGGTGTCAAGAGCGTGAGGGGCACAGGCTAGTGAGATTTCAAGAAGACCATCAGACGGGCAGCCAACCAGTCCCATCAACTGCCATCAAGTATGGGCCGTGAGGGAAACAGAGAGATGCACGCCCCGTATGAGACATGTGGCATGAGAGCTGAACTGATGGGAAAGTTTTGAAGAGATGAGGGTAAAAGGAAAGACACGTGGCACCATGGACCAATCACTGCCAAGGAAAGGGAAACCAAGTCATTGACCTACTGTTGAAAGGATCGGAAGCTCAATGGGGTATGCCTCCTGACCCAACTAAAGCGTTAGAGTACTAGAGGGGAAGAACGCAACTTGAAAATCCCACCACTTACTGTGGTGAGAATTCATGGGGTAATGTGAGGGGGGTGGGCCCCAGGCCCAGCGGCCCAACCCAGAACCTCCAAGTAACCCCAAGCCAAGAACAATAAGGGAGCCTGTGGCAATCCAGGGTGAGGGCCCAACCAACAGGATGTTGAGGGATCGAGATAGGAAGGACGCGGCCCATCCTAGCAACCCCTTTTGCCCCATGAAAGGGGACCTCAAGTCACGGCCCATAGTTAGCCAAGGGGCCCGTTATAAGCCCAGGCCACTCAAGGCCATCACAGAGAGTTGGAACCTAATAGGGTCACATCGAGCAGGAAACCTTTTGGCATGCCAGTGGTCAGACATGCAGAGTCATGTGCATCCCCGCCAGATACACATCGCACTTAAGGCATAACAAAAGACACAAGTACGCAATGGCGCACCTCTGAGACAACATGACCTCGTATGGCATTACACTGCAGGATCCGGGGTATGGCAAGGCTGACTCGGACGCAATTTGGCATCCCACAATTCCCTCAATGTCAAAGCCCAAGCCAGATATAAATACCACAACCTCATCCATGAAAAAAGATTGGATACTCTTTCATTTTTCAAATACATAGAACTCTCAACTAACTTTAGCATCGGAGGACTCATGGGCTCAATCCAAGTCCATCCTTTGTTCTTCTTGTAGGTTCTATAGTGTGGGCCCATGAAACTGCACAGATCGCGAAACATGACATCAACAATGACATTCCCGAATTAGACCAAATTGCTATACTTGATCAACCCCTATATAGTGAACTTTTGAGCCCAGAAACTTAAATATAAACACTTTTCAATTTTTAAATCTTCAACATTTTTATCTAATCATTATCTAATAACTATTATAACTTTTCCAAAATTCTAAATAAAACATAAAAAATACTACTTTTTAAAATTTCAAAACAAAAATAATATTAAGAAATTATATTATAACAATATTTTAATTTTATAATATTTTTATTCAATTTTTTCTTTCATCTTTTCCCAAACCCAATAAAATTTGTTAACTCAAATCATTTCACTTTCAAAATGAGCCTTGAATGATAATTATTTTAATTTTCTGAAAACACTTAAGGGATCGTTTGGTTATTATACAGATGAGATGATGTGAGAGATTTATAAATAGTAGTAACACTACAAGAAAAATGATTTATTGCAGCGATTTTTATATTGTTGGAAATAAAATCGCTGCAATAAACCATTAATTTCAACGATTTTAATCTTATCGCGGGTTTTTAACATCAAGTTTTAAAACTACTTTGTTGCAGCGATTTTTTCATCTATTACGACGAATTTTTTCGTCTTAATATTTAAAAACTTAAAAGTGATACTTTTGCAGTGCTTTTTTATTTTTTACGACGAATAAATTCGTTGTAATAATTTCAAAAATTATTCCAACGTAACTAATACGATGGAATTGATGTTTTTATCACTCGGTGCCTAAACGAAAATGCCTTCGCCGCTCCCCGCTGAAATTCGATTTTAGCCCTAATCCTCGATACATATTTCTTCCCCAACTTCTTCTTCTCCATTTTCATCAAACTTGCAAACTAACCCACCCATTTCGAACCGGCATCCTGCGAAGACCACTTCCTCCCTGTATGAGGCAATTTTTTTGCTGTTTGAGGCAACTTGCAGTAGATTAGAACCATAGCACAAAACATAGTAGCAGAGTACATGCGTTACTCATATATATGTTGATATATATATACATACTGTTTTGAGTTATGCAGTGTAGAAGATCAACTGATATTCACATGAAATAACTGCTAAAGATCATCAACATTGAAATTTATATTAAATATGTACAGCTATACTGATATAATGTGAGTACTGCATGCAATTGATTGTAAGAAAATTAGTTTCAGATGCACAGTAGATGTTTATATATATACTGTTTGTAAAGCACACGTAAAGCCTCATAGAGCGATTGTGTGTTTCTGTCAAAAAACATTTACAGTCTATTTATTTACAACCAAAGTTGCTAAAAGTGATTGTTTCCTGCTGAAGAGTTTACTTGCTTAAATGACTGTAAAATATTGCACTGATATTAGCCTGACTTATGTTTGCCATTATGGCAATTGGTGATGACTACATGAACATTAGTTTGTGTTTCCTAATTGAGTATCAATCTTGTTCAATAATAAATGTTTACTCTATTTATTTATCAAAAAAAATAAAATAAATGTTTGCTCTATTTAAAGTACCTTTTTACGTAACGGCTCTCTATATGGTCATTGATAGATTGGAGTTGGAGAGATTGAAAGGCACAAAAATGCTGAACAATGAATCCCCCCCCCCCCCACCAACTTGATGCAGACGTGTTGAAGTTGTTCTACCCAATGCCCAGGTGCACATTGTTATCAAATACATTAAAGTATTTTAGTCCATAGAGGAGCAGGACAGTTGAACAATTGTTCATGAATGTGGACATTTTCAATTAATATTTAGAAGCAAGAAATGGGATTTATATATGTTAGTAGTTTGTAAGTCGTAGGTTTTGCAAGCAGAAATTGGTCCACCCCAATGTATATAGCCCATAACTACATTAATGTGAATTTTCCATTGGCTTTAGAGGAATAAATGTGTTTGATTTATTATATTCGATGAACTTATCAAAAAATTTATTATATTCGATGAAAAAGGTTATAGATTTATAATGAAAGTGCCTAAAATTTTCCTATTTCTAAATTGGGTGTTGGATTTGCTATAAGTATTATATAGCAATGGAATAGAAACCACCATAGGTTTATGTGTAATCGTTTCATGTAGGATCATTAAACTTGTGGTGATGCCAATGAATGATGAATTAACAACAATTAAATGACTTAAATTAAGTGAAGTTTAAGGTATTAAAAAAAAGTTAATATATAATTTCAGGCTAGGTAATAAATTGATTTTATTAGTCATTGACATGAACACGAGAAATAAAAACTATATTTCAGATCAAGTTCGTAAATGATGGTTATATATATATATATATATATATATATATATATAACTAGCGTAAATGGCGAGATCGGGAAAAAAAAAATACACCAATAACTTAATTCCAGCGAATTTCATATTAATTGCAACGATTCTTACTGCTGCAATTAGCAATTAACAACGATTCTAAGTGACCATATTTTCATCCTATTTTCAGCATCTACATTACGCTGCAAATCCTAATTTCCAACAATTTTAAGACAAATCGCTGCAATTGCAATGCTCTAATTCCAACGATTTTAGTTGCATTTTCAGCATTTATATTATCCTGCAAAATCTTATTGGCAACAATTTTCTAAATAATCGCTGGAAATGAGTAAGCAATTCCAGCGCTTTATCGAGCTATTACAGCGATTTTAAGTGACCATATTTGCAACAGTTTTGACATTTTGCAGCACTTTTGATCATATTTTCAGCATCTAAATTACGTTGGAAATCCTCATTTCCAACAATTTTAAGACAAATCGCTGCAATTGCAATGATCTATTTCCAGCAATTTTAGTTGCATTTTCAACATTTATATTACCCTGCAAAATCTTATTCGCAACAAATTTCACAAAAATCGCTGGAAATGAGTAAGCAATTCCAGCGCTTCATTGATTTTTCCATATTTGATGATCACATTTGCAACACTTTTTCCTTTTTTGCAGCGCTTTTGGTTTCTTTTGCAGCATTTTAGTTACGCTGCAAAATCTTATTTCCAACAAATTTATAACAAATCGCTGGAAAAGAGTAAGCAATTGCAGTGCTATATTGAGCTATTACAGCGATTTTAAATGCTGTAATTATACTTTAACAACGATTTCAATCACTTGAATGATGACATTTGCAACAGTTTTTGTTTTTATCAGGGCTTTTGGTTAAAGTTTCAGCATTTATATTACGCTGAAAAAACTCATTTCCAACACTTTTTTATGAATCGCTGCAGTTGTAGAAAGGAATTGCAGTGATTTTTCTAGTATTTGCAAGGATTTTATTATGCTGTAATTGAGATTTCTCAGCGATAGATGTATATGGGCATGAGCTCAGTTGCAGCGATGTTAAAAGTATTAGCAAGGGAAAATTTTCGCTGGGAATGGATGTTTTAGCAACGAAAATTTTTTTTGCGCTGCTTTGGGCAAAAAAGACGCGATTATTGCGGCGAACGTGCAAGGAAATTAAAATCGCTGTAAAACGGTATATGCAGCAGTTTATGCAGGTTTTTGCAACGATTTTAAGCGCTGCAAATTATCTTATAAGATAATTTGTGAATAGTTTAAGTTACGATATTTTTTGGAGTTTTGGAAAAGAAGAGAGAAAAAGTTGAATAAAAATATTATATAATTAAAAATATTATTATAATAGAATTTTTAATATAATTTTTATTTTATGATTTGAAAAAGTTAAATTGTTTTGTGTGTTTTATTTAAAAGTTTGGAAAATTGTAATAATTATATAATAATTAAATAAGAAAATTAAAAATTTGAAATTGAAAAAGCGTTTGTATTTGAATGTTTAAATGTTGAAATGAGATGAAATGATATGAATTTGATGAGATGAGTTGAGACTATCTATGAAACCAATAAACAGAAGCTTACTCTTCAAATATTTATAACTCTTTAGTTGTTTATTTCTGGACAAATTATAAAGTGTTAAGTTAAAAAATTTACTATGTTTGAGACCTATGTACCTGAATTTTATTTGAAATTTAAAAAAGTATAATTTTTTTTTTCAAAAGAAAATAATATTGATTTAAAAGTATTATTCAATACGATTCATTAATATGAGAAATAATGTGAAGACAACTATTATTATTTTTTTGAAACGATATCTTATAGTAATAAAATATTATTTTTTCAAGTTAAATCTAATATTATTATTATTGGCAAATTTGAACTTAAATATAATATTATTATTTTCAAATTTGGGATTGCAACTTCGATTTTAGAAAATAAAAGCATGTTCTTACCAAAATAATTCTTTAAAGGATAAAAAGTGTTATTAACTATGAAATGCGTTGCCATAAAAAACAAAATAATAAATATGATAAATTAAAGACTAATTATAAACTAATGCATAAATTGAAATCTAAAAATAATAATTACATTTTGTAAAATGAAAATATTATTAGTCCGATGACTATGATTTATTTTTATGAATTATTATAAAAAAATAATATGAAGATAAATATCATTTTTTCAAATAATATTATTATATATGAAAAATACTATTATTTTTAAATCTAAGAAGAAATATATATAAAAAAAATCCTGAGTTGTTAATTTGTTCCACAAAATTTCAATAAACCTAAATTATTTCTATGTTCATTATTATTATTATTATTATTATTGAATAATGCTAGATACAATTATGGGCTATTTAAGCGCCGAGTACTCATTTTGAAAAAGTGCGAGACCCATTACTAAAAAATTAAGTCTTTATTGTAGCTCTCATATTTATTTATTTTTTTAAAAAAGCATGGCACTTATATAACAAAAAAATATTATTTCTTTTGTGCAAATGAGGGCAAAACTATAATTATGCAAATAGGGATAGTGTGAACTTAAACAAAATATACTGTTTGTTCATCTGTTCATGAGGAAAATATTATAGTAATAGAAAACTTAATTACATTTTTAATGATGTATTAGAGGAAAAAAAATATATAATTGTGTAAATGAGAGCAAAAACATAATTGTGCACACATGGGAATAGTGTAAAATCAAATAAAAGCTCTTATTTATTTTAATAAGAAATGCTACTTATGATTCTTATACTACATATTAAATGTTATTTGTCGTTTTTATTATTTTATTTAAATATATATTTTTACATATTAATATGTGTGTGTTTAAATAAAAAAGATAAAAATAACGGATCACATATTGATATGTAGTGTACAGAATAATAAATAGAATTTTTTTTATTCCAATTTTCACGGCTATCACGTATTTAATTGTATAATAGCTATATAATGGGTTGTTCATATGGGCCGGATTTTATCCGGCCCAGCCCGGAACCCGGATAACCGGGTTTCCGGTTATGGTTTTCGGGCCGGATTTATCCGGGCCGGAACCCATATTTACCAAAACCGGATTCATCCGGTCCGGACCCGGGTATAAAACCGGGTTCCGTATTATACCCGGTTAACAACCGGGTTTGTTTATAAGGCCGATACACACCCCCGTTTTAGGTCTCCTCTCTCTCTCTCTCTCTCTCTCTCTCTCTCTCTCTCTCTCATTAGGAACTTCAGCAGAATTAGAAAATAGAAACCCTAAACCCCTCCATGAAATCTTGCCGCCGTCTCTCTCTCGCCGTCGCCGCTGGCCGGACTTCGATCAGTAAGTCTCTCTCTCTCTTTCTCTCACTTAGGTAACCCTCTATCTCCCACTTCCATCAGCAAATCTTTTCTCTGTCTCTCTCTCTATTTTGTTAGATCTGCTATTCTTTGGGTTGTGAAAAAATAATCTTTTGTTAGATCTATTTTGGGTCTGTTTTCTTCTATGATCAATGCCCTTGAACAAATCTGATGTGAGTTTATTTTGCTGATCTGCTTTTTTCCCCCGTCTCTTTATTTTGTTAGGATCTGTTATTTTTTGGGTTGTGAAAAAGTAGTATTTTGCTAGATCTGCTGTTTTTCCTCCCTCTCTTTATTTTGTTAGGATCTGTTATTTTTTAGATTGTGAAAAAGTAGTATTTTGCTAGATCTGTTCTCTTTGTTTTTAAATGTGGGGGTTTTTTTTTGGGTCTGTTTTGTTCTATGATCAATGCCTTTGAACAAATTTGATGTGGATATAAAGAATATGTTGTTATTTTGCTAGATCTGCTCTTTTCTGTTAAACATGTTTTTTTTTTTTTTTTTTTTTTAAAGTTTTTGATCATTTTTGTTTTGATTATTCTGTTTCTCGGTATGACAATGGGTGGGGCTACAGGTGTCTAACAATTTTATTTGGCCATTGCTTTTTAATATAGTCCGAACTGATGTTTTCAAATTTGTGGAACTCGTCTCTGTTCTGTTAACTTGTTATTAGATCCCTTCTCACTTGTTGATTGAGGATGAATTGTCAATATATGAATTGTTTCAGTAATCGTTATTTTCCAGTCTTTTTGTTGCATTCACTTGTAACCCTGGCTTTTTAGCACGTTCTTCTTTCTTGGTCTTTTCTTGGAATAAAACCTCCCGAGTCTTATTGCTATATTCTGTCGAACTTTTGCTAGTGGTAGGTCTCTGTTGGATGTTTTATCTTGGTCTCTGTAGGATGTTTTGACTACAAGTGTATCGGAAGTAGTATACGAGTAAGCTAATGTAAGGCATTTCATGGTTTTCATATGAATGGGTTTGCACTTTCCTGTGATGCTGCTCCTACTCTTTGCCAACATTCTTTTTGTGATACTAATTCTGTAATTCCCATTAATAGCCAGTACCAAACAAAACTGCTAGATTGGTAATTTCTAAATGATGCGTGAGAATGTTTGAATGTGGAACCATTGAAGGATTGAACTACTATCTGTTGAATACACCTTGCAGATAAGCTTGGACCAACAATGGTTGTTCTGAGACTGGAAATTCATCAGAAATATCATGTATTGGTGGCTCTATGTAATCCACTTTTGATATGTAATTTCATATATTGTAATTTACGTTTTGTAATATATAAATACCAAATAATGAAATATGTAGTGATTGCATTATGTATTTTTAGATGCATTTAGTTAAAAAGACAATTAATTTTATATATGAAAGAATATGCTTTGCAATATTTTGTCTTGAAAAATTTACAATAGAATATAGGCTCTTAGATTTAAAAGAAAAATGCTTTTTGAAAGAAACTAAATAATATAGGTTTTTGGTAAAAAAAAAAAAATGTTTTTTGAAAGAAATTAATAATATAGGTTTTTGGTATAAAAAAAAAAAACCCGGGTACAATCTGGAACTCGGATTCTGGGTTTTAAAAAATCTGAATTTACTCGGATTCCGGCCCAAGTCGTAACCCGTGCATACTGGGCCGAAAACTGGCCCGGATTTTTAATCCGGGTTCCGGGTCAGGTATAGCTGGATATCCGGTCTGAAACCCGGATGAACAGCCCAAGAGCCTATATTTATTTTATATGTTTCGGATATTTTGTATATTCGGAGAATCAAGAAGCATGCTAACAGTAATTGGTACGTTTATCCACCTCTAGTTAACTAAAAATTTGCTAAAGATTTGTGGCTTAATTGGTATAATCTCCTACGTCTAAAATGAAAGTCTAGAGTTTAAAATTTCTCTCTAAAGATACTAAAAATAAAAAAGAAAAAAAGTTAACTAGAAATACTTAGCCACTAGATTTTTTAAATGAGAATTTTGAATTTTAATATAATATTATTATTATTATTTTAAAATTTAAAAAATTTTAAAAAATTAAATTATTTATTATATTTTATATAAAAATTTAAAAAAATTATAATAATAAAATAAAAATTTTATATTTAAAATGAAAAATCTTGAGAGCTAAACATACCTTAGAGGAAGGCTATGCGAAGGCTCTAACCTTTGGTAACCGTGGTCCGTGGACGTCTGTTCTTACTTGTGTCGGGAGAAAGATTCTTTTGTCTGCTTCCGTGTCAATTTCCTTGGTCTGAACATCATAAGGATACATCCCTTCCGCTCGACGTCAAATTCTAATCTCTCTCTCTTCCCCCCACGCAATTGCTTTTTCCTTGCCATCGGAAGTTTAACATTCCGTGAGGCCTAAACAAGTCTCCCAGAAAGAAGCAATCCATGGACTCAGTGGCTCCCTTAAAGCTCTCCCTTTTGCTTTTCCTTGCTTCTATATCTTTGGTTCTCGTACCTTTCACTCAAGCCACGACTGTCAAATACTGCGGTCAGTTATTCCTTTTCAAATATTTTTTAGGCTACAATGTTGTAGACCATGGGTTCGGAATTATTTTCCTTCTCTCACAGATGTACTTTGCGAGCAGAGAGAGAGTTTACCCATCCTATTGAACTATGTAATTCTCAATTCACAAATGGTTTGGCGCTGTGTGATTGTGGGACTAAATTTTTTGTTGTTGTTGTTATAATTTTTATTATTGCTGCATTTAATTTATGAATTGTACTTGGGTACTGTGTATAAGATGGAATATGCTTTTCTTCTTCTTCTTCTTCCAAGGGATTCTGTGAAATGATGCAGATAAGAAAGGTGACTACCCTGTGAAGGTCGGAGGTGTTAAGATATCACCCAACCCTGTGGTGCCAGGCAAACAAGCCACCTTTAACATCTCAGCTTCAACCGGTAATTTTTCGATTCTTGGTGTTTTTCTGTTATTCTGCCAAACTTTTTATCTATGGCTAGTCTGCAAAATGTAGTGGGGATTGTGCCCCTAATCGCCAAATAGTTTGTACCCACTCGATAATCGCTACCTGATTTGTACCTTAATTAAGTTAGGTCAAAATTAAACATTATACACCTAAAAGGGTGGGGAAAATATTGTCACTACATTTTCTTTAAGGGAAATTTGGTCACACAACCCTTGTGTTATACCCCCTGACTTTGGATTAGCTTTCTTAGCATGTTTTTTATAGGAGGGGGCAGCTCATAGGCTGGATTAAAATGCCTTTGTACTTTTGGACATGGTGTCAAGTTATTGAATATTGATAGACAAGTGAAGTTGCCAAAAGGGAAATAACTACCACCGGATCAAGGTCGATAGAGTGGGCTATCGTGGACATCGAATTTGGAAGCATGATGAAATGTCATGATCAAGAGGGTTATAGACTACCAAATCAATATCCAACTGTCTTAGGGCTTTTGGATCAATAGTTGAGCCTTTAACAAAATATTTTTTAATTTGTTGACTTATCTTTCCATCCTTAATCACAACCCAGGGACGTGCCAAATCCACATTATACTCCAACAATACTAGTTAAAATTATAATTGGACCTCTTGGAGACATCATGAAATGCCTTCGCAATTCACTCACTATGCATTATAAATATAAATGTCAAGAAGTTCTCTCTTCAAGAAAATGTGGGATTTCATTTATGTCTCTTCCTATACTCAATTCCGGTTATTGTTGGGCCATTGTTTTGAATTTCTGTATCCTGCCTTACTAGACTGAAATCTCATCCAAAATGTCTCTTTTTTTTTTCATTGCATGCTTGCTCTTCTTGTATTTCAGTTAGGGCATTTTCTCTGGATGTTTTTTGTTTTGGCATTTTCAATGAACATACACGATATCTTTCATATGCAGGCAAAGTCATTGATGGTGGGAAAGTGGTCATTGAGGTTTCTTTCCTTCGGGTGCCTGTTCATACTGAAAAGCATGATCTTTCTGAGGAGATATCCTGCCCTATTGCAGTAGGCAACTTTGTCCTCTCACATACCCAAACTCTACCAGTATTCACCCCGCATGTAAGTTTGTTTCCCTTTGCTAGTTTATAACTTTTGCCCTATGCATGTACATTATCAATGTATACACCTAAATGTATAGTATATTAAACTGGTACATTTCAGTTGGTGCTTACGATACGAACAATAAAGCATGAATTTATGTCTACTATCTTTATTTGTTGGCGTTTAGCTATGACATTGAAAGCAGTTCTATAATATCCTTGTTTGTGTATAGGACGATGGTAGATGAATCCCACATTGCTTGGGAATGAAAAGTTCAAAACCTTTATAATTATATCAACAATCATAATCTTGACTTATCCTTTTAGAGTATGGACCCATATGTAGTAGCTTGGGCCTTTCTTAGGTCACTAGAAATAGTATTAGAGCCTATCCCAATCAGAAGTTAGAAGTTTGGGATTTGACCATGGCACCTATGATGGATGGAATGGCCTGAGGAGGATATCCGGGATTTAAGGGAGTGGGATTGTAATACCTTGGATTGTAGTGAATTGTGAATGAGATCCTTCATTGCTTGGGTGAGATGAGGTTAAGCTTGTAACGATTATGAGGGATTTTAATTGTATCCTTGACTGGTCTTTTGTCGTATCTGCCCAAATGTGGCTTGGGCTCTTCTTATTTTGTTGCAAGTTCTTGATAGATAGAAATGGAATAGGAAAGAGGGTAAAAGATTATTGTTGATTGTTTGACAAATAAGAAAGGAACAGGAAAGTGGAATAGAAGTAATTTCATTTGCATCTTTGTTGAAGCCTTGATAGATTTGAAAATTTTTTTCCTTTTGATAGATGTGAGCAAATTTACAAGGGCAATGATACAAGAAGTAATTTTCATTAGCATCCTTGTTGAAGCATTGATAGATTTGGACATATTTACAAGAGTAATGGTACAGAAAACAACTCCTATAACTATTTTACGAAAACAAGTTGTAAAATAGTTTTAGGAGTATCATTATATCACAAAAATATTGTTCATTTAAAACTGTAGAAGCGTTGTCTTAATCATTTTTCCTATTTACAAACTTAGCTTCTACCTTGTTTTACTGAGGTGTAAGTTTGTGTTCAGTCATCTTGTTTTTAAAGTTCTTGGTGTTTATTTCTACATCATCCTTTACCTACCTCAAAAATATGTTTCATACTTTTAGTGTTGCACTCACGCATCTTATTTTACTACTTTTTCATGTTTTTATTCTTGAGATAGGAACTGGGAAGCAATAATCCAAAAGAATCGGCTTCTTGCCTGTTTAAGATGATGATGAGCGCGCTTTGTCTTACTTCCCTTTTTTTGTAGCCTCGTATGAAATTATTTTTTCTAATTGTCATGGTCTCACCGGTAGTCTTTATAGCCTAATATAGCAACTGCATTTAACTATCATTGCAATTTTATTTTTGTGTTTGACGTCATGACTGATAGTTTGTGGTATCCACAGGGCCCTTACACGCTTAAGATGAAAATAGAGGATGATAAAAATCAACTGTTGACTTGCATTAGCTTCGATTTCAAAATTGGCTCTGGATCTCTAGAAGTCTTCTAGATGAATGGCTAGCGCATCGTCCTGGATTGGTGCATAATCCCATTTAGAATTGAATCTCCAGTCCTTTGAGTATATAGTGTACTTTTTAGTGGCGTGTAATCCCAGTCCCGGTTGGCATTTGGTTTATTCTCAGACAAAAAATACCAACGAAAATAAGGTGGCAATCTTCTGGTACTGAATAGTCAAATGTTAATGATGTCTCCATCGCATTCGATACTCTTCTTCATTTAAGTTCGCTGTTTGTGGATCCCAACGCATCCTCCTCGTTGGCAAGCTTGCGTCCCAGAACATAGTTAAATATGATAATAGAACTGAATGAACTGGATCTTTCCTCCTCTCCTATTGTTGGGTACCATAGCTGGCTATGGCTGTTCACCCAGATCCGGATTCAATTATAGCCGGCATCCGGGTACTCAACTATAACCTGGATCCGCATCTGGGTTTACATATATGATCCGGTAAAAAAATCCATTTTATTGAACCTATATCTTATGATAATTGTTTTAAATTTTAAAAGGCTTTCTTGTTTTTAATGATGAATATCTTTTTAAACAAATTTCAAAGCCCATCCCCAAAAAACTAACCAAGAGCTGTAAATAGAGCTTATAGCCCATGTCAGACCAAGAAAATATTTGCTTTACAGGCAGTCGCTATTTTACATGTCAGACGAAGAAAAGGAATGAAAGTACCTACAAATTAAAGATGAAAATAGCGAAGAGGGAGAAAATAAAAAGGAGCAATGCTACATACAGTCACTTTTGCGTATTCCCTGTGCACTCCACTGATATGATTGGCTGGATTAATTTTTTTTTAATATCCAACTAATCATATCACTGGAGTGTACAAAAGAGTGCACAAAAAAGACTGCACATAGAATTTTTAAATAAAAAGACTCGCAGTAAGTTACTAAGACTTGGTTCCATGAGCACCAAACTTCCAGTTCCATCAAACACAACCCCTGCAGAAAATGCAGCACGTTACTAATAATCCGCGTTATGGCAAATCAGCAAGAAGGGCTGAACAAAGCAGCAATAGGAGCAGGAAACTAGCAGCAAGTTACTAAGGCCTTGTTTGGATATAGATATACTTCTATCTTATCCTATCTCATTTCTATATTTAAACACTACAAACACAAATACTTTTTAATTTCAAATTTTGAACTTTTTCATCTAATCATGATCTAATTATTACAACATTTTCAAACTTCTAAACAAAATACAAAAAATAATTCAATTTTTTCAAATTTTAAAACAAAAATTATATTAAAAATGTATATTATACGGTACTTTAATTTTATAATATTTTTATTCAATTTTTTTTTTCTCATTTCTCGAAATCCCATAAAAAATTTTAATTGAAACTATTTATAACTCATTTCATCTTAACTCAAATATCTTATTACTGTTTACAAATCATCTTAACTCATTTTATCTCAGCTGACTATGCAAATCAGGCCAAGAATCCTGTTATGGCGTAATCAACTCTAGTAGGGGTGAGTTCGGTCCGGTTCGGTCCGGTCCAGGGAGGTTTTGTGGACCGGACCGGACCTATTCGGTCCAGGGTTTTCCCACCCTGGACCGGACCGAACTCCATCAGGACCGGTCTGGTCCGGTCCGGTCGGTCCATTCGGTCCAAGGTTGACTTTTTTTTTTTTTTTTTTTTTATCTAATGACATTTTTTTTAATATTTATGTAATTATATTGTAATATATTTAATATATATACATATAGTATTATATATATATATATATTAGTAATATGCTAATACTATTAGTCTATTAGTAATAATACTATAACTAATAAATATATGTAATAATAACTATACTATAACTAATAACTATATGTAATAATAGTAATAGTGATAACTATATATTTATATAATATGCTAATATTTAATGACATTTTTTTTAATATTTATGTAATTATATTGTAATATATTTAATATATATACATATAGTATACTATTATATATATTAGTAATATGCTAATACTATTATATAAATAATATATATAAATAATATTTATTTATTTTTTATTTCTATTCGGTCCGGTCCGGGGTGAAAAACTCCCGGACCGGGACCGGACCGAATCTTTTCGGTCCCTTAAAAATGGGACCGGACCAATTCGGTCAGGTCCGGTCCGGTCCAAACAGTGCCGGTCCGGTCGGTTTTGCTGGTCCGGACCGGCCGATGCTCACCCCTAAACTCTAGTCCCCTTGATTGGACATGACTCACACCATCTCTGTCAAATTCCGCTTACTCCAAATATTTGGCATGAACTCATACTTCAATAACGCAACTAGATATATTACAACCCTAGTCTTCCCCCCCCCCCCCCCCAAAAATCATGAGAGGGAAGGGTTTTCAACCCCGCCCCAGTGTCGGGGAGTGGGGTCAAAAACCTCATTCGCCCTGCCCCGCCTAGGCTAACCAATTAAGTCTAAAAATTATTTTTGGGTAAAAAAAAAAAATATTTTTAAATCCAAATTATAATATAATTTAAATTATAAATTAAAATTTATAAATACAAAAAGAATTTAAACTCATAAAGTTCTTTTTTGGATTGTATTGGTCTTCTAGGCCAACTTTTATATAGGAAGCTAAGACAATACAATAGTCATACTTAACCAATGTGTGAATTACTATTGTATTGCCTATTAACTCTGTTCGCCAGCCCATGCGAGGGTGGGGTAGTGGGGTGTAGGCCCTCGCTGCCCAACCCTAGGCAAAAGAGATCAGATTAAACAATAAACTTTGACATGCAACATCAAATATATAGATTTTCCATCAATGCCACTGATTACCCAAACATAGATATCAAATGAGTGATTCCCAAGGTTGTTATATATTTTGTTATTCGTAAACACTATTTCTGCTAAGTGGAGATTTATGAAGGTAATAGTCATGATAACTACCAATCACTTTCAACTAATTTTTCTATCTCATTTTCAAGATTAAGCTTTTTGAGAAGAGTGTTGCTAGGGTGCCAGCGTGCTTTAGGCAAAATTTATTTTTTTAATTTTTTTATTCATATTTTATTAACATTTTAAAAAAAATTTTAAAAAATACTAATACATTAATAGTCATTTCCTTAATCAGTAAGTAAAAGAAAATAAAAATTAAAAAAAATTAAATGCATGTGCGGTCAAAAGAGGGGGTTTATAGTAGAAAAAACTCGAACATGATGAGACAAAGAAGATGGATAAAAATAACATTTCTTCTACATACAGTGGGGGGGGGGGGGGGGGGGGGGGAAATCGTTGGGAATTCGGCTTGCCATGTTAGTTGGTATATTTGAAAATAAAAAAAGACAAAAAAGACAGATCTTTGGTCTTCTTCTTCATGTGGGAGTCACTCTCAGAGTTCCTTTTTGCCTTTGGTCTTCATCTTCACGTGGGAGTCACACCAATTCTCGAGGGTCATTTTGGAAAGAGCTCTACTAAGGTTTCTTCTCTTTGGAGTCATACGGTTATAGACACGTAGGGCTGCAAGGCAGCCATAGTTGCTAACATCGGGTGACGTTCCTTTGTAGAAAACTCATTGCGGCTGTACCTCAGCCTCTCCCAAAGGTTTCCATCCCTTCTCATTTGCCGAAGAGCGTTGATAGCATGTTGTATTTTCAGTTCTCGAAAGAGGAGATTTCACATTCGGCTGATCCCTTCAAGTTTTCCATAGTCCTGAAGTTCCTCAGAAACCGTCTCTCATTGGATGCCATTAGAGCTTTCATACGCTGCCAATGGGGTCTGGAATGTACCCCAGTGGTCTCTGCTATGCGGAGTCCACGTAACGTATTTGTTCGCTTATCGTCTGAGGATGATTTTCTGAAAGCCCTGTCTCGGGAAGCTTGTGACATCGATGGCGTTTTCTATCATGCTTTCCACTGGACACCAGACTTCAGTGAAGATGAGGAGCCCTCCATGGTTCTGGTTTGGATAGTGTTGCCAGGTTTGCCTCCTAATTTCTATCATGAGTCTTTTTTACATATATTCACTGCACCCATTGGTAAGTTCATCAGAAGAGACAACCCGACTCGCTGTGTGACTCGCACGGATGGAACTTGGCTATGCGTGGAGATGGATGTGGTTGTTCAACCGATTCAATTCTTCTGGATTGGGGTCCCTGGTACGCCTTCAAGCCATAAACAAGAAATTATTTATGAAACACTTATTGCTTTTTGTGGTAGATGCAAAGTGCAGGGACATAATTCTAGTACGTGTTATGCTGGGAAGGCTGTGAATAGGGAGAAGTTTTGGGTTCGAAAAAAACAGAATCCTACTGGGGAGGTTCCGAAGGCTAAGGGCCCTAAGATTGATGTAGTTGATCAAAATATTTTGACTCATGATGCATCTGAGAAAGATCTGGAGGCAGGGGGACCTTCGCATATTCAGCAGGATAGGAGTTTGGTGGTGGTTTCTAACATGGTGTAGCAGCAGCCTCCATCGTCTGACCTGTAGATGGTGCAGCAACAGCTTCCAACGTCTGGGATGGGTGACTTTCTGAGGGTGCAATCTAGTGATGCTCCATTGGTACAGATTCAGAGTGACGTTTCCGAGGTTATTGGTTAGTTTGGTAAGGCGGTTGGCTCACGTACATTGGTTCCGTCCATTACTATGAGTTGCAAATTGATCCACTGGTGCAATCTAAGGCCCCTTCGTTGGTGCAGACGTGTCTTATGGTTCATGTGCAGGATGCCCTTGCCATTCAATGTCCTGAGATAGTAACCAATGCAAAGGAAGTGCATCTTGAGGCTTTAGCCCATGAGAGTCCAAAAGCCAGTGATGAATTTCTTCTGGATCTCGGCTTTAGATCCTAAGCTTGAACTAGATTCAGATGTCTTGCCTCAAGAAAAAGACTATCACACTGAGTCAGAGGGGGATCTAGCCACTAAAAGAACATATAAGAAAAAACAATTTGAGAAAGTCAGGAGTTCTACTTGGGTTCACAGCCGAACCACAAATTTTCTTTATCATTGGTTCCATCTTTGTATGGAATATTAGAGGGATTTGAACCTCTAAAGGTCGGTTGAAGAATTTGATTGGGTCTCTGAAACCGGTTATTGTTGTTTTAATGGAACCATTTACTAGCTTTGATCAAGCTCATAGTTTGATGAGGTGTTTGAAGTTTGAAAATGGCATGTCTAATGAAGTTGGTGGGAAAGTTTGGTTATTTTCGAATAATTCCGTAGTTTTTCATATTGTTGGCATGAGTTTGCAATTTATTTCGATTTGTGTTGAGGCCGGAAATAAGGTTTTTTTTTTTTTTTTTTCATTTAATTTATGCAAAATGTAATCGAAGTGAGAGATAGGAGTTATGGGTTGACTTGTGCTCGCATTGTATTGGAATCGAGCCTTGTTTATTTGCAGGTGATTTTAATATTATTCGATCTGACACTGAAAGGCGGGGTGGTCATCCTAGGCTTCGGGTTACTATGGATGAGTTTAATAGTTGGATTGATCAGGGTGGTTTGATTGATATGAAAACTCAGGGTAGTAATTTTTCCTAGTGCAATGGCCAACAAGGGTTATCCAGGAGTTGGGGCGAAACTTGATCGGGTGTTCCTTGATGCTACTTTATTGTCCCAATTCTCTAATGCTATCTATTCTTATCTTCCTAGATCTAAATCGGATCATTGCTCGATGCACATTGAATTAATTGCTGACCCTTTCTCTTATGGCGCTTCTCCATTTTCGTTTTAGCAAATGTGGGCTGACCATCTAGATTTCTTAGATTGCGTGCAGAGGGTTTGGATGGTTCCTGTGGCTAGCAGGGGTTTATGGAAACTTGCTACCAAGTTAAAACAGGTTCGGGTCGCTCTCCTGGAATGGAATAAGAGGGTTTTTGGTCGGACTACCTCTCACATTGCCCATCTTGAGAAGCAAGTGGGAAGGCTTGAAAGCAGGCTTCAAAATGAATGGAATGCCGACGATGACAAGGATTTAATTTTGACCTCATAGGAATTATCTTCGTGGAGATGTAGGGAGGATATTCGTTTGGCAAATAAGAGGCGGAAGCGCATTACTAGCACGAGAGCTGCGGATGGGACCATGTTTGAGTCGCTAGAAGCCATACATCAAGGAGTAGTAAAGTATTTCTCTACTTTTCTTCAAGCAGATTCTCCTCGTGTTTTGTCGGATTTGTCTTATCTTATCTCGCTTGTTATTTCAGATGAAGTTAATGGTCGTATTGCTTGTATTCCAACTATGGATGAGATCTTTGCAGCTCTGTCATCTATTCCTTCTAATAGTTCTCTAGGTCTCGATGGTTTTGGGGCTGGTTTTTTTAAGAGCTATTGGGAGGTTGTTAAAGTGGATATATTTGAAGCTATTTCAGATTTTTTCCTCTCTAAGAAGTTGCCACATTTCTACTCGACCTCTTGCATTGTCTTAATCCCGAAGGTGGATGTGCGTACTGGGTTTGACAAGTTTTGACCAATTAGACTCTGTTCGGTGTTCTATAAAATTTGTGCTAAAATTCTTGTTAACTGACTGACGGGCCTTCTCCCTATCATGATCTCTCTTGAGCAAGGTGCTTTCATTCCGGGTCGCAGCATTTTTGAAAATATTTCCCTTACGCAAGAAATTGTCCATTCTATTAATAAGAAATCTCATGGTGGCAATATTATTCTCAAAGTGGACATGGTGAAAGCATATGATCGGGTGGATTGGTCTTTCTTGTTGGAGGTCCTTCATATATTTGGATTTTGAACTTAGGTTTCTGAGTTAATTCGGGCTTGTATTTCTTCTCCATGGTATTCTGTTATGATGAATGGAACCCCTAAGGGATTTTTTTAGGGAGGTCGTGGTTTGCGCTAGGGGGATCCTCTTTCTCCCTATCTATTCATTATTCTTCAAGAAGTCATTTCCAGACTTCTTAAGAATAGTGTTGTGGAAAAAAGATTTAGGCAATTTTCTCAAGCCAGAGGTACGACTCAAATCTCACATCTTATGTATGCTGATGATGTGGTGATCTTCACGAATGGTAACATGAGAACTATTCAGGAACTTCTTTCTATATTTCAGAAATATGAGAGTTGGTCGGGCCAGAGTATTAATAGAGAAAAGATTGTTGTTTTTTTTTTTTTTTCTAATAAGATTTCTCCAAGTCGTAAGAGAGCTATTAAGCGAATGATTGGGTATTCGGAAGGTTCTTTTCCTTTCAAGTATCTTGGAGTGCCTATTATTTCGGGGAGGCTCAAGCAAGTTCATTTGGAGGAGATGATCACTAAAGTCCATAATAAAATCAGTGGTTGGAAGATGAAGCTTCTTTCTTCTAGAGGTCATCTCATCCTTGAGGCATGTGCTTTCCAGCATGGCTTTACACTTATTTGATGTCCTTTAGGTTCCTAAATCTATTATCAAGGAGTTACAGTGTTTAATGAGTACTTTCTTTTGGAGAGAGGCTAGCGGGAGAGGTAAGAAAAGATGGGTAGCTTGGAAGAACATGTGTCTTCCAGTGGAAGAAGGTGGTTTGGGTTTGCATCACCTAGATGATTTGTAGAAGCCTTTGCATATGAGGTTTGCTTGGAATTTAATCTAAGGTAATTAGCTATGGGCTCAGTTTTTCAAAGCTAAATATGTGGGGTCTCAACCTTGGCTTCTTATTGATGCGAATAAAGGCACAAGATTTTGGAAAATGATTGCTAATTGTATTCCTTTGGTTCTCGAAAAATCGAAGTGGCACCTCAGGGAAGGCAACCTTTTCTTCTAGTATGATAAGTGGCGGGATCGGGGTCCCCTTGTATTCTGATCTTCTTGTGGTGGGTAGTCATTTACTTAAAGTTAAGGAGTGCCAATTGTCTAACTCGTGGGATGTGGAGCTCTTTGTTAATCTTGTGGGTCAGGATCATCGTAATGATATATTAGAATCTTTAGCAGTTTGCAAGGACGGATCAGATTTAATGGTATGGATGAAGCAAGATAGTGGCTGTTTCTCTACAAAATCAGCATGGGATTTTATCCGTATTAGAGGTTCTACCATGAATTGACATTCTTGGATGTGGCATAGTCAGCTCCCTTTGAAGGTTTTGGTTTCTATGTGGAAGGCTTGGCATCATGCCTTCAGTGTGGATGATCGTCTTCGTCGTGTAGGGGTGCCGATTGTTTCTAAATGTGATTGTTGTGATGTTGGTAAGTACAAGGATCAAAATCATGTTTTGTTTGAAGGAGATTTTGTTGCTCGGATGTAGCATTATCTTTTGGTTACCGCTTCATGGTAATTGGAAAGAGATAGTGTCCCTTTGGTTTCGTTGTGCTTCTTCCTCTTCTCAGGTTGTTATTATTATGGGCCTTCTTCCTTCTTTGCTTTCTTGGCATCTTTGGCATCGTAGATGTGTAGTTCGCATGGAAGGTTTGCTTGAGCCTTTTAGTTTGGTTTGGCAATTGATTGTTCATGTGATTCGCTCAACCTGCCAGGACATTCACAAAGTTTCGAAATGCTCTAGGCAAGATTCTCAGATTGTACAATCTTTGCTTATATGGCCTATTGTTCCACCAAGGCAATGCTTGAGTTTTGTGGCTTGGCACAAACCCACCTCCCCCCCAGTGGGCGTTTCAAGTTAAGTACTGATGTTAGTAGCTTTGGGAACCCTGGGCCATCTGGGGCTGGTGGTATTATCAAAGATAATAATGGAAATTTAATTCATGGTTTTGCCTCTCCTCTTGGCATTGGTTTGAATAATAGAGCTAAATTATTAGCTCTGTTGTATGGCCTTAAAGCTTGTCAAGCTCTGAGGATTGGTTATATGGAAGTTGAACTAGACTCGCAAGTGGTGGTTTCGTGGTGGAAACAACGGAGATGTGCGGTTTGGTACCTTGAGGATTTTTGGGAGGAGATTCTCTGTCTTTTGGATTCGATGGATTGTTCGGTTTGTCATGTCTTCAGAGAGGGTAATAAAGTTGCTGATTGGCTTGTAAAGTATGGTGCGCTTAGTCATCATATAGAGCACAACAAGTGATTGGGGAAGTGATGAGGTTGCTGAGAGGTTTAATCTGCTTGGACAAGCTGAGTCTCCCTTGGTTACTTTGCCACTATGTTTGATTGCTTTTGTTGCTCTTTTTATCGATTGTTTTTGTTTTTTTTTTCTAGGATTGTTTAGTTTCCTTTTTGAATGTTTGTTGTTTTTGGTTTTAGGCTTGTTAGAATTTCGTTTCTTGCAGGTTTGTTTTTTTTGCTTGTTTTTTTTTTCGCTTGTTTGGCACTTGGTTGGGTTATTGTTTTAGTGCTTTACCTTGTAAACCTCAAAGTGTCTTGATGTTACGACGGTATTCTTTTGCTACAAATGATGACTAATTAATAAAATTGGGATGAGGCCGCTATGTGTGTGGCTACTGGCTCTTCTTTAAAAAAAAAATGTGGGAGTGACTCTCAAAGTTCGTCTTCGTCTATGTCATTTTTGCCTCTAGTCTTCGTCTTCATGTGGAAGTCACTCTCAAAGTTCATCTTCGTCTAGGTCGTCTCCATGGGTAGATTAAAAAGGTAGCAGATCTTTGGTTCTTGGTGTGGGTCATTATCTTTGTGGGTAAGATCAATGCTTCTCTTTCCTTGTGTGCAAAGTGAGTGATTCTTTGGGTGTAGACATATGCAACGTCGTCTTCATGGGTAAGATCTGCTTGATGTTGTCTATCTCTATCTCATGAGTGATTCTTTTGGTGTGGACACACTCCTCATGAAGGTATCACAGGCTTCCACCCATCTCTAGAGCAACACACCACCTTTGCCTTCCACCCAAAATCCATCACCAACTCATCACATGCAAACATAATGCAAAAATGCAAGAGTTAAATTAGGACCTCATGTAATTTATACAGAATAACAATTCTCAAATTGATAAAAAAAAATTGAGAAGAATATCTCCTCGCATTCTGAACTGAGAAATGGTTCCACCTTGTTCTTTTTCCATTTTTTTTCCCAAGCTCCTTAAGTCTAGAATTCTTATTAGTAAAGAGCCACAAGAATACAAGACACAATCTAGACCATAAGCATGTCATATAGAACATAATAAAGTCATAAATTATGTAATTAACTACTAAGTTTCTTGTAGAGAATTTCTTGAGCAAAGAGAATGCATTGGCAATTCATCATCTTGGCTTAACTATATTAGGATTTCAATAAGAGAATTTCTTCTTACATTGCAAGTTCAAATCAACAGTACCCATGCACATGTAATTGTAAATCAAGAACTAAGAAGCACTAGTGCTAAGGTATCCAACAATGTTCAGGATATTGCAGTTCTAAGAATTCCATAGGAGCACTGTGAATGACAAAGGCACATCTTTGTGGGTGGACAAAGGTGGAGAAGGGAGGGAGAGGCATCCCTTTGTGGGAAGGCAATGCTTCGTGGAAGACGATGGTGGAATGACGGTGCAAATGGAGAGGTAGAGTTTGTGGGAAGGAAGAGGTTGGGAGATGAAGGGAGGAGCTTTCTAGTTTTTGAAGGGAGGGAGAGTGTGGAAGACGAAGGGATTCGAGAACTGGATCATAGACCAAAACAATTCATATTTTTCACTTGATCAAAATGGTGTGTTTTATTTCCACACGGGCACCAGTTCCCCATGATTACGCACGGAGACTGCGTTCAGCATTTTTCTAAAATAATTAGTGATTACTAATGTGAGATAAAGTATCACCTTGAAAAGGCCAACATTGTGGCGGATGCCCTAAGTCATAAGGCTTAGTTTGAGGGTTCAATGGAGATGATGTTTCTATTGAATAGCCTAAGGAGTCTGTTGATTAGAAGTCCCCAATCGAATAAGGCTTTAGTAGTAATTCAGAAGATTGTGCCGTTAAATAGTGAGGAAATAAAGGAGCGTCAAATGGAAGATAGTAAACTATTGGGCATCCAACGAAAGGTTTATAATTTTGAAAGACAAGCATATTCCAAGACCCAAGAAGATGGGGATGCTGTATTATAAAGATTGAAGGGTGATCACGGTAGATTCGAAAATGAAGGAGAGAATTTTTAGAAAAGCACATCATACACCATATGCTGCCCATCAGGTAAGTACAAAGAAGTACCAAGATTTAAAAATACACTTTTGGTGGGATAGGATGGATGCGATTGGTTAGTAAGTGTTATGTTTGTTCTTTAGTGAAAGTCAAAACTAGAGACCAGCAAGAGATTTGCAGCCGTTGCCAATTCTGGAATAGAAATGGGACGATATTTCCATAGATTTCGTAGTAGGGTTACCAAGAACCTTTGTGGGAAAGAACCTATGGGTAGGTAGCATTGCAAACATTGATTCAGTGGAGAAATTGGTTAATTTCTACTTCAATGAGATAGTTCGTTTACATGGAGTACCGAGGTCATTTGTGTTAGTAGAGACACTTAATTCACATCTTGATTCTGGCCAAGTTTGCAGGATTTAATGGGAACAAACTTGAAGTTTAATGGTACCAATAATCCATAGATGGATGGACAAACAAAGTGGACCATACAAACATTAAAGGATATGCCTAGAGGCTATGTATTGGAGAATAAAGTGATTGAGAAGGACACATACCTTTAATAGAATTTGTTTATAACAATAGTTTCCAAGCAACAATCAAGATATCATCTTATGAAGCATTTTATGGAAGGAAGTGTAGATTTCCATCATATTAGGATGAAGTTGGGGAAAGAAGATACTTGGTCTGGAATTCTTGCAAGAGATGAGAGAACAAGTCCTTTTAATTAGATGAAGAATTAAGGTAACTTAGGACAGGAAAAAGAGTTTGTTGATGGCAGGAGAAGGAGCCTTTAGTATGAAGTTGGCAATTAGTTATACGTTAAAGTATCACCTAATAATGGAGTAGTTCAGTTTGGAAAGAAAGGAAAATTAAGTCCACGGTATGTAGGACCTTTTGTTCTGGAAAGGGTCGAATTAGTAGCTTAACAACTAAACCTTCCCATGAAACTTCAAGGGATACATGAGGTATTCTATGTTTCCTCATTGAAAAGAAGTTTTGGAGACCGACAACTGGTTGTCGTCGATCCAAGTCATGTAGACTTACAACTAGGGGTGAGCTCCGACTCTGGTAGAGTCGGAGAGCCCACCTCCGACCTTTGAATCCAACTTGAGTTGGAGGTAATTTTGGACTCCAAGTTTGACTCTGATGGGAGTCAGAGTTGGACTCCGACCGGAGTTTGGAGTTTGGAGTCAAAGGGTCAAAGCTATGGAGAGAGAGAGAGAGAGAGAGAGAGAGAGAGAGAGAGAGAGAGAGAGAGAGAGAGAGAGATGACTCATTCGGCGTGTTTGTGACACCATCAGTTGACGTCGAACAATCTCCTTACATGTAAGAGACTTCCCACCATGCATTTGTTCATCTAGAAGATGGGTCAACAAAAACAGAAAATGAAAAGTGAGAAAGGAGGAGAGTTAGTGCTAAAGAGAGGAGATGAATACAAACAAACCTATCCCAAAAGACAAAAACTAATTAATGAAAGAAATTAATCAAAGAGAATGGGAGTGATGTATTCATATGAAGGAGTGGGTCTGAGGTTCTGCTTCGGTATTCCTCAGTCTATGAAGAAAATGAAGGGGAGGGAATAGAATGTAGGTTAATGAGAGTGGAGAATGAGAGAGGTACGTAAGAGAGGGAAGATAAAAGAAAGAAAGAGAATTTCAAGTTTCAAGTATATATTAATAAATTTGTTTATTATTAATAAAGTTTTGATAGTACACTACAGGATGAGCAAGCATATAAAGTATACAACTAAAGGCTATAAAGTATAAAGTAGCATACCTATAAAATTAAAGTAATAATAAAAAAATAAAGGAAAAGATAAAATGCACCTCTCCACTATATTTTTGAAATGCTAAAAGACAAAATACATCATACGACATAAAGAATCAACAATATAGTGCAAGAGAGGAGTTCCAATGCAAGAAAAAAAATCCTGTCAGAGTTTGGAGCCATACATGACTTCGATTCTGACTCCGACTCTGACATCTATTATCGAAGTAACTTCGACTCTGATTCTAAATTCTAAATACTCCAACTCCATCGAGATTTTTTTTTATATGAATGTTCTCTTTTTAGCTGAACATGCGATGGACTAGGGCTACAACACGTAAGTTTGTGTTGTTAGTTGAGAGAATGAGAATGCAAGAACGTAGACGAAGGGCCAGATAAGATAGGCGAGATCGTATGATTGTAGCCTATTGGCAATATATGGACAATTTGACTACCATTGAACATAGGTGATTGATGTCGAAAAGTAGGGGAACCTATTCTTACGAAGAGTGTTACCACATGAGGAGCGTCAACCACCATTTGATGCCCTTGTTTGGAGAGATGCCACTAGATTGCGCATATTAGGCATTAGGGATAGCACAAAGTCAAGCAATGGAGCAAAGACGTCTGAAATATCCGATTATTTGATGTCTTCATCTCACTACTTTCATTTTTGCAAAGAGGGTCAACCTCTGGAAGATGATGAAGCTACAATAACACACAAGATAGGACAAATATGTATTACGACCTCGAAGATGACATGATGTACTACCGTTCGCAAGAATCGGTAACAAAAGAAGAGGGAGAAGTACAACAACCTTCCTCACCCAAGGATTTGACTACAAACGATGGATGTTAATCCTCAGAGTAAGTGGTGCTATCGTAGTTTTTGTTTTCTTCCACACCATGCGATTTTTAGGAAGAAAATGGTTTATGCTGCCCAAGCTACTCTAGGGTTTTTAGGAAGATAATGATTAACTAGGGAAATCATTAGACTAGATTTTTATTTATGAAGGTGGTGCATTGAATGCATGAGAAGATGGAAAGGGGTTGGCCGAATCTCACCCCCTAGTCTCTCCATTTTGTAGTCCACCCCACCAATGGTATTCCACCTAGTTGTTGCTTAATGTTTAAGTAATGGTTAGGCTTTTGATAAGGAGTCATTAAGGGACCCTTGCAAAATTGTTGCATCTAGTAAGGCATCATTAATGATTTGTGGGAAGTTAGATTACAATTAATGAAGAGTCATCCATGATTATGGGAAGTTGTAAGGTATTTAATAGGAAGCTCGTGGGAACTTGCAACTTGATGATGAGGCCCTAAGGGCAATTCCAAGCATTTGATGGAGGGCTCCATGGGTGCACCTTGTTGCCCACCTGAGCCAATTAGGCTTCAGCACATTTTCCCATATAGATTTGGGTCAGTGCAATCATTAGTGATTCAAATTTCCTATTGACCCACTTGAGTACAAAGCTTGTGGGAGAAGAACGCCACACTTCAACCACTCTTTTTACCCCAACCCACCACTTGTGCTTCATGCACAAGTTAGTTTTGGTGCCCTTTAGCCTTCTAGAAGTAGGCAATAATGAGGTTTTCAAATTTGGCACCTGAAGCAATGGAGAGAGAGAGAGAGAGAGAGAGAGAGAGAGAGAGAGAGAGAGAGAGAGAGTGTGTGTGTGTGCACTTTGTGGAAGGTATTTAAACCGTAACATTTATATCCAACCTACGCCTTTAAGGGAAAATCAAAAATCATTTGTGAAGTCTCTTCCTCTCCTCTCCTCTCTTCACACACACATCCAAGGATTTCTAGCCTTTGTTCTTCAATCCATAGCAACTCATACACACACTTACCTAGAACTGAAAGTTGGTAATTGAAGTGGTGCAACCAAACCTAGCCGAGCTCGGTAAGCTAGCCTTATCCTCTCTCTGATTTCATGAGGTGAGGATGTTAAAGTGTTTGGATTCTATGTGGGTTCAGGGATTCAGTTGGCATGTTAGTTGAAAGGGGTATTTGATATTTTACTATTTTGTGGAAGATTCAAAGAAAGAAAGTGTATGATATTTTACTATTTTTCTCAAAGGGGTTTCGGATTCTAAGTTCAAAAATGTTAGTGAGCAATCTTGTGTTAGGAGCACAATGTTATTCAGATAAATTAGGGTTTTTGCTTTATATGTCTTTGAATAACCCAAATGCATGTAAATTAATATTGTGTTGAAGGGAAATAAATGAATGGGTGATGTAGGTTCCATCATGGCCAAATAGGCCTAAGTACATGTTAGTCACTACATAAGAATTGTGTTTTATGTTCCATTAGCTAATGGATTAACTTACATTTCTTTGCATGTTTTTTGAAATAGTTCTAACTCTAAGAAACACTCTTGCGACCTAGCACCTTATCGTTAAATAGAAAGTTTGTAAATTAGCCTCTAACTTTTTTTTTTTCCTAATCAAGCTTATAATATATATAAAGGAGAGTTACAAAAGAGGGGGTGGATCCTTTCCACTGTCCAGATACAAAAAGCAATGAGGAATTGAAAAAAGGGGTAGGTTACCAAACACATGGTTTGTAGCTGCCCACTGCGCCACTGAGGGCGCACATCGATTCTGAGATCGATGAATTTTGATAAATTTCCAAGATGGATGGTCTTCTGCATATGATCGTCTTCTATAATGGGAGAGATCGACCAAAAAAGGGTAGAATCTTTACAATCTATTGCCAAGAATACTGACTGAGCATCACCCTCAATTGTTACAAAGCTTGAGTTGGATTGAAAAGAACTACTTGCCATGACGGTTGCTAGTAAAGCTGCTTTCGCTTCAGCCACCAACGGGATTGAAGAGGCAATTTTTTCTGTGTAGATCTCCAAAATATCACCTAAGTGATTTCTCTGAATTGCTGAAGCTACAGAAAAATCATTTCTCACTGCTGCGTCAAAGGAGATACTAAAGGATCCAAAAGGAGGAGGATTCCAAACAAGAGCTGGGGTTTTGGTCGGAGAGCAAATGGAGCAGGCATTTTTGTAGCTTTCATAAACTGTGGCTCGTTGCTTCTTTATTTCTTCCAGAGAAAAACTTGAAGAATTGTGGACTTTCTCATTTCGGCTTTTCCACAGAAGATCCAGAAGAACGACTACATATAGTTGGAAATGGTGGCTCTCATTCTCCTGTAGGCCTAGGAGTTTACTATTATCTAACTTACTATTAGATAATGTATTTATGTTTATGTGTAAACGTTGCAAGTGTTCTAATTGTTTCAAGTTTTGCCTATGTTGCATGTTCTAATTATTGCAAGCCATGTTCATGTGATATGCTCAAATTTTTTCAAGATGTTCACATGTTGTGATCATTGTATATGTATCATGTTGTTAGTCATTCTCATGTCATGCTACGATCACATTTTATCATTTCATGTTCATGCAATAAGTACGGGTTATGCATTAAAGGAAACCTTTTGTCATGACTCCAAAACTAGGATGGGGTAAGATTCTAGTGAAATTCTCGTGTCCACTCTAGAGTAACTAAAGATAGAGTGGTACCCTTGGGTTGACAAAGAATAATCAATGGTCTTTGAATGAGATTGAAAGGTTTCCAGAGCAAAGTTGTAGCACCTAACGCTGGTGAGTGCGAAAAAAAATGCTTACAATGAAGGCATTATGATCTGCCAAAACATTTAAGAGCTTTTGGTGAAGATAATTCAATCTGCCAAAAACTAAATAATGCTAATGGTGAAAGGCGTTTTGATCTACCTGAGTACTTTTTCTATGACGTATTCACAATTAGTAGAAAGGCGTGTGATGTGTAGTAACCAACAGGTGCACACAGTTTATGGGGACAGTGAGATATCCATAAGTATGTACAAGAATGAGAAAAGAACAAGTAAGAACTTGGAAAGAAATGAAAGCTTTTTATGCATGCTATCTTGTTACAAGTCACATGTTTTATGGAAAAGAATCTTGATGAGAGAAAAATAAACTTTCATGAAAATGCACATTTACACTCAATGTGGACATGCTCATGTTTACTCTAATCATATTTATGTTATCTCTGTATATGTTCATTGTATATCTTACTGTAAGTTTTAGGAACCTCACTTTAGTAGTCCCATTATCATTCCCCCCAGAATGATAGAAGTTGTAACAGGATGGACAATTGGCCCGATATGATCGAAGATGAATTTACTCTTAAAGGCAAACTTGAGTTGATTGCCTTCTACCTAGAGCTCATACAGCACCGAATAACAGACCTTAAGGATATCTTAAAGGAAGAAGGATAATGTTTTTAACTATGTATCATAGAACAAAATGCTAAGTTTTCTAGTTCATGAGGGGTCAATGTTGACCTGAATCCTGATGTAAGGTTTTGTTTAAGACCCTTTTTTTTTTCCATTGTGATTTATTTATATTGCTATAAATATGCTCGGTGCATTGCATGTTAACTATCATATACGAGGGATATGTAATCTAGTATTATATGTCACGATGCTTCAATCACTACCAAATCCCAAGTAGAGGTTGTGGGCATCACAAAGAAAGACAAAAAACGACGGAAAGCTTTGGAAAATGATTTGTGAAGGAGAAAATGGGGGTATTATTGGATGGTGAGTCGGCTGGATATACGACGCTTCCTATTCCCTACGTTACGTCAGTGGTACCCTCGTAACAGGTCATTGTTTGGGTCATGTTTTAAGCTTCTGTGAGAATCTAGGTCTAGGCTAGTCTCTAACCCATGTTGTCTCTACTCATCTATATTTCCTAGAAACTCATATACTAAAACCTCTAAAAGCTAAAACTCCCAATCTTGTCCTAATTTAGACCGAATACTAATAATAATAAATTCTGGAATATAGTGAATGGAGCTTTACTTTTGCATGATGATGTAGTATTTATAGAGGATGTACCAATGAACATCTTGTTGTAATTGCTAATATTACTTGTTAGAAATGTGCTTTGAAAATAGTCAGTCATACAATAAAAATACACTACAAGAAATCTGAGGCTCAAATATATTTTCATTGATTTTGGATTGTTATCATGTAATGGAAACCCTAATTTATTAGACAGTATTCAATCTATTTTTGGTGTTTCCCTATGTATGAAGAACAGTTTTTTAGAAATTTCCTGTGTAATCTATTAATAAGAACACTATAATTTGGATGTGCACTATGCCTTCAAAATCAATTCTCTTCACTAGCATTGTGCTTGATTTTGTAAAATCTCATTTGAAATAGAGCACTGTAAATAGGACTATGTTTGATATTAGTTGATATCGAGTATATTGGGTAGGTTGTGTAAATGCATCATTTCCATTATTTGTGTTTACATGATTAAATACACATTCATTAATAGATCCTTGTATATACAATGCTATTAATCCATAGAAGTATCATTTTTTATGTTTGCTGTACAAATATTTTGTTTCTTGCATAATCTCTTTGGTCCTTGACTAATAGCTTGCAGTCATCATGCTTGGTTTATGAATTAAGATATGTACTTGTGCATTTCAGTTAATTAATGCAGATCTAGATATACTATATGATGTTGCAATTCTAATATTTGAATAAGGCCTATGCGGTAAAAGGAAATACAATATTCAATACTCACGAAATAGCATAGAATATCTATGGAATATTACTATATTATTATATTGTCGTTTCCATCCCTTTAATTACTTTCTTTTAGCTTTTTGTTGAGGCTAGTTCAATAAACATGGGTGTGTTAAAACTTTACTATATGAACATTGAAAGCAGCTAATAATTAGGTGCACATGTCCATCAATTTGCCATGTATGTGTTTAAGGAACATGCATATAATGCATGCATGCATGCAATTTCATAATTAGGTGTCATATTTTGTTAAAGTTGGAAACATTAGTTTTCATTATGTAACTTGTATTAGAAACATGATCTTTCTCCTTGCTAGGCCAGACATTCTTTTTTTTTTTTTTTTGGGTAACATGAAGAAACCTTGTTAAAATTAACCATGCACATGATGTCTCATGACTTATAAAGTGTTAAACTCACCATCATATATAGTTTATTCTTATCTCAAGCATGACCAAGTGTCATTCTCATGACCATTTTTATTCATATTACAAGATCATTAATAATATTGTATTTCATATTCTTTAATTGCCTTTACAAAATGAACTTGAGCTCTCTCTCTCTCTAAACTCTCTCCCTTCTCTCTCAACTCCCACAAACTCAAGATCTAGCGAAAGGAGGTGGGAGCTTCGGCTCCCCCCCCCCCCTCTTCTTTCCCCCTCCCTATCCTCTGTCCATTCTCTTTGCTGTGTAGTGTTCTTTAGTGTTTTTTTTTTGTGTTTTTCAGGCAAATAAGGGAGGATCGCCGATCGAGTCTTTCCAGCAGCCAAACTTCAACACGCGCCCCACCTGGATGCTGCCCAGCCGTCGATCTTCAAGACCACCAAATGCAGTGCCAATTGGAGTGGAGCATAGCCCACATGCGCGGGAGGAAGTTTCGGATCTCGTCGACACGTGCCCTCACACTCCACAGAGGAGCCTTTTGCCGACGCAACGTTTGGCTTTTCTGGGACCTCTGACTCTGGGACTTCAAAAATCGATCGTTGGCTTTCCTCCAAGAGTGGTGTCTGTTTGTCATGGGCCACTACCGCCCTTTTTGTGTTTTGTTCCTTCGCTTCTATAGTGTTTTTTTTTCTCTTTCTGTTCATGTTTGACCCGAGTGAGGTGATAAGCTGCTAGATTGGACGCAATCTAGGGCTAGTGCTGGTCAAGAGTGGTTGGGGATGTTTTGGCCGGCCTGTGCAGTGGAGGCTGCTGTCCATGCGCGAGTTGGGTGCTCATGTCGTCTAGGCTCATAACGCCGATGCTTGCGGTGGGCGTGCTGTTTGGGCTCATGCCGATGCTTGTGATTCTGTTGCTTTTGTTGTGGTTTGTATTGTAGGTTTTTGCTGTTTAGTTATTAATAATGTAGGATTAGACTATTGGACTTGGTGAATATAGCAACAATATCTCGTACTCCGCCTCCCTAGGAGGATGGAGGGGGCTATTCAGTTATGTTTATACAGAGCACTTTCTTTATTAGGAGAGATTTATTGAGAAGTTAAGACAATGTCCTCCACTATGTGAGCGGGAATGCCCTAGAGCAGATGTGTAGTTTGGCTTATATAGTCTGAATTTTTCTGTATTGATAAGTCACAGTTGTAATTTTGGTTCATTGAATGAAATGAAATCTATTTCCATTAAAATAAAATAAAATGAAGTGCATGCACTTGTGGAAGTAGGATCGATCAGGATCATGCATGATCATGATTAATTTTGAATTATGTATTCGTAGTTATAGATCTGGCCCACTGAGCAAGAATATTATATATATATATATAAATTTATTAAACAAACAAACAATATATTAACACACTTAAATATTTGACCCATTAAATTACAATAAATAAAATGTTTTAAAAAGTATTAATATTCGCATCTTGATTTTCAAAATTTGGTGAGAAGCTTCATGATCATGATCTGCATGCATTCTCCTTAATATCCTCAACTTATCTCTATGTTAGTGATTACAAAATTATAAACTTTATTTTAGTAGAGAGAGAAATTACTTGGAAATTCAATAAATTTTATATATGCACCTCATGACTTTGGTTATGAAAATAAATAAACGTGAGTTGAGAATTAAGCCAATTAAATGGTTTTAGGAAAAAAATTAATAAATAAGGAATGCTTTCAAAATTAAATATGCTTTAGATTTTCATTTTTGTTTGATGATCTCTTTCGTCTGGTTCAAATGAAAGCCCACCAAAACCATTTGCCTAGATTTGTTTAACTCTCCCTATGATCTTAACCCTCTTAAGTAGTACTAGTCTTTTGCTCCTCGCGGCTTTATTGTATAAGCCTTTCTAGCACATTTGTCATTGTAGTCATTCATGTACTCTTATATAGGCTTGGATTTTCTACTTCCTGATTCCTTCTTGTGTTCAACAGCGGATTTTTGATATCATCAAGCTGAAGCATTTAATTGATTTCAAGCAATAGATATAACTAAAGTCCTCGAGATTTTGTTGGATGCAGGGCCAGGGGCTATCAATTTTATTTTAGATCATGTAGAGGTTGATTTTGTTTTCGTCCAGGATAAGAAAGTGATAGAAGTGAGAATGTTGGAAAAAAATTCAACTGTAGCGAAGAGAACGGATCACTGCCTTAGATCACGCATCATTTCTGGCGATTTATACATCTATTGCTACAATTTATACTGCTGCAATTGATCTTTCTCAACAATTTATCCGTAAACAGATCACACCATTCCTAGCGATTTTTTGGTTCTTTGCGATGAAAAAAATCGCTGGTAATATTATTTTTCCCAGCAATTTTTGTCTATTGCTAAAATTGATTAGAAATGACTCCTTAATTTCTTCGAATATATAGAGAATTAGAAAGCATTAAAATTGATCAATGTCAGCGATTATTGGGGGTATTTATGATGATTTTGAGAACTAGAAAAGACCAAATTTCTTATAGTGACACTAACTATTTCATACGGTTAACAAGGGGTTACAACTTAGTAGTCTCAAAATGGAAAATAAAATAGTATGTAATTCTTTTATTTGCAACTGATTCAATGAGCAAAAATGTGAGAGATCGCAAGTCAACTTTGTGGAACTAGCCCGAATTGAATTGGAACTTTGAACAATGCATCTTAGGCAGCCATTCCTACTTAATATAACCATGATCACTAAGTACACGGATGTTTACTAAGCGCGTGCAAACACACACACACACACACACACACACACACACACACACACACATATATATAAATATACTTATAGAATAAAAGCATGACATATACAACTTTATCGTCATAGGATGATATATCCCTGGTGCATGGGAAGCATATATGTGTGCTTATAAAGTTGATACACGCATGAATATTGGTTTGATGAACATGGTTTTTACTAAGAGTCCTGCTACGTACAAACATGCCTATGGAGTCACCTCATACTCTGCTGACATGGCGGGATGCCACGTCATATATTTAAAAATAAGGATGAGAAAACACAGAAGGTCCCTTCCAAAATCTCATTGTGCATTGCTGCAGTTCCTAATCATGATATGAACCTACGGAATTAGAATCCCTTGAACCCATAATGAATTTGAAAACTCACCCAAGAAAGTTAAAATCAAGTAATGGATGAAAAATCTAGACCCGTTGTGAACTCATTTCAAGAACCTATATTATCTCAAAAACTAGACCCGTTGAAGAACCGTCTTAAGAACCCAGATTATAAGGAGGAATGCCACAAATGTTGTGATTTACCTTTGATAAGTTCAAAAGTTCAATCAAGAACAAGAGGAATAAACTCAATTGACAATGAAAATTCAATATTATCTAAGGAGGTTGTGTTGGGCGGCCACATGGTTTAAATACCCTTCCCAAAATATGATAAAACCCTAAACTAAAATTTGTGAACCTTTCTCTCAAAAATACCCATTGACCAAAAATAAACCCCCTAGAAACACTATGGCTGGTGCCCCCTCTTGGTGCTTAACATAAAACCCTAGTTTTCATTTAACCTAACTTTCCAAATAAACCCTTGGCCAAAATACAAGGCATTTCTAAAAAAATCCAGTTCATAAGAAATAAGACATATGTGAGCCAAACATCCTCATCCCACTTATTCTAAACTAATAAAATAAATCCTTTAAACAAGGCCCAAACAATAACTCTAAGCCATGTCTTCCACGACTTGTATCAAGTAGATCAAAACTAGTTCTCCTTCCTTCAAGCCCATTTTGAGTGTTGGGCTCTTGCTAGCTTCATTCCAAGTGCATTACACCAATCATTGCATTGCTTCAGTGTTCTTCTTGCCTCTTGATCTTGTAATTGACCCATCTGGAACTTGCAACAGATCTTTAAGACTAGATCCATCTTGGTGCCCATCATTCCCCCTCTCTTCAAAATGATTCGACCTCAAATATTCACGTACATCAAAGGGAGAAAGATCAGAAACATTGAAAGTAGCAGACATATTGTACTCACTTGGAAAATCCACTTTATATGCATTGTCATTAATTTTCTCAAGAATTTGGAATGGTCCATCTCCTCGAGGATGCAACTTAGTCCTTCTATGGGTTGGGAATCTTTCTTTGCACATGTGAACCCAAACCCAATCTCCTGGTTCAAAGATGACACACTTTTTCCCTTTATTGGCTTGGGAAGCAACCCTTTCATTCTTTTGGACAATTTGAAGCCGTACTCGCTCAAAATGACTTCACTAACTCTGTCTTCTTTTGTCTATTCAAACTACTCCTGCCATCAAGAAGTAAAAGCATCAAATCTAAAGGATTAAGTGGATTGAATCCATAGACAACTTCAAAAGAAGAATATGAAGTAGTATTATGCATGGTCCTATTGTATGCAAACTCTATAAATGGTAAATAATCCTCCCAAGTTTTTAAATTCTTATGAACAACAGTGAGTAAAAGCTGAATTAAAGTCTTTTTAACTACTTTAGTCTGTTCGTCAGTCTGTGGGTGACAAGTAGTGAAAAATTAAAAATTAGTACCAAATTTTCCCGACAACACCTTCCAAAAGTAGCTAAGAAATTTAACATCCCTATCAGAAACAATACTCCTAGGCACACCATGGAGTTGCACTATCTCCCTGAAAAAAAGTCAGCTATGTTTGTGGCATCATCTGTTTTTATTGGCATGGAATGATATGTGCCATCTTGCTAAATCTATCCACAACCACAAAAATAGAATCTTTATTCCTTTTTGTCCTAGGCAGCCCCAAACAAAGTCCATAGATATGTCTACCTATAGCTCACTAGGAACGGGTAAAGGTGTATACAACCCATGTGACAAAACCTTATATTTGCTCTTTCTACATGTTTACAAATGCAATTGAAGTCTCTTTTCATTTTAAGCAAAAAGAAATGTTCATGCACAATGTCTAAGGTTTTCTTGACACCAAGGTGTCCCATTAATCCCCCACCATATGCCTCACACACCAATAACTCACGCCTAGAACTACTAGACACACACAGTTTGTTTTCTTTAAACAAGTAACCATCATGCTTGTAAAACTTACCAAACGCCACCTTATCACATGTTATATTCACATTAGAAAAGTAAGTATCATTGGCACACATTTCTTTCACATATGCAACCCCAAACATTTTAGCACTCATAGAAGTAAGAAGTTCATATCTCCGGGATAAAGCATTAGCAACAATGTTCTCCTTACCTTGCTTGTAACGGATGACATAGGGAAAGGTCTCAATGTATTCCATCTATCTAGCTTGCATTTTATTCAACTTACCTTGACCCTTGAGATACTTTAAGGATTCATGATCAGTGTGGATCACAAATTTCCTAGGCCACAGATAGTGTTGCCAAGTCTGTAATGCACGAACAAGGGCATAAAACTCTTTGTCATAACTAGGGTACTTCAAGGATGCCCCACTTAACTTCTTACTAAAGAAGGCTATGGGCTGCCTATCCTGCATCAAAACGGCTCCAATCCCTATTCCTAAGGCATCACATTCAACCTCAAAAGTTTTGTTAAAATCAGGTAATTCTAACACAGGTACAGAGCACAATCTTTTTTTAATAGTGGCAAAAGCATTCTCTTGATCAACCCTCCAATGAAACCCAACATTCTTTTTAAGTACTTGAATGAGTTGTGCAGCAATGGTGCTAAAGTTTTTAACAAAACGCCAATAAAAGTTAGCTAAGCCATGAAAGCTTCTTACCTCAATGATGTTCTTTGGAGTTGGCCACTCCTTGATGGTCTTGACTTTCTTTTCATCCACTTCAATACCTTTTGTACTCACAACATAATCAGGAAAAACAACTTTCTCCATGCAAAAGGTACATTTATTGAAATTAGCATACAACTTTTCACATTTCAACACATTAAACACATATCTCAAATGCTCAATATGTTCATTGAAGTCCTTATTGTACACTAGGATACCATCAAAGTACACAACCACAAACTTTCCTATGAACGCACGTAGGACATGGTTCATTCATCTCATGAAAGTAAGGGCACATTTGTAAGTCCAAATGGCATAACCAACCATTCATAAAACCCATACTTAGTCTTAAAAGCAGTTTTCCATTCATCACAATTTTTCATTCTAATTTGACAGTACCCACTTTTAAGATTAATTTTAATGAAAATTCATGAGCCATGCAATTCATCAAGCATATCATCTAATCTAGGAATGAGATGGCAATACTTTACCATGATTTTATTGATCGCCCTGCAATCAACGCACATCCTATCCTTCTTTGGCACTAGTAGCACTGGCACTGCACATGGGCTCATGCTCTCGCTCACGTACCCCTTACTCATTAAATCCTCAACTTGCCTATGAAACTCCTTTGTCTCCTTTGGAATACTCCTATAGGCTGGTCGGTTTGGAAAAACAGCTCCGACACAAAATCAACTTGTTCATTTTTTGTTCATTTTCACTCTCACTCTTTCTTTTTTTGTTCATTTTCACTCTCACTCTTTCTTTTTTGCTCAATCTCTTTTTCACTCTTTCTTTTTTGATCACGCTCATTTTCACTCTTTATTTTTTAATCACTCTCATTTTCACTTTTTTTTTTTTAGTAACCTCACTTTTCAGTTTCAGTTGGTCCTCATGGACCTGTCTTGGAGTTAAAGGAGCAAGCTTGATTTTGTTGCCCTCTTTTACAAAGCTGTACATGTTTTTGCTTGGGTCACCCTACTATCATGCTGCCATGGCCTCCTCAACAAAATATAGCTAACATGCGTAGGCACAATATCACAAAACACTTCATCCTAATACTTTCCAATTGAAAAAGTAACTAACACTTGTCTGTCGATCCTAACCTCCCCACAATCATTCAACCACTAAAATTTGTATGGTCTAGAGTGTTTTAAGGTTGGTAAATTAAATTTCTCAACCAAAGTAGTGCTAGCCACATTATTACAACTCCCCTCATCAATGATCATACTACATACCTTGCTGTTGACGTGGCATATAGTATGGAAAATGTTCTCTCTCTGTTGCTCTGCATCATCCACCTTAATGTGTGTATTGAGAGCACGCATGGCAATAAGAGACTCACTTATCATGGGGTATACCACTTCGTCATCATCACTTGCATCAACCAACTCGAGCATCTCATCACTATCATCCTCGCTCTCAGTCATCACCTCCCCATTATCACACATATCATCACCCGCTTGTTTGGACATTGAGAAGCGATGTGCCCTGAATCCAAACACTTAAACCATTTAATATCTCTATTCCTTGAAGGTTGAGATTCTACCTTGGGTTTGTTGCTAGTTCCCTCATCTTTTCCCTTAGGTGGTTCGGTCTTTCTCTTTGATTCAACTGGATCATTCCTATCCCACTTTGATTTCCAAGTAGTGTTAGAATTTGAAATATACCTTGCTGTCCATTTTCTCTTTAACTGCCTCTCTACATTCATAGCCACGTGCACCATGTCCTCTGTCTCCACATAATGCTGTAATTCAACGACATTGGCTATTTTCCTATTCAAACCACTCAAAAATCTAGCCATGGTGGCCTCCCAGTCCTCCTCTACATTAGCCCAAATCATCGCCACCTCCATCTTCTTATGGTAATCCTCCACAGTCTTAGAACCTTGTATAAGATTTTGGAGTTTTTAGTAAAGGTCTCTATAGTAGTGGCTAGGTACAAATCTCCGCCTCATGAGAGCTTTCAACTCTCTCTATATCTCTACAGGCCTCTCATAATTCCTCTTCCTATTAGTCACTAACTTATCCCACCAAATAATAGCATAATCAGTGAACTCAATCACCGCCAACTTCACTTTCTTTTCCTTAGAGTAACTATGACAATCAAACACCAACTCTATTTTTTTTCTCCCACTCTAAATAAACCTTGGTCAGTTCTACCTTGAAAACATGGTATTTTCATTTTGATACTCCCAAGATCTCTATCTTCACCATCCTGACCCCCTAGGTTCCCTTCAAGTCCTCTTTCACGCCTAACTCTTCTATGTCTACCCAACTCAACTTCAAATGTTATGTCTTCCTCATCCTTAACATCTCCTTTCACTTCATGCTCATGTTCTCTTCTAGGCTCACGTCTTCTCCTATCTCACCCAACTTGCATATTTCTAATTACTACTTCTTGATGATCCATCATCTCCCTCACTTCCCCCAATACTATGTTCAACTGCTCAAACTATTGTAGCATGGCCTGCAACACAAAGGAATTATCTGTCATTCTCTTTGGTGATGAGTCACTTTTATGAGATATCGTATGTGCTACACACACAAAAATGTTAGTAGAAAAAAACCTCACATACTCCCTTTCGTGTTTACACTCGAATAATGACATTCCACTCGTGTTTCACTCTTAATTGACTTTTTCTCGATAATGATCTCACACTTTCTTGCATTTTACCTTAGAGTTTTTCCACTCAAGTTCTTTAAGAACTAATTGAACTCAATCAAGACAATAATACCTTGTTTTATTCCAACTAGTAATTAGGTCCAAGAAATAAGAACAAGAGAAATACAGAAGAAATAAATGACATGATAATCAAGAAAATTATAGGAATGAAAGAGTAACTATAAGACAAGAAATTAACTATAATGATGTATGCAGCCCCTTTAATGATAAGGCTCAATAAAAAAATTCAGATTTCTATACTCTCTGTTTTTTTTTTTAATTTTTTTCCCATCCTTTTCTTTTCACTAACTGATTTGATCACATTTGACAGAATAAGCAATTGACAAAACCCTAACAATAACACAAAAACCCTAAGAACAAGTGATATACGGTAGCCTCAAGAACAAGAAATTTCGAACAAAACAAAAACCCCAATAGAAGATGATTTTGGCAGCCCTAAGAATAGTGCAAAAATTCGGCAACCACCTCTTTTTTTTTTTTTTTTTTGTAACCCTAATCAAAGAATAAGGAAACCCTAGAAACCAATGAGAAATTCAGCAGGTATAGGAAGAAGGGAATTTTTGCACTTTATATATATATATATATATATATATATATATATGTAAGTAATGCAAGAATTAAAAGATAGAATCAAACTTGAATGTAATATCGAGATCTGATACCAAATGATATGAACTTGCGGAATTGGAATCCATTGAACTCACAATCAATTTGAAAACTCACGCAAGAAAGTCAAAATTGAGTTAATGGATGAAAAATCTAGACCCGTTAAAGAACCTGTCTCAAGAACCCCGATTACAAGGACAAACACCATAAAGGTTGTGATTTACTTTTGTTAAGTTCAAAAGTTTAATCAAGAATAAGAGGAATAAACTCAACTCACAATGAAAATTCAATATTGTTTAAGAAGCTTGTGTTGGGCAGCCACATGCTGTAAATACCCTTCCCAAAACATGATAAAACCCTAAACTAAAATTTATGAACCTTTCTCTCAAAACTACCCCTTGATCGAAAATAAACCCCCTAGAAACACTATGGTCGTCGCCCCCTTGATGCTTAACATAAATCCCTAGTTTTTGCTTAACCTAACTTTCCAAATAAACATTTGGCCAAAATACAAGACCTTCTTAAAAAAACCTAGTTCAAAAGAAATAAGACATATGTGGGCCAAGCATCCTCATGCCCATTTATTTTAAACTACTAAAATAAATCCTTTAAACAAGGCCCAAACAATAACTTTAAGTCATGTCTTCCACAGCTTGTATCAAGTGGATCAAAACTGATTCTCTTTCCTTCAAGTCTATTTTGAGTTTTGGGCTCTTGGTAGTTTCATCTTAAGTTGATTGCACCAATTCTTGCATTACTTCATTGATCTTCTTGGCTCTTGATTTTGTAATTGGTCCATCTGAAATTTGCAATGGATATTTAAGAATAGGTCTATCTTGGTGCCCATCAGATCGCCTCAATTCCACGACAAGCAAAATGGTGACTCAATGGCGAGAAAAAGTAGAATGATGAACGATCACCCGACACAACCCAGCTCCAAATTACCTTGCCTTCATGAAAAGTAAGCTCAGCATCAACACGTTAGTTCAATGTCTTTTAGGAGGTTTCATGGACTCTTTGTGAGACAAGCTATCTAGATTAGGAGTAGGGGGAGGGAATATGAATGACGTGAAAATATACAGAACATAATGAACAAAGTTTCATTGATATTTGTTTGGAGAAACGCAAACGTTGGGAAATATCAATGTATTATTCTTTTGGAGTTCCCTTTCTAACAACGTATGCCTTTAAACTAAACAACAACTGGGTTTTATACTCTTTGTGATTATAAGAATATGAAAAATTAAATAAATAAATCGAGTAGGTATTGTATGATGTTTTTATGTTGAAATATACAATTTTGTTCTTCCTGCCCTAGTTCACCATCGGAGTGGGTGACTAATCTTGAGTGCTGCATTGTCTGCCGTTTGATATGCTGATCATCTAGTCCCTCCATTGAAAAGCTCAAAGACTTGATGTTTGCAGTCTTTTAAGATGTAGACGTGATTGCTCCATTTTCTTTGAACCAGTCTAAGTAGAATATGGATCTAAAGATAAAGATAAAGATTAAAAAAAAAAAATTGAAAATGAAACATACTTTGTTAAATAAGTCTGGAGATTCAACCAATAAAAAAAAGAATAAATTTACTATGCTGTTTCAATGTTAATGTTCCAAATCACTGCTCATCAATTTAATTTTTTTTACTTAATGATTAAAGAAATAATTTTTAATATATTTTTTATTTTTTAAAAATATAAAAAAATAAAAATATAAAATTATCGTAAGCAGAACGCTAGTGGTAATTGTTAGGTGGTAGCCTAGCATAGCTCATAAGAAAAAGAAACAAAAACACTAGGGGTGGCTATTTGTTACACGACCTGTTAACCCAACACGAACACGATACGATAATAGCGGGTTAGAATTTAGTCTTAACGGGTTTGGGTCAAAATGGGTTGACCCGTTAAGACACGATTGCTTAACGGGTCAACCCGTTTTGACATGTTATAACCCGTTATGACATGTTAAGAAAGTTAAAATTACAATTATACCCTTCTACCTAAAAGTAAAATTGTTAGAATTTTAATTTCAATATTTTTATTGTTTAAATTGTAATTTTAGACTTGTAGTTAGTTTTATAATTTTTATAGATATTGCGATTTTAACATTTATAGAAAATTATGTTAAATTTAATTAAGTCAAATAGGTTAATTTCAGGCATATTCAACTCATTTACATAAACAGTTTAAAACGAGTTGTATTGTTTCGTGTCAACCTATTTAGTAATATTCATTAATGAATCAAAACGGGTTAACACGACACGACACGTTATGTTAATGGGTCGTGTTAGGGTTTGAAATTTTGACACGATAAGTTTAACAGGTCGGGTTAGGATTTACCTATATAGTATAATATACATGTTTTGACACGATACGAACACGACCTATTAATATGATTTGCCACCCCTAGAAAACACCGAAAGAAGAAGAAGAAGAAGAAAAAAAAAAAAAAAAAAGAGGAGATAGGGGAGGAAATCTGTCATGTTGTGTTGGTCTGTCGCGCAGTTTCATGGGTTGCCGCACAAAGAGTTGAAGGCCAAAGCTTCAGTCAATGCCATCTTCTCCCCCAAGAAATGAAGTGCGCCTGTTTTATTAATTTAAAGTTTTACTACGTATAAACAGAGTCGTATATTAATTTGTGTATCAATATTGATTTTTTTATATTTAAAAGTTAAATTAGCATTACTTTCAATAAAATTTATTTTTTAACTAATTACATTAAATTTATGCACAAATTAGTGCACAACTATATTTATAACTAGATTTTTCCATTAATTTAGATATTATTCCACGATGGATTTGTGCGCTATTGACTGCACCATTGTGACTGCGATTAGAATTATTTTAGAAGGCATGTAAATCACAATTAATGCTCGTGCACACATTTATAGTATTTGTATAGCCACAAAAAAAAAAAAAAGGAAAGAGAAACTTAAAATCTTGCAGTCTCTTTGTATGTTGAGATGATATAAAAAATCTCTTAATAGTAGTAAAATAGTTTGAATTAAGATGTTAGAAAATAATAATAGTATGATTCCTTAATATGCCCATCAAATATGCCTACTCTTATATTTTTATTTATTTTTAATGATTAAAGAAGTGACTATTAGTAAATTTATATATATATATATATTAATTTTTTTAATAGTTAAGGAATCATTAAAATAGTCCACATAAAGTTTTTTAAAATAGATCGAACAATAACTTGATTAATTCTAGTACTTTCCCGAAAAACATAGTGGTAGAAAATCAGTGAACAGGGATAATGAGTGTCTATCATGAGTGGCATCCTCCTAGCATAAGAATAACCCCTTAACATTATATCCACCGAATCCCAAGGAAGTTAACTTTATTACCATGTCAAACCCTCATGTATCTCTAATGAATGTACCATTTAAAATGGATTTTCTCTATCTGGCCTAGAATGGAATAGAATCCTCTTCATTTTACTTGAAATATATAACATCCATTCGCTGTAAAAATATGAGATATTTTAGTTATTTCACCTGCCATTTACATAATATGAATTGACAAAAATACCCATTGGATATTATCAATTGCACTTGAAATATAAAGAAATACCTTAAAAATTTAAATCTGCATGATATTTTAATTTTATAATATTTTAATTCAATTTTTTTCTCATTTCTCAAAACAACTCATTTCATCTCAAATCAAATATCTCATTACTATTTACAAATAATTTGAACTCATCTTATCTCAATTAACTATGCAAATTAGGCTAAGAATCCTGTTATAGCGTAATCAACTCTAGTCCCCTTGATTGGACATGACTCACACCATCTCTGCCAAATTCCGCTTACTCCAAATATTTGGCATGAACTCAACCCTCAATAACACAACTAGATATATTACAACTCTAGTCCCCCCCCCCCCCTTCCCCCCAAAAGCGCCCCACAGCCCACCTCGCATCATGTGGGGGAAGGGTTTTCAACCCTACCCCGGTGTCGAGGGATGGGATCAAAAACCTTATTAGCACCCCGCCTTGGCCAATCAATTAAGTTTAAAAACTATTAATATTTTTGGACCCAAATTATAATATAATTTAAATTATAAATTAAATTTATAAATACAAAAAGAATTTAAACTTATTAGAGTTATATTTTGAATTACCTTATCCACCTAGGCCAACATTTATATAGGAGGCCAAGGCAATATAATAGTCATACTTAAGCAATGTGAGACTTACTATTGTATTGCCTACTAAGTCCGCCCGTCCTCCCACGAGGGGATAGGGTGCGGGCCCCCGCTGCCTACCCCTAGGCAAAAGAGGTCAGATTAAACAATAAATATTGACAAGCAACTTCAAATATACAGATTTTCCGTCAATGCCATTGATTACCCAAACATAGATATCAAATGCGCAATTCCCAAGGTTGTTATATATTTTGTCATTCGTAAACACTATTTTTGCTAAGTGGAGATTTACAGAAGTAATAGTCATGATAACTATCAATAACTTTCAACTCATTTTTCTCTCTGCTTTTCAGGATTAAGCTTTCTGAGAAGAGTTTTGCTAGGGTGCCAGCGTGCCCATAGGCAAAATTTAATTTTTAAAAATTTTTTTATTCATATTTTATTAATATTTTTTCACATTTTAAAAAAATAAAAAATACCAATACATTAATAGTTATTTCCTTAATTAGTAAGTGAAAGAAAAAAAATAAATAAATGCTTGTGCGGTCAAAATTTTAGTAAAAAAAACTCGAACATGATGAGACAATGAAGATGGATAAAAATAATTAGTGATTACCTATGTGTGATAAAGTATCACCTTGAATAGGCCAACTTGTGCTGGATGCTTTAAGTCGTATGGCTTAGTTTGAGGGTTCAATGGAGATGATGTCTCTATTGAATAGCCTAAGGAGTTTGTTGATTGGAAGTCCTCAATCAAATAAGGCTTTAGTGGTAATTCGGGAGATTGTTCTATTAAATAATGAGGAAATAAAGGAGCATCAAATGGAAAATAGTAAACTTTTGGACATCCAACGAAAGGTTTTGAATTTCGAAGGACCAGCATATTCCAAGACCTGGGAAGATGGGGATGTTGTATTATAAATATTTAAGGGTGATCATGGTAGATTCAAAAATGAAGGAGAGAATCTTTAGAGAAGCACATCATACACAATATATTGCCCATGTGGTAACTACAAAGAAGTACCAAGATTTTTTATTGGTGGGATGGAAGGGATGAGATTGAGTAGGTCAGTAAGTGTTATGTTTGTCAGTCAGTGAAAGTGGAGAACTAGAGACCAGTAAGAGATTTGTAGCCATTGCCAATTCCAGAATGGAAATGAGAGGATATTTCCATAGATTTTGTAGTAGATTTACCAAGAACCTTTGTGGGAAAGAACTCCATATGGGTAGTAGCATTGCAAACACTGATTCAGGGGATAAATTGACTAATTTCTATGTCAATGAGATAGTTCGTCTACATGGAGTATCAAGGTTGTTCGTATCAGTAGAGACACTCGATTCACGTCTTGATTCTGGCGAAGTTTGTAGGATTTAATGGGAACAAACTTTAAGTTTAGTAGTACCAATAATCCCTAGACAGATGGACAAACAAAGTGGACCATACAAACATTAAAGGATATGCCTAGAGCTTGTGTATTGGAAATAAAGTGATTGGGCAGGACACATATCTTTAATAGATTTTGTTTATAACAATAGTTTCAAAGCAACAATCAAGATCGCATCTTATGAAGCATTTTATGGAAGGAAGTGTAGATTTCCATCATATTGGGATGAAGTTGGGGAAAGAATATACTTGGACTAGAATTCTTGCAAGAGATGAGAGTGAAGGTAGCTTAGGACAGGAAAAAGAGTTTGCTGATAGCAGGATAAGGAGCCTCGAGTTTGAAGTTGGAAATTGGGTATACGTTAAAGTTTCACCTAATAAGGGAGTAGTTTAGTTTGGAAAGAAAGGAAAATTAAGTCCATGGTATGTAGGACATTTTTTTGTGGAAATGATAGGATTAGAGCTTACCAACTAAACCTTCCCATGAAACTTCAAGGGATACATGATGTATTCTATGTTTCCTCATTGAAAAGAAGTTTTGGAGACCGACAACTAGTTGTAGTCCATCCAAGTCATGTATACTTACAACCCAATTTGTCATATAAGGAATGTCTAGTGTAGATTATCAACTGGAAGGACCAATAATTGAGAAACTCCAAAATATCATTGGTCGAGGTACTTTGGCAAAATCTAAATTTCTAGGAAACCACTTGGGAAAGAGAAGGATTCAGTAGTGGTGGGCAACACTTCTGGCAGCTCCAACTCCAGCCGACACCCACTTCTGTAGGTGTTTTGGTGGAATTCTGTGGCTAGAAATTCTATTGTATGTGATTGACAAAGTAATAAAAGCATTTGTTTTGAATGGATTATGGATATTAATCCCATAGTTTGAAGTTTTTCTATCTTTTTTTTTTTTTTAATTAATGTGATCTTTGTAGCATAACATGGCATGAACTAAGGCTACAACATGTAAGTTTGTATTGTTAGTTGGGAGAATTACATAATGCAAGAACGTACATGAAGGGCCAGTTAAGATAGGCGAGATCGTATGATTGTAGCCTACTAGCAATAGATGGACAAGTTTGAGTACCATTGAACGCAGGTAATTGATGTCAGAAAGCAAGGTAACCTATTCATACAAAGAGTGTTACCACACGAGGAGTGTCAACCACCATTTGATGCCCTTGTTTGGAGAGACACCACTAGATTGCACATGTTAGGCATCAGGGATAGCATAGAGTTAAGCAATGGAGCAAACGACATCTGAAATATCTGATTCTTTGATGTCTTCATCCGACTACTTTCTTTTTTACAAAAAGGGTCAACCTATGGAAGTTGACGAAGCTACAATAACACACAAGTTACACAAGATGAGGAAAAATATGTATTACAACCTTAAAGATGACGCAATGTACTACCTTTTGCAAGAATCAATAATGAAAGAAGAGGGAGAAGTACCACAACCTTCCTCGCCAAAGGATTCAACTGTGAACGATGGACATTAGTCCTTAGAGTAAGTGATCCAACTATGTAGTTTTTGTTTTCTTCTACACCATGCAATTTTGAGGAAGAAATTTTTTCTTAAGGTGGGAGGATGTAATGCCCCATGTCGAAGCGAGAACTTAGAAGTTTTGCTTATTAATCTTTGGATTTGAATAATTGCATAAGGAAGTAGACTCTAGGCCTAAGATAGCTTAGAGTAACTTATTAAACGGCCTAATTCAAAGTTTATGTATGGAAATCACTGTCATTCCATTTCGAGATATCCATTCACTTATGGCCCCATAGACAAAAGCTATTGGTTATTTCAACCTAGGGCTAAGTCACCTTAGATTTCTTAGCATCATCTTACTTGACACGTGGCAAGAGAGAGCTTTCTAAGAAATTTTCAGATATTTCTCCCCATACCAAAATTGGTTTATGCCGCCCAAGCTACTCTAGAGTTTTTTGGAAGATAATGATTAACTAGGGAAATCATTAGACTAGATTTTTATTTATGAAAGTGGTGCATTGAATGCATGGGAAGATAGAACGGGGTTGGCCGAATCTCACCCCTTAGTCTCTCCATTTTGCAGTCCACCCCACCAATGGTATTCCACCTAGTCGTTGCTTAATGTTTAAGCAATGGTTAGGCTTTTGATAAGGAGTCATTAAGGGACTCTTGGAAAGCCATTGCATCTAATAAGACATCATTAATGATTTGTGAGAATTTGGATTACAATTAATGAAGAGTCATTCATGATTATGGGAAGTTGTAAGGTATTTAATAGGGAGCTCATGGGAACTTGGAACTTGATGATGAGGCCACAAGGGATTGGGATCTCGTGGGAACTTGGAACTTGATGATGAGGCCACGAGGGCAATCCTGAGCATTTAATAGAGGGCTCCATGGGTGCACCTTGCTGCCCACTTGAGCCAATTAGGCTTTAGCACATTTTTCCATATAGATTTGGATCAGATCAATCATTAGTGATAGAAATTTTCTGTTGACCCACTTGAGTACAAAGCTTGTGGGAGAAGAATCTCCAACCACTCTTTTTTCCCCAACCCACCACTTGTCCTTCATGCACAAGTCGGTTTAGGTGCCCTTTAGTCTTTTAGAAGTAGGCAATAATGAGGACTTTGAATTTGGCACTTAAAGCAATGAGAGAGAGAGAGAGAGAGAGAGAGAGAGAGAGCTTGGTGGAGGGTATTTAAACCCTAGCATTTATATCCAACCTACACCTTTAAGGGAAAATCAAAAAGTCATTTGTGAAGTCTCATCCTTTCCTCTCCTCTTCTCTCTTCACACACGTACACCCAATGATTTCTAGCCTTTGTTCTTCAATCCATAGCAACTCTCTCTCTCTCTCTCTCTCTCTCACACACACACACACACACTTAGTTAGAACTGAAAGTTGGTAATTGAAGTGGTGCAACCAAGGCTAGCCGAGCTCGGTAAGCCAGCCTTGTTTCCCTCTACTTTCTCTAATTTCATGATAAGAGAATGTTAAAGTGTCTGGAGTCTATGTGGGTTCAAGGATTCAGTTGTCATGTTAGTTGAAAGGGGTGTTTGATATTTTGCTATTTTGTGTAAGATTCAAATAAAAAAGTTGTATGATATTTTTATTATTTTTCTCAAAGAGGTTTCAAATTCTAAGTTGAAAATGTTAGTGAGCAATCTTGTATTAGGAGCATGATGGTATTTAGAACAAATTAGGGTTTTTGCTTTAATGTCTTTGAGTAACCTGAATGCATGGAAATTAAAATTGTGTTGAAGGGAAATAAATGAATGGGTGATGTAGGTTCCATCATGGCCAAATAGGCCTAAGTGCATGTTAGTCACTACATAGGAATTGTGTTTTATGTTCTATTAGTTAATGGACTAACTTACGTTTCTTTGCATGTTTTTCAAAATAGTTCTAACACTCATAAACACTCTTGCAACTCGGCACCTTATCGTTAAATAGAAATTTTGTAAGCTAGTCTCTAACTTACTATTGGATAATGTATTTATGTTTATGTGTAAACATTGCAAGTGTTCTAATTGTTTCAAGTTTTGCTTATGTCACATGTTCTAATTATTGCAAGTCATGTTCATGTGATATGCTCTAATTATTCTTAGATGTTCACATGTTGTGATCATTGTATATGTATCATGTTATGTGTCATTCTCATGTCATGCTATGATCACATGTTATCATTTCATGGTCATGCAATAAGTACGGGTTATGCATTAAAGGAAACTTTTTTTGTCATGACTCCAATGCTAGGATGGGATAATATTCTAGTGAAATTCTCATGTCCACTCTAGAGTAACTAAAGATGGAGTGGTATTTTCTGGGTTGACAAAGAACAATGGGCTTTGAATGAGATCGAAAGGTTTCTAGAGCAAAGTTGTAGCACGTAACGCTGATGGGTGAGAAATAAGATGTTACAGTGATGGCATTACGATCTATCGAAACATTTAAGAACTTTTGGTGAACTGCCAAAAACTACAGAGTGCCAATGGTGAAAGGCATTTTGATCTTCTTGAGTACTTTTTCTATGACGTATTCACAATTGGTCGAAAGGCATGTGATGTGGTGCTATAACCAACAGGTGCACATAGTTTATATGGACCCGCGTGGTATCTCCATAAGTACGTAAAAGAATGAGAAAAGAACTAGGAAAGAAATGAAAAATACACTTTTATGAAAGATATTTTTATGAAAAATATCTTCATGAGAGAAAAATACACTTTCCTAAAAATGCATATTTATACTCAATGCATGCATGTTTTGTTTATATTTACTCTAATCATACTTATGTTATCATACTTACTAGAAGTTTTAGGAACCTCACTTTGGTAGTCCCAATATCATTCCCCTTGAAATGATAGAAGTTGTAACAAGTATAACTGGGAATTGGCAAGATGGACAATTGGCCCAAGATGATTGAAGATCAATTTACTCTTGAAGGCAAACTTGAGTTGATTGCCTTCTACCTAGAGCTCATACAGCACTTGATAACATACCTTAAAGATATCTTAGAGGAAGATGGATAATGTTTTTAACTATGTAGCATAGAACAATATGCTAAGTTTTCTGTTTCATGAGGGTCAATGTTGACCCGAATTTTGATGTAAGGTTTTGTTAAACACATATTATGTTGGGATGAAATAGAAGTCTTAATTTATTACAATGATTATTGGTTTAAGAACCTTTTTTTCCATTGCGATTTATTCATATTGCTATAAATATGTTAGGTGTATTGCATATTAACTATCATATACGAGGGATATGTAATCCAGTATTATATGTTGCGACGCTTCAATCACTGCCAAATCCCAAGTAGAGGTTGTGAACGTCACAAAGAAAGATATAAAATGGTTGAAAGCTTTAAAAAATGATTTGTGAAGGAGAAAATGGGGGTATTATTGGATGGTGAGTCGGTTGGATATACGATGCTTCCTATTCCTTGTGTTACGTTGGTGGTACCCTCATAACATGTCACTGTTTGGGTAATGTTTTAAGTTTCTGTGAGAATCTAGGTCTAGGCTAGTCTCCCTCACATGTTGTCTCTACTCATCATTATTTCCTATAAACTCATATACTAAAGAGAAAAACTTTAAACCGGTGATTCCTATAAAGTCTATTTATCGGAGTCCAATAGCCAAGTCACACGTAAGACTTACAATTTTTCAAACAAGAGCCATGCTGTAGGGGATCGAATTATCCCTAACCCATGAATGCTTCTCTACCCGTTCCGTTTCTCTCCTTTTATCTTCTTCGAAAACCATCCCTAACCTCTCTCTCTCTCTCTCTCTCTCTCTCTCTCTCTCTCTCTCTCTCATTCACGCATAAAAACCATAACCGCAAAAACTAGGAACTGATTCACGTCGAGATTTATTTGAAATTCTAATTGGACGTGGACTCTCTCTCTCTCTCTCTCTCTGGGCATGCTTTTCATTTCTTTAGCCAAACAAAAAAAAAAAAGCTAGTTTTTTGATGCATTGTACAAAGTGAAGGATCCAGAAGTGCACCAATTTGTGCAAAAATGCTTGGCAACTGTATCTCTGAGGCTTTTTACAAGGGAGCTTTTGGATGATCTTTTTCTCCAGATAGATGATGGTGAATATGAGGGAAAATAATAAGAAGCTCAAAAATAGGCTACTTGTTTGCACAAAAATTTCACAGGCTGGTTCTTTGCAAAGGAATTAAGTCTGGTTTAAATGGTAGCTGTTAGAGCATCTGAATAGGCATGGTTAAATAAAAAATAAAGGGAAAATGACGAGAAAATAATACGCACCAATGGGAGACCAAAAACGGGGTTCAAAAATAATCCCGGAATAATTTTACGGGCTGGTTCATGATGCTTGCCAGCAGACTACAGTACGAGAGAGAGAGGTCTTCATTTTGACAAAGGGGTTTTCGGTAAGAGAGAGGGGGGGGGGGGGGGGGGGGGGGGGGGTCGGGTGGGGGGCTGGACAGAAAGCGAGAAATACTCACATGTAGCACAGCGCACCAGACTAGATAAAGGATTACTTACGTGTCACTAGTTCATTCGTCTCTGTTTATTTCCATTTACAGGATTATCCTATCCGAAGCGTTTCTCTATACTAAAACCTCTAAAAGCTAAAACTCCAAATCTTCTCCTAATTTAGACCGAATACTAATAATAATAAATTCTAGAATATAGCGAATGGAGCTTTACTTTTGCATGATGATGTAGTATTTATAGAGGATGTACCAATGAACATTCACCTTATTGTAATTGCTCATATTATTGGTTAGAAATATGCTTCGTTTAAAATAAAATAGCTAGTTATACAATAAAAATGCACCAACTATTTCATATGGTTAACAAGGGGTTACAACTTAGCAATCTCAAAATGGCAAATAAAATAGTATGCAATTCTTTTATTTGCAACCGATTCAATGAGCAAAAATGTGAGAGATCGTAAGTCAACTTTGTGGAATTAGCCCGAATTGAATTGGAACTTCCAACAATGCATCTTAGGCAGCCATTCCTACTTAATAGAACCATGATCACTAAGTACAAGAATGTTTAGTAAGCACGTACAATCACATATATATAAATACACTTATAGTATAAAAGCATGATATATACAACTTCATCGTCATGGGATGATATATCCCTGGTGCATGGGAAGCATATCTGTGTGCTTATAAAGTTGATACATGCATGAATATTGGTTTGATGAACATGGTTTTTACTAAGAGTTCTGCTACGTACAAACATGCCCATGGAGTCACCTCATACTCTGCTGACATGGCGGGATGCCACGTCATATATTTAAAAATAAGGATGAGAAAACATTTGGCTAAAATACAAGGCTTTCTTAAAAAGACCTAGTTTAAAAGAAATAAGACATATGTGGGCCAAGCATCCTCATGCCCATTTATTTTAAACTAATAAAATAAATCCTTTAAACAAGGCCCAAACAATAACTCTAAGTCATGTCTTCCACAACTTGTATCAAATGGATCAAAACTGGTTCTCCTTTTTTCAAGTCTATTTTGAGTTTTGGGCTCTTTCTAGTTTCATCTCAAGTTGATTGCACGAATCCTTGCATTACTTCCTTGATATTCTTAACTCTTGATTTTATAATTGGTCCATCTGGAACTTGCAATGGATATTTAAGAATAGGTCTATCTTGGTGCCCATCAGATCGCCTCAATTCCACGACAAGCAAAATAGTGACTCAATGGCGAGAAAAAGTAGAATGATGAACGATCACCCAACACAACCCAACTCCAAATTACCTTGCCTTCATGAAAAGTAAGCTCAGCATCAACACGTTAGATCAATGTCTTTTAGGAGGTTTCATGGACTCTTTGTGAGACAAGCTATCTAGATTAGGAGTAGGGAGAGGGAATATGAATTAATGACGTGAAAATATACAGAACATAATGAACAAAGCTTCATTGATATTTGTTTGGAGAAACACAAACGTTGGGAAATATCAATGGATTCTTCTTTTAGAGTTTTCTATCTAACAACGTATGCCTTTATGATCTTCAAAGTAAAGAATAACTGGGTTTTATACTCTTTGTGATTATAAGAATATGAAAAATTAATAAATAAATCAAGTAGGTATTGTATGATGTTTTTATGTTGGAATATACAATTTTGTTCCTGCCCTAGTTCACCATCGGAGTGGGTAACTAATCTTGAGTGTTGCATTGTCGGCCGTTTGATAAGTTGATCATCTAGTCCTCCATTGAAGAGCTCGAAGACTTGATGCTTGTAGTCTTTTAAGATGTAGACGTGATTGCTCCATTTTCTTTGAACCAGTCTAAGTAGAATATGGATCTAAAGATAAAAAACGAATTAATTTGAAAGCGAAACATGCTTCGTTAAATAAGCCTGGAGATTCAATCAATAAGAAAAGAATAAATCTACCATGCCACCTCAATGTTAACGCTCCAAATGACCGCTCATCAATTTTAATTTTTTTTTTAATTTTTTTATTTATAATTAAGGAAGTGATTTTTAATATATTAGTATATTTTTTATTTTTAAAAATATTTAAATATATTTAAAAAATATAAAAAAAAAAAACATAAAAATAAAAATATAAAATTGTAATAGAGCCCCGCAGTTATTGCTGGACCGGAGCCTAGCAAGTCTCACAAGAAAAAGAAAGGAAAACACAGAAAGAAGGAGATGGAAGGGGGAGGGAATCTGTTGCGCAGTTTCATGGTTTGCCGCACGAGTTGAACGTAAAAAACATAACTCTTTCTTGCCCAAAGCTTCAGTCAACGCCCTCTTCTCCCCAAGAAATGAAACGCGTCTGTTTTATTAATGAGTTTTGTTACATATAAGTAAAATCGTGTATTAATTTATATATTAATATTGATTATTTTATATTCAAAATTTAAATTAGTATTATTTTTAATAAAATTTACTTTTTGACTAATCATATTATATTAGTATGCAATTATATTTACAACTAAATTTTTCCTTTATTAATTTAGGTGTTATTCCATGTTGGATTCGTGCGCTATGACTGCACTATTGTGACCGCACGTAGAATTGAGTTGTTTTGGAAGCTAGCCATTTTTAAATGGCACGTGAAATCACAATTAATACTCCCGCACACATTTAAAATTTTTGCATGGCCAAAAAAGGGAAAGAAAAACTTAAAATCGTGAGGGCACTTTGTATGTTAAGATGTTACGAAAACTTTCTTAACAGTAATGAAATAGTTTGAATTAAAATATTAAAAAATAATAATATAGTTCTTAAATATATCTATCAAATATGTTTACTCATATATTTTTATTTATTTTTATTTTTTTTAATAATTAAAGAAGTGACTATTAGTAAATTTATATATATATATATATATATTAATTTCTTTAATAGTTAAGGATGTTTAAAAAATGCTTATGGAAAAAGAAAAATAAAAAAAAACTCATTTATACCAATGTGCATATTTGGAGTGCACTTTTGATAACCACCCTAATATTGTCCTAAGATGTTTTATAAGATTTTAAAAAATAAGAGAAAAATATATTTCCTGACGAGATATCTGTTAGGAGAGCCTAAACAAAGCCAATTCATGAAGTTCCATTCTAATAGTCCACATAAAGTTTTTTAATATAGATCGAACAATAACTTGATTCTAGTTTCACGAAGAACATAGGCGATCGTAGAAAATCAATGAACAGGAATAAGGAAGCTGTGAACTTTATTACCATGTCAAACCCTCATGTATCTCTAATGAATGCACCATTTAAAGTGGATTTTCTCTCTCTGGCCTAGAATGGAATAGAATCCTCTTCATTGTACTTGAAATATATAATATCCATTCGCTGTAAAAACATGATATATTTTTAGTTATTTCACTTGCCATTTACATAATATGAATTGACAAAAGTACCCATCGGATATTATCAATTGCACTTGAAATAGAAAGGATCCACGTCCACCCGACGTGCTAGGGTTTGGCTCAAGAAACTGTCAAGATCGGCATAAATCTCATCTACATCTATATAAGTTAAAATCTCTGCATCTTCTTTGTGCAAATCTACCCTGTATTCTTTTGAGGGATCAACCCCTGGAAGCTTATAATTCTTACTAATATATTACATCCTTTTTACATATATGGATAAAAGAAATTCTATTTGCAGCCCTGAGTAAGAGGACTATGTGTATAGTCCCATTGATAAATGAGGATAAAAGAGAAAATAATATCATTTTAAAAAGATAATATTGGAAATTTAAAATTTTTTTAAACATAATTACATAGACTTGTATAAGACTGTATGTAGACAAACTCCGATAATGCATAAAAATTAACATACTCGTAAAAAAAGTAATAATTAAAAAAAACAGTTTGAATACAAAAATAGTTTTTTCTCATCATTATAATTTTTTTAAATTTTTACATAAAATTTAATAAATAATTCAACTTTTTTAAATCTCAAAATAATAATAATATTAAAAAATAATATTCTAATAATATTTTATTTAATTTTTAATTTTAATATAAAATCATCTCAATGCCCAAACCACACCAAACATTTCATGTTTTGAATGTCCACATCAAAACGTCATGCAGTACTTTTGAATTGAGAAAATGGTACTTAATTAGGCTGTGCGTACGTGAGCATCAGGGCAACGCGTGCATTATTTTATATATATATATATATATTTATATCCTAAGTCTATGTGATCTCTATCGGTGATCATGCAATAATTCTGAAGTATATGCATTTCTCAAACCTAATCCTTGAGGAATGGGTAAAAACTTTAACATCATATAAGTTGAAAATTTCAGGTTTAGAAATAATTAATTACAAGTAAAGCCAAGAAAAGAAGAAAATAAATGGGAAATGGATACAAGTTGCAGCAATTGGAATCTTGACTACGTATCAACGTCCCATCGATTCATGAATTTTTGCAAGACGTCGAATTACATATGTTGTGACATGCAAATACAAAGTCAAGGATGAGAACAAGTCAACTAGAGGGAAAAAAATAAAAAAAAAGTAAAAGAGGTTAGATAGAAGTCGAAAATTAAATAAAATATTAGTAAAATATTTTTTTAATTTTTTTTTTAGAATTTGAAATTATTTATTATATTTTATGTAAAAATTTAAAATAAAAATTATAATAATTATGATATGAGAGTGTTTGTCGATCCAAATGGCCTCAGAGTTAAAAGTACCAGTGAATATGTAAAAAGTAATTTTCCAACTACATCGCGTCCTTAATTAGACCCTTAATTCTACTAAAGTGGCGTTCAACAAATAAGGATATTGTTATCACATCCGGTCAGAGAATTCCGACCTCTAATCTCTCTTCTAGTATAAAAGCTAACATACAAAAAACAAACGTAATATATGGTTCCCTTTTGGATAAAAAAGCTAAGTTGCTCAATTACATAAACACCCTGAATAAATTTTAAAAAATAAACACATAAGCAATGAATTATTTTCAAAAATATCAAAAAGTATAAATAAAATAAAATAAAAGTAATTAAAACCAAAAATTTATTTATTTTTTTATTATTGTGAAATTCGTTTTAGTTTAGAAGATCTAAAAATATTCTTTCATTTATTTTTATTATTTTGAAAAGGAGTTTTTTTTTATTTGTTTTTAATTTAACAGGGTTTTCTTTGTCTTTTTATAATCATTAGGGATATTTTAGTCTTTTCATCGGAAAATGGGGGTACATTGCAATTGTTTGGTAATTTAGGGGATGAATGCCAAAATTTTTAGTTTAGGAGGTGATTGCAAATTGATCTCTAAGTACTTTTCCCAAATCTAAATATTGCATAATCCTCTAATATAAAATCAATTACCATTGTCTATATCCAAGACAAATATTGTTTAAGTGAATAATAATAAATTAAATAAAAGATTTATTTATAAGTTGGTGAGAAAATTGTGGTGCCTTGTTGCTCGATAAGGAATCCGGTGAGGATTCATGTTGCCTAGGGTGCCAGCCGGTTAGCAATACTCTGGATTATGATCGGTAATAGGTGTGCAATTTTTTACAAGGAATGCATGTGTAAGCAAAACATGTGTATACCGCATTGGAATAAGTAACGGTTTTGGTCAGAGACTAAAAGGCTAATTGTCACTTGACTAAATAAGAAGTTTAAGTACGATAAACCAAACATGATTTGTCACCTGACTAAATAATATATTCTAAAAAATAAACGACTACTAGTGGTAACAGGCCTTCTTCCTCAATAACCTCCTCTGGCTATGTTTGCATCAAAGTCTCTTGTTTCAATAGACTTAACCAGATGTAGGGTAAATAATTATGACAAAACTACTAATAAGAGATAATGCAAGTGAAGATGTAATGCTCAATTTTATGTAAACAAATATGTGAACGTTTATATTTACATTTGGCTAGGCGTGTAAACAAAAACCGGTAAATTGGACTGGACTGGATCGAACCGGTGGATTTGGTCTAGTACCAAGTTTGATTCAGTCTGGAACCGATTTTATTTTTATTAAAATTGGTCTGATTCCAATTTTTCTTTTTCTAAAATCAGACCAAACCGGACCATATATATATATATATATTAATTTTTTATATTGTATATAATTTTTATATATAATTATATATAAAATAGTTTTATATTATATGATAAATTACTAATTAATATAATATTAACTTTTAAAATCTTATAGCACTATAGTTTAGTGTATTAATAGTTACATTAATATTATATACTGCATATTAATAGTTATACTAATACTATATCACTATATATTATAATATACTATAACATATAACTATATTATATATTATAATATATCACTATAGTCTATAATACAATTATAATATACTATAATATATTATCACTATAGTATTATATATTATAATATACTATAATATATATAATAGAGTATATTAAAACAAGAAAACTGGACCGATCCAAATCATAACCGGTTTAAGGGGGTAACTGGTGTGAAATCGATTTTTGAAAATGTAAAACCAGTTCATACCGGTTCGGTCATAAATTTTATCCAAGATTGGACCATTTACACCCGTACATCCGGCAAGGAATCATCCTCTAAGTAGAAACATATGTATTCATAATTTTGGCAAAGAACCATCATCTACATAAAACAAGGATATAAGTATGGCAAGATATCATCCTCTGTGCAAATATCAAGTATACATAGAGGCAAGGAGCCACCATCCTTTTTTTTTTTTTTTTGTGAATAGAGGACACATCAAATTTTGCCTTGCCACCATCTTATTAAACTTGTGAAACTCATTATATCTCATCACATAAATATCTAACAAGAAATCACTCTACCATTCGACTCGAGGAATTGGTGAATCACTCAACCCGGCCAATGTACGAGTTGATTCACCAATTTCAAATCATCTGATGTGGGGACTCACTCAACCTGATTACACACACTAAAACACACATGATTGACACAGAGAATATCTCTACTTAGTCAACCAATTCGAAGACACTACATATGATATACTCGGGGAATCTCTTTATCTGTCTATCAAATGAGACCAATACAAAATTATTTCACCCCGATCATTACATGGACTTTGTCACCCCATATGAAACTCGTAGCAACGTGTCATAGGCATAGCTTGGGGACTCCTCTACCTATTGATGATGATTGACATACAGTAAGACTCGCACACCAAGAAATTACAAATGCCATCAATTCAAATCATTCAACCTCATTATCTCAAAATCATATTGTAAAGATGATCCGTAGACATAATGATGAAGATGTATATTATTTTCATAAAGAAGAAATGAGAAAGTTACAAAATATACAAAGCCAAATTTTACTACATATCGACAACATTTACCCCACATTCCTAATACTGTCTTAAAAGCTAACATACATTAACAATATTTAAAATACTATGGCGGCGTGAACGTTGCTCCTCCCATCGCTCCCTTTGAAGCCACTTGCTTTCTTTGAAGACTGCCACTCCAAAGAAGCTCAAAGACTTACAATTTCAAAAGTGAGATTTTGTTCTTTGTCTAATCTCTTTTATAGGGTAGGACCGTCAGGTGTCCTGACAAAACTGGAAGCAAGTAGCTGAAGAGGCTAGTAGCTCAGGCAAAAGAAAGTTACTCGCCTAAAGCGAGCAACGGTCAAGGAAAGATTGGAGAAAATATGGGAGCTTTCCCAAAAGATACAAAAATGCTCAGAGGGCAGCAGTGCCATATGCAGAAGCCTACACTCAATCTGAAATATCACATTTAGAGTGAGTGTGCAGGAGAAATGCTACGGTAGTGCAAACCATATTGTCTAAACTTAGATATATGGTCCAGTGCCAAGTGGGAGATCCCCCCCCCCCCCCCCCCCCCCCCCCCACACACACACACACACACATTCAAGGAGAGACTATAGATTGGAACTAAGGCAGGTCTTAAGGATGTTGCATGAGTTGACCTAGCAGTGGGACAATCGAGATTGAAATGCTTCTATTCAAGCATGTTTGGAGTCAAAAGGCCACCTTAAGATCCCTTTCTATAAATGGCTTAAGGTAACAACCAAAATCCCACTTTTGAGATACTAAGTATTCGAGTCTTTGGAGTTAAAGTCTTCGAGGGGAGCGAGTAACTTCAGAGAGGGAAAAGTTAAAAGAGCAACGCAACACCACTGTAGGAACTCTAAGATAGTGAGGTAGTTAGCTTCTAAGACAATATTGAGAAATGTGGGGGTAAATGTTGTGGGTTATGTCATGGGGTTTGCATTGCATATTCTATAACCTTTCCCATTTCTTATCATGAAGTAATAATTATTTTTACCATTATGTTTATGAAAATTGTTACTTCATGTTTTCCGTAATTTTGAATGCAGTTGTTTTCGATGACATATGTATGAGTAACTTTGTCATGTGTTGCTCATGTGTGATGATTGGGGTTGGACAATATCTTGTTGGTCTAACTTGTTAACTGGAAGGAGAATACCTTGGGCTTGTAATGTGTGATGTCTTCGAGTTAATTAGCCAAGTAGACATTTTCCAGTGCAACATGTATATCTGTGTGTGAGTGTGTTCAAGACAAGTGAGTCGGCTTGCATGTTGGTTGGGTAGGAGTAATTCCCTAATGTTGAACGGTGGAGTAACTTCCCTTGTTGGCATTTTAACCGACATGTTTCTATATGATGAATATGATGTGTTTTATTTGCTTAAGAAAATGGTGATTCCTTACCTTTGTGTTACTTATGCATAATGAGTTTTGCATTGAGGGTAAGTCCTCATAGGGTAATTCATCGTTATGCTTATATAATTGTGTTTTTCTAAGAGAGTGATTTCTTGCCAAGTTTTTTCTTGCGATGATGATTCCTCATTAAGCACTGATATATGTGCTCATCCCTTTCGTTACATGAAACTATACATTACATCTTCACGAGTATTGTCTCTCATTAGCGGTTTGTCATAATTGTCTAACCTGCCTTGGTTTTGACATCAGAATCATAGACTTTGATGCAGAGATAGACACAAGAGTGATATCCGAGGAAGAAGAACCAACCCGCCCGAGTAATAGGCACAAATGATTGTTTCTATTGTAGAACTTGTTTCTTTTGGGAGTTGTACATATTCATCGGTCAGGCACCAAATGTGTTCAGCCAACCTTATCTTGGGTGTATGAACTAGATAGTTGGATAAGTGTATATTTATTTGTGGAATGAAGTAACTTATGGATATTGTGTGAATCTATAAATGGTTTAGACTTCTAGTTCTATAATGTTTAGCTTTCAGACTATACATTTAGGCCTTGTTTGTATACAAAAGTATTCTCAAATATTTTCTTCCCAAACATCACTCAAATACAAAATAATTTTCAGCTTTAAATTTTCAAGACTTTCATCTAATCATTACTTAATTATTATCCAAACACAAAACTAAATGCAACTTTCCTAAACTTCCATATAAAATACAAAAAATTGTATTAAAATACAAAAAATAATACAATTTTTTTAAATTTTAAAACAAAAATTATTTTCAAACAATTTTTTAATTTTATAATATTTTTATTCAAAATTCTCTATTTTCTTAAAACCTAATAAAATACCTTAATTCAAACTATTTCACTACTAATTACAAACTATATCACTACTACTCACAAATATTTTGCGATATTCTAAGTGTTCAAATGAGCCCTTACTTTTTCGTTGTGATCCAAATATCTATTTTCTTACACGTGCACTTCTATGTGATTATTGCACACCTAACCCAATTCGAGCTTTGGGTGTTGCCGACTTGCTAGTATCCATGGCACCATGGATTGCTAGGTCCTTTAGTGAAGGAAGGGGTACCACAACAAAGGCTGTAACAAACCCTAGAAACTCTTAATAATCGTTCAACAGACCTTTACAAATGGAAAAACCACAAAATCTTCAGCCGCAAACTTCTCTCCATATCACAAGTGACAAATTAATCACCAAAAGTGGGAGAGGGTTAGAGCACACAAGTTCAAGAAAGAGAGAGAAGATGCGGGAGTGAAATGCTTATCTCGGAAGAAGAAGAAATATTGGAACCCATTTTTGAAAATTAAATACTTGGCCAGTGCCGGGTCGAAGTGGGAAAGGAAATATGCAGGATTCAAAATACTTAGCTTGCATCATTGTTGAAGGGAGTGTTGGCAGGGAAAGAGGGGCTACTGATGGAGGAGAGGGAACTGCCAAGTTTGTTAATGGAAAAGAGGCAAAGAGAGAAAGTTAGCTGGTGAAAAATGTTACCCTTTTTTATGTGAGAGAGAAAAAAAAGAGTAAAATAAACTTTGCCTAAGAATATTAGTAGTTGACTCAATAAAGTTTGGCCAAAATTTGATTAGAAAATTCACTTTTACAAATTTAACTAGCTACTTTTCAATAACACCAAATAACAAACTCTCTAAATCTATCATTATTCTATTAAAATATTGATTTTAAAATTTTTATCTATTTTAATTCTAATTATAATTTGAATAATCTAATTTTGACTAATACACAAAACTATCTATAAAAACTATTCTCTCTCTCCCTCTCTACTGATAGGATGCTAGGGTTCTGATTTGGAAATTTTCGACTTCACTCTCAAAAATTTTAGAAGCATTTGGGAGTGGAATTTCAGAGAGCTCTACGCAGAGATGGTGAAGGAAATATAGACTATTGCCTCGGAGTTGAATATTCCTATGATGTCTTCAGTTGTACTAAATGGCATTTACGTTTTCAGATTAAGAACTTGCAATTGCATAAAAAGAAAGAGCTACAGTTTACACGCGGTAAAGAGGAATTTTTTTTTATACCAAAATAATATTTAGGGAGAAACTTGGACTTAACAAATTTGGCCAATAAAAATGATCAAAATTAAAAATATTGTAGTTTTGTTGAGTCCACTACAGTGAATTTTTATGCAACCTCGTTAAATTTTAATCAAAATATAATTTTATTAAGTCCACTACTAATGCTTTAAAGCAACAAGATCAGTCATTTTTGTTAAACAGTGGTCGCTAAATAACGTTTGAACTTAACAATGGCTAAGCAAATGCAGCTCAGTTTTAAGGTAAAAAGCAATTTTATGAACTGGAAAATGGATACGACTGATGATTATGGTTGTAAAATTCAAGATACAATGCATGCCGTGACAACTAGTATAATATTTCTTTGCAGGAATTGAAAAGTTGGTAGCAGAAAATGGAATGTTACGCACGATTGATATGGGAATAAGAGAGACTAAACAATGTGTATATTATAATGTCTAATCGTTTAGAGATATCTATAAAACGACCACAAACATAAGAAAATAACAACAAAAATACTAATCAACAGTCTCTATTTTCTACCATAGATCTACACCATAGTCACAATCATTAGACACTATCTTCGCGTCCGCCGTTAACTTATCAACCGTTATGACACAGTCCACCTTAACGGTGATCTTCCACGTCTTGACGGACCCCACCTTAATCTTCACCGGAGCTCGTATTTTCAAATCCAACGGCACTTCTCCTCGCTTCTGCGCCTCTACCAACGAGTTCTTCACCGTTCCCGAAAGCTCGATCCCCGACCCTTTCAGCACCGTGTGGAACACCGTCACGTTGTTCGACGGCTGGTAGAACACCGGCAATATGCCGTTACACAGTCTAATGTCTGAGTAGAAAATCTCGACGGAGCTGTCTTTCTGGTAGTAGATCCCAATCTTGTCGTTGGGGTTGTCGGATCTGATGGTGATATCAAACTCTGGCGAGACCGTTTGGACAGACGAAGACGACGTCGTTATCGCTGTTAGGTTGAGGCCGCGGATGATGATTGCCTTGACCGAGTAGTTCGGTGATTCGGGCTTGAAGACAAGGTAGAAGATGCCAGCGGCGACGGCGGAGAGGACCAGGAAAATGGCGAAGAGGGCGAAGGACCAGCAAAGGCAGAGGCAACAGGGCCGGCGGCGCTTGCTGCGGCGAGCGAGATGCTTGTAGCGGCTAGCGTTCTCCGGTGGAGGGACGCGGTAGACTTGGTCCTTGGGGATGTGGATGACGTAAGTTCCAGGCTGAGGGAGTGGTTTACCCGAATCCGGAGAGACGGGTTTAAGCGTAGTCTCGGAGCTTCTGGAGAAATTATCGTCGTGGCCGGCCTCTGATGGGGGTGAGGCGCGGGGGTGGACTCGGTCGGCCATTTGCTCAGTTGGGAGTTAGTCTGTATGACTCACAAACGAAAAGGGTGAGAGAACGAGAAATTTGCGAACGGAAAAGACAGAAGACCCAGGACAGACAGACACAAAACAAACTACAAACCGCGTTCAAGAATGCTAGCTAGCATTTATAACGAGGATGGTTGATGAGAGGTACATTTGAAGTTTACTCAAAAGTCAAAGACAAATTACCGCGTGCGTTTGGATCTAAAATCAAGTTAAAACGGAAAAAGACAGAAAATTGGTCCTAATTATTCTCACACATATTTATTTTTAAGTTTTTTTTAATTTTATTCTTCTTAAAATAATTAATTTTCTTAGTCATTATCATTTACCATATATTTTAAAAATAAAAAAATAAAAAATTATGCATGATGTGTGGTGTAGATAATGAGTAAATTTTTTATAAAAATTCTGCTACAGTTACAAATAAAAGTCACCGATAGTTACTACTGAATAGATTATTTTTTTAATATATTTTTTTATATATTTAAATATTTTTAAAAAATAATTTATAAGATTATTTAAAAATATTTTCTTAATTATTAAATAAAAATAAAAAAATCATTGACCTCCGGTGACTTTGTAGGTGGGGTAAGCATTTGCCTTTTTGTAGAGGAATATATGAACTTCATTCCTCTGTTTCTTTTCTATCCTTTACTTACTGGGTATGGAGTGATTTGAAAGGGAGAGAGTCACCTAATGGGGTAGTTAAAAGTAAATATAAATGTTTAAAAGGGTTGAGGTGCGGAGCGAGTAAATATATAGGCAATACAGTTCAACGTTAGATGTCAAAATAATAATTTGAGAACATTGGAGGAGATCCCAACCCAGTGAAGGAAAACGATTTCTTTCTTTCTAAGGACCGCGTGTACCCTCTGTTTCTGGTAATTGTGCGTGTGCGGTTCTAAAATAGACAATGTGTATAGGAATCGTACTAGGTAGTAGGTGCAGTTGGCAGACACGCTTTTCCGAAAAGAGACACCCCAACAAAATCAATGTTTTGGAAAGCACGAGGTTATGTCCAACTTTAATCCAAGAATACTCTGATTGATAACAAGGCAATTGCTTTTAGGAGGCGGCTACTCTGAAGTTGCTGTTGGTTTGGCAAATACAGACCATGTTGTGGGGGTAACGTGGGTTTCCTAATTCTATTCGAACAAGATATGAGCACACCCACGGTATGTCAGACCAAAAACTTGCACTCATGGATGCTTATTAAATATTCTCAAGACTCATATTCTCTCTCTTCCCCCTACTTAGTTTAGATACAAAAACTCTTTCAACCATCTCATCTCATCTAATTATTATAACTTTTCTAAATTTTCACATAAAATATAATAAACAATTCAACTTTCTTTTACTTTTAATAAAATATTCTAATAATATTTTATTTAACTTTTAATTTTCATTTTATCTTATCTCAACTTATTATCCAAACTTCTTAGTAAAATTTAAAGTAACCTGAATCCTTTTAGCTTTCATAATGAACCTCTTCATGTCAATGTTGGAACCCTCTTGAAATCTGTTTGAACTTCATGACACTTCAAAATGATTCTATAAGCTAATCATTGGTGTCATGAAGATGAAAGGCTTACAAATTAACGACATATTTTAAACTGCATTTGGATGTTGAGTTGACCTAAATTAAATTTTTTATGAATGATGGTGAGTTGAGTTAGTGAAGTGAGTTATGTGGAGTCAATCTAAAAAGAATTTAGATGTGTTTAATTGTTAAAAATGATTTTAATACTATTTATGCGAAGTTGAAAAATGTATGAGGTCCACCAATAATTAGAAAGTTATTGTAATGATTGAATAATTATTTTATTATTTCCTTTATCAATAAATAATATAAATCAAACATTATTTTCCTCCATGCATGTAAAAATTTACAACAAAATAAAAATAAAATATTCCACCCACCATAAAAACAAAATTCAATAATGAGTAATAAAATTCATATGACTGGTGACCACATTTTATTCTATTATTTATTTACATAATATTTCATTGAGAAATGCTATTTTGCCCACTCACTTTGACATCTCATTTTGACACCTCATGCATTTTATTTTATTTTTTAATTTTTTTTACTTAATGATCAAGCAAGTGATTATTTGTGTATTGATATTTTTTATATATTTTTTTAAAATGATAAAAAATTAAAAAAAATAAGAAGTTGATTTTGGCCTAATAATAAGGAAGAGAGGTGCTACTCAAGCGGCAAAGTAGCACCACTCTATTTCATTACTAGTAAAAAAATATCAACAAATGTTGGAGGAAAGTAAAATCCGTAAAATGCCCAAGCAATTAGCCTTCACTTGTAAATTAGCTCAAGACAGTGAGGTCTCGCTCGAGCGGGTGCATGTCGCAGGAACCACATTTGCTTGTTGCATTTAAAACCCACTCGAACAAGTTGGTTTAAGAGTACATCTATAGCGCCGCTTGTTGCCTTCGTCCAGTGTTTGTCGTCCGAAATTTTTTCTCACTTCCATTTTCCTTCCATTTCTCACCTTGAACGTGCGTCATTCCAGTGAGAAGTGTAGTGAAATCTTATTCCAATCACGGTAAGCCTATCCTCTTCAATTCCACTTCCATTTTGCACATTGTTAGAAATTAGGGATTTATAATTTGAATGGGAAATCAAGTTTGGGTATTTCGGTTTTTCATTATGAATTGAAAGACAAGCATTTTCGGGACTTCCCTTTATGTTCTTGCATGTGTACATTGAGTCCTTGTATAACTTGTGAAGTTTTGCATCCAACATTAATGGAAGATTCTCAACTTGTATGGATTGCACACCAAGTGCTCGACAAAAAGCCCAAATGAGTCATGCATTTTGGATTTGTTGTGTATTGACCTTAATGTTTACCCAGTCGAGTCATGCATCTCGGACATATATGAGTGCAATGGATTGAAAATAACTGTTTTTTTTTTAAAGGAAATTGTAACAGCTCACTAGAAATTTAATGGTGGAATTTTTATAAACTTTAAAAATTTCGTGAAAACTCCGTAAGTTTTCACGAATCGACTAATCCCATAGGTTTAAGTTTGTCAGCATACTCAGTGTTATCACTTACTATGGTGCTAGAAGTGTGATTTTATTTATTTGAGGTAGTTAGAAATGGCAGAATATGTCATGGTCTGTGTCAATTGACTCAGTTGATTATTTAGGATTTTATGGCGCAATAATTTCATTTTCAATTTTCGGATGATACGCTTGTTCGAAAATGAGTTTTGCTTTTTTTTTTTTTAGGCACTTCGGGTTAGAATTTTGATAAACAAATTGCATAGTTGAATTTGTATGAATATTTAAAATTTTACAATGGAAAATTTATTTTTTACTTTCTTAGAGTGAATAGTAATCTCAATGGTAGCACCTAGGGCAATGTTTTTAAAATCATAATGTAGAATGTCCAAATTAGGTTAGAAATGTTTTATTTGGACACTTGGTAAGATCTTAGCTACACTTGGTAAATAGTATTAGACACTTGATACAAAGAGGAACCATTAGATGGATTTGTGAAGGAAATCAATGTGTGAGATCATGCCACCTAAACAAAACCTTATTATTTCATCTGATCAACCAAATTGAGCCAGATCAAAGAGGGTTTCAACCCTAGTGAAATCCTAAATGGTTGGAATCAAATTGAAACCCCAAAAGTTTGGTTAAAACCAAAACCCTAAATAATTTTTCCAAACCCTAAAGTTGGCATTCAAACCCTTTTTGATCCAATTTCTAACATTGTGTTTAATCATTTGATTAAATCACTTCCACATGCTATTAATTCACTAAATTCTTGTTATGACATCATTATCCAATTTTTTAAATCTTGAAAAATTGATTGGGCCAAGAAAAACTGGATTTGGGTTTGATAGCATCCCAAACCCTAACCAAACTCCCTTTAAATTTCAAATTGAAGCCCACTTGATTAAGGTCCACTAAGGCCCACGAAGTTGGCAACCTTGGCAAAGCTTCTTGAAGAAGCTTCATCTCCCACATGACAGATCATCCACTACCCTTGGGTACACCCAATAGTGCCTTGATATAAATGAGAAATCCACCTCATCAACCTCCATATCTCATAGCTTCTGCAGGTAGGCCTTTGCCCATCACTATTTGTGATAACTCGCTTCTTCTTTCTTCTTTAATTACAAGCCTCCTTTTACGTGTCAAGTCTTGTTGGCGTGTTCTAAATGATATCACGCGGATTTTAAATCAAGTTCGATATTTTAAAGCTTACAGATATTTCAAATATTCTAAAAATATTTATATGTGATATTTTTAGTATTATTGGACTAAACTTGTTTTTAAATAACACATTTATAATATTTTGATTAGCTCTAAAAATATTATAATTGTAAAAAATTATTTAAATTAAATATACTAGTCGTTTAAAAATATTACGAGATTTAACTTTATGTTAAAAACTCTAAATTAATTTAAATAGTTTTATCCTCTTCGAGTAATTAGCGAGATTTCATCATTTTAATTAATGATGAAGGAATATTATTTTGTAAACTTTAGTTTATAAAATAATATTCTATCTTAATTCCTCTCAGTGTTTTACGCGTTCTCAAATCAGTAGTTAAACTTACCAATACATCATTTTGAAGATCCCGAAATGAAGGGTCTAGATTAAATACCCAAGCCCCTATCTTTTTCTCCTATCTTTTTCCCCCTCACTTTTCCCCTTTCTCTTCTCTCCCCTTGAACCCGACATGCTTTTCCTTTCTCTTCATCGTGTGGCTCATCCCTCCCAGCCGGGGCCACTGCCAACTACCCAGCTTAACCTCCATTCCCAACAGCCTCCTTCCTCGCCGACAAGTCTCTTCCCCTCACCGGTGAACACCAATGCACCCTTCTCCTCCCTCCACGACATCACCTCTAAAATGGTTTCACACCCATTTCTCCATCATAGCACCACCATACACCGCCAGCTTGGCCTCTGACCAGCACCGATGGAATCCTCACTCTATGGGCTTTCTTTCCATGGTCTCCTTTCCCCTACCTTTCTCACTCTCTCTGATGGGTCACACGCACACACCCACACTATCTCACCACGCTGCAAGGCTACCCACACCACCTTATCACCACCGCCATGCAACGCCACCTCAGACCACCATAAGGTCACCACTCTAGGACCATGAACAAACCTTTTTCCACTTAGATCCACACCCATAGCACCCCTAGTAGCCCAAACAGTCACCATACGTGGTGTTAACTGCCACATACAACTCCTCCAACACCTTGATTGTTACAGGCAATGAGAGATGCACAGGTTATCCCGTCAATGGTATAATCCTCTATCTCGTTATTTCTATTAATGTTCATTGGTTGGTTGGACTGTAGAATGTGTTGTTAGTAATTGTGGAGTTCGCTACATAGTTGTGTAGTGAAGTGTGGCCGTGTAACGAAGTGTTGGGCATAATCATGTAGTATTGTGGGCTGTGTTATGAAGTATGGGTGTGAGGTGTATGCTATAGTTGTGATGCAGCATGGTGTGAAGGGAGTACACGTGGAGCATACTCCATGTAGTGCGATGTTGCACCGTGTGACGTGCGTCGTGGTGATGTGTGGTGTAGTGTGAGTGGAAGAGAGTACACGTTGCATGTGCTCTGTGTTGTGTAGCAATGCATTGTATGGCTTGTCTCAAAGAGTAGAATGGTGCATAGCCGGGGAGCATAGGATGTATTGTGTAACATCGGGAACTGTATAATAGTGTCCCAAAATAGCTGTGACATGGCCTGTATTTTGAGGTGACGGGTGTCACATTGTGGTTGACTTATGGCTGAGAGTACGTGCGAAGTGGTGGAAAAGTGTAAGACTAATGCAGCGGAAGCATGACATGCATGGATACAGTCTTCTTGTTAAGTGTCGAGATGAACTTGTATAGGGTCAAGACGTAGGAAGAGTCCTATTGACCTGGCCTGAACAAGTTCATATCGGAGTATGGAGTTTGTTTATACAAGCGTGCATTCGTTGAACTATAAAAGGATAAGGTACATGTGTCTCTAGCAAGACACGTGTGCTAGAAAGGTTTACCATATATAATGGGTAATCTGTTCTCAGCATGGTTGCACGATGTTTAAGCTTCAGAGTTGGCTTAAAGTCATGTGACATGCATGGATGAGAATGAGGATTGAGTATGGATGAGGATTGAGTATGGATTAGGATGCATAGAGATAGTGATGAGTATATCGTCTAAGGTTAGAACATGTGACTCTGTCGGCTGGAATCATGCGTCTGAATGTGGAAATAGAAGAGTAAGACAAAAGTCTTAGTGTCTTAACCCTAAGGTGAATTATGGAGGTTCACTTTCAGGAGTAATATTTCGAAGGTTTTAATATAGTAAATGGTACGTAAGAGCCCAAGGATGGATAGAGAGTGTTCTAAGTGAGGCATAATTCTATTTTTAGTATAGTTACTTATGCATTAGACAGAGAATGATGTGAAGTTATGTGAATGCATGTAGGTTGCCATCTGACACGCACATGAATGAACTGCATGGAATGCGTATGGCATGACGTCTAGGTAAGTATTGCATTCATACACTTCTAGAGTTTTCTTAAATAAATGAAAAGGAAAATGAAGCACTTTTTCTTTAAATTTCTTTACGAACTGGCGCTTTTCTCTACGAAACACGCTTTACAAAAAAGAAAGCTAAGCATAAGTTTTCAAGTATAAGTAAGTAAAGGCCCTTCTTGGTAGCCCCTTTTCACGCAACCAAAGTATGTAAGTGTATGCATGTGGATGGATACTATAAGTGGTGTGTATTGTATGTATGTTCACGAAAGGAAATGAAATGATGCTTTAAAAGATGCACGAACTAACATTTTTAAACGATGCCATGAAAGATTTTTTTTTTTTTTAAATGTTCAATTCTTTCAAAATGACTTTATGAATGAAATGGACTGAAGGACTATAAGAACCGTAAGGACTGTAATGACTAAAAAAGAATGAACGGACTGAATATATGATGTATGAAGATACGTAACGGCCATATGAACGGAAATGGAAAGGTACCAAAGGACTGGACTGGGCAGATTACAATGTAGGCAAGTAGTATTGGGAGTGCACCCAATGCTGCACCCTAACGGAATGCATTCCCAACCTGTGGCCACTAACCCCAGCACACGAGGTGCAACAGTGTGCAACGGCTAATCAAAGTGATAAGAAAGATTGAATGTATGCATGTTAAGAAAGAATGCATGTATGTATGAAAAGATGTATGCATGAATGCATGTAATAAAAGATGTATGTATGAACAGATTCTTTAAGAAATGAAGACAGCGAGGTGTGGGGAACTATTTTACGAGAAGAAAACGTTTTTAAAGAAAAACCCACCTCACAACGTTTTCAAAATGAACTGCATGTCTATGCATGATAAGTATGATATGTATGGAGTGATGAATGCCCGACTGAAAACCTAGGTTATTATATTTTAACTGTATAAAGTAATGCTTACGAGTCATCGACTCATTTAAGTTTTTGTGTCTGCCCTCCCGGGGACAAGATGAGCATGACATGTCAAGACAGGCATAGCCGAAGGAGAAGAGCATGAAAGCCTAGGCGCGTTATTTTGTACAAGAGACTTTAATTATAAAATTTAATGTTTTCCTGCTATAATCTTTTTAATTAAGAAATTAGTTTTATTTATAAACATGGAGTCTTTTGTATCCTGGCACGAAAGGAAAGAAAATTTCAAAAGGAACCGTAATTTCCATCTATTTTTATTAAAAGCAATTTCTAAAGGACCCACCACAAGGACGAACGTTATACTATTCTCCACTTTATGTGACATAACCACCTCTAATCAAGGGTCATTAAGCCCATATCTCCCCTCTCCAGAAGTCTAAAGTTGTGCAAGGCATATTTCTTTCCCTTCATCACTTCTTCACTTAATTCTTGGAGATAAACCCAAAAGAACTCTCTCAGGCAGATTTCTGAGTCTTTTTACGTGAAGATTTTTGACCCTTTGTAATTATTTTTATATGATGACTCCTTCATAAAAGTTATTTTTCTTTGCATATAGTTTCCATAGATGTATCATTGATCACATTCCATTGTCATTGGGTTGGTCAAAAGTATTTTTAACGATGGAAAGATCATTCTGGGCGGGAAACTGTAGAGTATGTTATGTTTTGGAAGTTTTTATCAAGCTACTGGACATATCTTGGTCGAAACATTTTATGGAGTGTTTCTAACATGTGTTTATGAGTATTCATTGAGGTTTTGTTGCATGACTAAAGCTTTTAGTGATATATTTTCTTAGATCTAGAAACTTGAAAACTGGAAGTGGAAAAATAGTTTTTATTTGGAAAAAGTTTTAATATTTCGTGGTTTGATCTTACTTTAAAGGTTTTGATATTTTTATATGACGATCCTTAGTGTCTTATTTTCATGTTAGAATGTTAGTTTAAAGATATTTAGTATTACTTTCAAAGATATGATTTTTCTATGCAAGAAGATTTCGGTTAGGCCTAAAATTTGATAGATCCATGTTTTATTGATTTTTAGCCATGTGATTTTAAGTTTGATGGTTGGATCCTTTTTAGGACACATTTTTAAATCATGTGATGTTTTAGTTTGAAGATCTCATCTTTTTAAGTCATGGATCAAGAGATTGACCAAACCTAGTTAAGAAAAAAAGTTTCTGTTTTGGATCAAGTGTAAAACCAAAACATGCAAATGTTACTTTGTGAATTTTGGTGACTTTTTTTTGATGATTTAAAGCATGGTTGATCTTAGTATGATGTTATGAATATGTTAGAAGTAATATCTGATTTTTAGAATTTTTGGAGATATTTTGATTTAGGGTCAAAGCTTGTGATTCAAGGGTTTGCTATTTGTTAAAAAGTTTGGATATTTTTAAAAAAAATTTGGTGTTGATGATTAGATTTTTCTAAATGGATATTTTAATTATGGTTTTAAACTTAGGATAGGAAGATCTTTGTTGTAAAATTTTGGTTTAAGCATAAGTTTTAAAGTTAGAAGGAATTGCAACAAAAATCAAGAGAAATGGCTTATGGATGTTTCGGCCATAGTGTGTTTTCCATATTTTTTTATTTGTTTTAAATTTTTCTGAGTTGATATTTGAGTTTAGGTCAAAATTTACATGATGAATGTAAATTTTAAAATTTTTTGGAGTTAGGATGTGAAATCCTAAAGTTATGGGTAAAATGGTCATTTTCTTATATGTAGAGGGTAAAATGATAATTTTACTCTAAATTAGCTGTTTTCAGGCTTCTAATTGTTAGTAATTAAATTTCTAATCATTATTTTCATTTTCTCATGTTTCAAACTTTCTTCTCGTAGAATGCGACGATCGAAGTAAGTTAACTCTTAACTTACTATCAGTTTACTATGTATGTGTAATGGGTAACAGAACTACAGTTTATATTTGTATGTTACCATATATGTCATACCATGCCATGTTATTACATGTTTATCTGTTATGCATGATTTATTCTATCACAAATATTTATCTGTTACACAATGTTTTCTGTCACGTATTGCTATAAGTTATAAGTATGCCATGTTAAGTATGTCATATCATGTAATATTCACTGTTGCAAGTATGTCACGTTAAGTATGTTGTTGTTACATATTATGTTATATTATGAAATATTGTTTATTACATGTTATTTGATGTGCTTAATTTGTATATAAGTTTTTGTCATATTTTTATTCTTAATTTAATGCTAGTTTGTGTTTAATTTTCTTATTTATTAGAGTTTTTCTTTATTTTCTTTATTTTTGTTTAGGAATAAATAAATTGAAGGAGTCATGGAAATTGAAGGAGTCATCAAGGGAATAGAAACGTTCATTTCTCAAAATTTCTGAAGTACCCTTCGGTATTTAGAGGATCACTTTTTCTAGAAAACTATAATAAGGGTAATTTTGGTGTTTACGAAAATCCAATAGAAAGTCAACACTTCTAACTCTTGCCGATAGAAAGTCACTAGAGGGGAAATACTTGGCTTTAAGAACTCGGGAAGCTAGAGATTGAGTGTTGGTGAGGAGCCTCCACCCTTGCTTGGGTAGCATGACTTTATTGAAATCTACAAAATCTCTGAAACCCAGAGCCTCTTCCTGTTTGCCCTTTCCAATGCCTTTCCAGTTAAGCTAATGCATCTTAGACTTCTGGTTTTTTATCCAATTTGTTGATGTTTCTCAGGATTCCCTTGGGAATTAGGAAAATTCCCATGCAATACGTGGGAATGGATTGAATGACTGACTTCAGTAAGACATCTTTGCCAGTTAAAGATAACAGGTTTGTTTTCCAACTACTCATTTGAGCTTCGATTTTGTCCAAAATGGGAGTAAAAGATTTGCCCTTGTTCTTGCCCACATAAGCAGGAAGTCCTAAGTACTTTTCCAAAGGACCCGATGCTTTAATTCTAGTCGAGGTCAGTATGGAGTTTTGGGCTGCTTGACTTGGATTCTTGCTGAAATAAATTGATGACTTTTCCAAGTTGGGTCTCTGACCAGAGCTTGCTTCATAGGAATTAAGAATGTGGTGAAGTTTGGTCCATTCTTGTGATACCCTATTTTTATGTGTATTTTCACTGAATGAGTATTTTATTTTAATTAAAATATTAGTTTTATTTTTATTTTAAATTATCGTATTTTAATTGGATTTATTTAATTGTGATATTTGTTTTGTAGAGCTTTCTTAATATTAATTATCGTTCTGAGTTTAAATTGCTGTGTAATTTATTTTAGTTTGTTTTTAGATTTAAAATTATCTTGTTAGTTTTTACTAGTTATTTATTATATTTTAGCTTGATGTAGTATTTAAATTATTTTATTCATTTTATAGCTTTTAAAGTTGTTTTCGTCGGATCAGTTTCTGAACTCTAGATGTGAGGATTGAACCTCATTTCTTTTCCCCATCTTTTCCTTTTCTCTTTTCTTTTTCTTTCTTTCTTTTTCTCTCCCGGTTTCCTCTTGTGCGCGACACGCTCTCTCTTTCCTCCATTTCCGTCCATTTCTTCCACTGCCCAGATCGCCGCCATGACCTGCACCTCCCCCACAGGTCGACTCCCCTTCGGCCAGCACATCTCCCCACCAAATCTCAGCCCCTCCTGTGCCACCGTTAGCCACCATGAGCCTCACCAGTTTGCACAGTTTTTCCCCCATTTCGCCTCCGTCGTTCCACCTCCGGCCACCATTTCTTCACCACATCATCACCTACCTTTTGCCGTCCTAAACCACCTATTTCCAGCTCCGATCCATTGCCGAAGCTGCCCCCATGAGCTCATCTTCATTTTTGCCGTTTTTCGCTTCCACCGCCATTTCCTCCGCCACCCACGGCCCATTCTCAGTTCCACTAGCTTCATAAATACCTCTAGGCCATTCCCTATCAATCCCAAGTCTTGGTTTGTCCCCATTCAAAAATGGGTATTTTACAACCCACGACCACAATGTATTTTACACTGTTACGTTGCTTTTTCTCAGCCGTTTGCAGCTCATTGATCCTTCAAAAATTATTATATAGCATTGTAAGTATTTTTCAAACTCTATTTTAGATTTAAATATATTATTACTTTTACAATAAATTAATTGACTGGTGGGTTATTCCGGACTAAGTCCGAGGAGTCAGATAGATTTGAGGACGGAGTTGTTTGGTTATTGTTGATGTTGGGTTTTGTTGGATAAATTGTGTCTTGAGGTGTGCATTGCATGGTGCATGTATTAAATTGAGAAAAACTAGTTTTATTTGGGTAAATGAATTTTCGGGTGCGTGTGTATCACAACCCCAAGCCGAGATGGGGCATTATCTCAGTGGAACTCCTCTGGTCACTCGGAAGCATAATATACTGAATGACATCCCCTGGGTTGTCACTGGGCGACAATGGGAGCGGGCGGGATGGTAACGCTCTCGTACCGACTTCGTGGCCCCTCTGCTAGCGGGGGCTAGAGGATGCTTGGCTATGTACGCGCGGGGAGCAGAACTGGGCATCACTCGTTACGAAGTCACAAGCATGGTCGTTACCCGTGGTGTGACGATGAGAGCCAGGGTGTGCGGATGACCCCTAGGGGAGGTCATGGTGCATTCGAAAAATTGGATATTGAATTGAAATTGGATTTGGGCCAAATGTGACTTTTGGCGTAAGTTGGAAAGGAATTGTTTTTGGGGCCAAATTTTGGCCTGCGTGCAAAAATGTGGATTTATGGGATATGTGCATTTGACATTCTTTCATGCATATTGTTGAGTTTAATATATTTTTATCTTGTGGTGTTTGGATTATTACTTACCTGTGACATCATTTTGGTACAGTAGATTTTGATGCAAATGTTGAGGAGGAGGAGGAGGAGGCTGAGCCAGAGGAGGCGATTCTGCTAGAGTTTTGATTTGGAGTCCTTTATGTCAAAAAATATCTCTATTAGTTTTTATGTCTTGTAGTGTGCTTTTGAAACAATATTTGAGACTTGTAATATTTTATTATATATGTTTTAAATGAGTTTGTATTTAAACAAAAATTCTGGTACTTAGTTAATAGACTTTTATTATCCACTGCGTGTTTTTATTGTACACTTGTTGCATGTACACGCACTTGGCACTTGGCGATTAGATGTGTGACCCGTGTTGTCATCATCCCGATGTTTCGATTTCCATGTGTCTGTACGTGGGAGTTGGGGGCGTCACAATTCCTGCTGTTGTGCCTTACAGAAAACTAGACTATTGTTTGTAAAAAATAGGTGATTGACAGTTAAGGAGCCTCTAGAAAGAGGGAAACCAAATATTGAGCCTTGCTGTTCAGCCATGTTTAGTGCCAAAGAGAGGACTTCTAAGCACAGAATGAATAAGTATTGGTAAAGGGGGTCTCCTTGGCGTATACCTCTTGAAGGTTTGAAGGTTGGTTGAGAGATGCCATTGATAAGGATTGAGTAAGATACAGTTCCAATACATTGCATGATAAGATCAGTCCATTCTCTATCAAAACCCATCTGCTGAAGCACTTGATGAATGAAATTCTATTCTAGCCTATCATAGGCCTTGCTCATATCAAGTTTGAGGGCCATGAAAGCTTCTTTATGATTCATCCTTCTATTTTGCATTGAGTGCAAGAGTTCATAAGCCACTATAGTGTTGTTTGAGATCATCCTTTGAACACTTTTGTATAATACCTTGATCAATAAGTTGCTTTGTTGGCTTAGAGTATATTTATGTGAATTAGATATTTTCTAAGATAGAACCTATTTGATAATCTCTCGAGGAGAAATCCTAGGCAGCACACCACTAGTCACCCCTTTGAGCCTTAAACACATTGGCCATTTTTCTTTCATTAACCCACATTTACCACACCTTTTAACCCATAAACAATTATCATATTTTTAAGAAAATTTGTTACTTGCTTAGTCATTGGAGAAGAGAAAAAGTTTGTTAAAGAGTTAAAAGAGCAAGAGCAAGTTTTGTTATTCTATCATAAAAAAATAGAAAAATAAAAAAATGAAAAAAATTATACAAATAATACAACCCAAGTTACAAAAAAATATAATTTTGGGGGTTGTGGAATAAAATAACAATTAAAAAAAAATAGAGATGAATAAATTGCTCGTAAGTTGCTCTAGGAAGTAAATGTAAAACTTTGTCTCCCTCTTCATAGGTGAAGCTTGTGTTGAACTTTCTTGTTTTAAATTCCATACCAATTTTTTATTTTGCCATCACCTTAAGCCGAATCTTACAAGCTTTTATTAAGACCTTTTGATCTTTGGTGGTGTGTTTGTACTACATTGGTGGAGAGTTGATTTGAAAAATAGGCATATGAAGTTCGAGAATCTCATTATCATAGAGATCAATCATAATTCAATCAAGTTGGATAAATTGATCCAAGTTACTAGAGTAGCAAGTTGAGATTGGTTACTCACACACACACTCAAAGGTTTTCTTGTAGCCTAAGCATGCTCTTGAATTAATCTAAAAACTTGTTAAATGTTTAGATTTTCCTTGAATCATTTTCTTTATGCAATCCACGAGGCAATCATTATGTGAAATCAATTTATTCAATTTGTTTAATTTTTCTTTTCTCTTTTCTTTTTGCTCGAGGACTAGCAAATCTTAAATTTGGGGGTATTTGATGTGCTTAATTTCTATAGAAGTTTTGTCATACTTTTATGCCAGTTTGTGTTTAATTTTCTTATTTATTAGTGTTTTTATTTATTTTATTTATTTTTATTTTGGAATAAATAAATTGAAGGAGTCATAGAAATTGAAGGAGTCATCAAGCGAATAGGAAGCATTCATTTCTAAATTTTTGAAGTACCTTTCGGCATTTGGAGGATAACGTTTTCTAAGTAAATCCAATAAGGGTAATTTCAATATCTACAGAAAGCCAAAAGAAAACCCTACAACTTTCATGTCTAAGCTAGAGCTAAAAACGAACATCTTTATAGAGGAAACGATGCTTCAAGCAGGAGGTCGAAAATCTGCAGAATTGGAGTTCATCAACGATAGAGATTCTCGATCTACATAGAGTTTCCTTCTTAACTCTTTCATCTTCTATTTGTATAATTCTCATTATGAATTTCAAAATTATTATGATTTGTTTTGATTAGATTATGAACTAATTTCTATTGCTAAGGATACGATGTAGTCTTACCATGACAATCCTGAATCTTATTTTGTTTGATCATAATTTTATCATTCATTTTGAGTAGACACCATTGAGTTTAATGCCTTCAATTATTTGGCCAATAGTTGAATGATTTTTTGTGCATGTTAATTTGAGAGATGATGCATGTAATTTAGCTACGTATGATGTATGCCATGAATTGAATGAAAGACAGGAATGTGCCAACGTGATTTGCGCAGCCAATTATGTGAAATATTATTAATCTGAATGTGATCAAATGCTTTTAAATTTGCATAGACATATCGTGGGTTATTTTATGTTGAGCAATTCTAATTTTACTCGAGAGAGTCTTAGATAAGTTAGAATATTTCACCATCAAATAGGATGATAATTGATTGATTGTATGGTTAGGATTTGGGATTGGATTAGTTAGGTGAGTTGGATGCCTTAGTGTTTTCTTGTTGGGTAAAATCTTCTTCTTTTCAAGTGTTTGGTTAATTGTTCAGTTGTTTATTTAATTAATTTGTTGCTAATTTTCTAATTCAAAATCCACAACTTTTCTTGATTTTCAAATAACTTAGAATTAGAACAATTTCAATACTTAATAGGTAAATAGTCCTTGTGGGTTCGACATCTTTCTTATCATTATATTACTTGGTACGATTTCGTGCACTTGCAAAATTTCAAAACATTATTGCATGCTACGAAATGTTTCTATTTCAAGTAAGTCATGTCTTTTGAGTTACGTTCAAGTCATGTTGTGTTACGTCAGGACTTCTATCCTTTCATATTCCAGTCATTTTTTGTTTCGAATACAGTTTGTGTATCTCGAGAACAACCTTCCTAGTCATATCAAGTTAGTTATGTCTAGGATACTCTTGATGCAATCACTATGATTGTTCGAGCATCTTCATTCGTAATTCACACGAGGTACTCTTGGCAAAATCATTTTGATTGTCAGAATTTAGCTCAAGTTTAGTTATGCAGATACTTCGAATGTAATCATTTTTATTGTTAGGGTATTTTATTTAAAATACCTATGATGTAATCATTCTGATTATCAGAGTATTACTAGGTATTCCTGGTGTAATCATTCTGATTGCTAAGGTACGTAATTTAAAATACTTGTGATATAATCATTCTGATTGTCATAGTATTACTAGGTATTCCTGGTGTAATCATTTTGATTTATAGGGTACGTGATTTAAAATACTCATGTTGTAATCATTCTAATTGTTAAAGTATTACTAAATATTCCTGGTGTAATCATTTTGATTGCTAGAGTATGTGATTTAAAATACTCATGGTGGAGTCATTTTGATTGTCTGAATATCTCCAATGGAATACGTTGGGCAGAATCATTCTAATTGTTCATTATTCCTGATGAAACCACTGGCGAAATTATTTTGATTGTCAGAATTCAGGTCAAGTTCATGTTATATTAAGTTTTAGTTCAAGTTGACGTTCATGTTATGTTCAAGTTAACGTTCATGTTACGTTTCAAGTTCACATTCAGTTCACATTTCAATTCATATAGCCCGGATTGGTTACACAATACCAAAAATATCATCTCATCTCAACTCATCATTACAACTTTTTCAAATCTTCATACAAAATATAATAAATAATTTAAAATTTTCAAATCCCAATACAAAATTAATATTAAAAAATTATATTATAACAAAATTTTATTCATTACTATTTAAAATATCTCATTTCATTTCATCTCATCTGTGTAACCAAACGGGGCCAAGTTCATGTTTAGTTTCAATTCAAGTTCAGTTATGTTCACATTCATACTCAAGTTCAGTTTTTTGAACAAGATTTCAAGTTCATGTATTTCACGTTCAAGTTATGTTCAAGTTCACGTTAATGTCAAGTCTCAAGTTCACGTTCATGCTTTGTCACTTCAAGTCAAATCTCAGTTTCAAGCCCATGTTATGTTAAGTTTCAAGTTTAGTTCATCTTTTAGTTCAAGTTATGTCAGTTCATGCCATGTTATGTCAAGTTATGTTATGCTTATTATTGACTTTAATTGTGCATTCATGCCTTTACTGCCATGCATGCGTAATCAACCTATATCGGAGTTTACTATTAACTTTTTGAGATTTGTAATCAAATATCACTATGGTAGTCCCTAATGCCATTCTCTCCGAATAGTAGGTGATGTGTCAAGACCAGAGCAGGAAGAGGACACTCGCAGATTGGAGGAGGTTGACTAAATACCGCAGACGTGATGCAGAGCTTATAGCCTCCATAGTTAAGTTTTTGGACGGTATTCTAGCATCGTTAGTCGAGTTACGTGAGTTACTCGACGAACTAGCTCAACGGTGTATTTTGATAATGTAATTATAGAGCCTAATTTCCGTTGTTTTGAGATTACAGACTTCTGAGACCCATACTGTAATCGTGGATATTTATTTTGTTAAGTATGCATAGATTATGTTTTAACTATTTGGGATATTATAAGTTTGGTGCATAGTATTGCTCCAAAAAAAAATTATCCCCTGTGAATATTAATGCAAGATGCATGTTAAGAACATTGCATCTTTTATGTCATCAACGGGGGCAGATAACCTTATGTTGCATGTCCCGACACTTCAGATGCCTGTCCAATCCCATGTGGAATCTGGGGCGTCATAGAAACACTTCAAATGTATTTAAACTGAAATGTTACAATACTGTTCTTTCAACACTAGATATTGAATAGACTAAGGTACTTCCTCTATCCAACAATGAAATCCCTGTTTACCAATATCCAACTTTGCTAAGTGATGAGCAATTGCATTACACTCTATGAACAAACGTGACCTGCCATTCTCTTTTCAATTTCAACATCTCCTTGATATCTTCCATGAGCTGACCATAGTAAGCCAATTTAAGCCCCTCTTGATTGATAGCATTAATCATAGAAAGAGCATCCCCTACAAAACTGACATTTGAGAAACCAAGCTCTAAACACAATGTAACAGGTTGCCACAAAGCCAAGCATTCGGCTACAACTGGCTGAAATCCACCAAATCGATGTGCACATGCTGAAGCCATTACCACACCTCTATAATTTGTAGTAACAACCCCAACGCCGTTCTTTCTTTCCTTAGACTTACTTCACAATTGCATCAAAGTTTTCTTTATAAACACCACCTTGTTGTGACCATTGCCTGTTTTGAAAAATGAGAATCATCGGGATTACTATAGTCTACAAAATGAGAATCAGAAGGTGTAATGGTCCGGATGAAGTTATGTATCATACAACATGCAATAATAATATAACGTTGCTGAGTCGGAAGGTATTCGGGCATGTTTATTAAAATTTAGAAAAGTTTCTTCAACACACAGAGAGTTCGTTCAATGACATTGTGAATGGATGACTGCCAAAAATTAAATAGATCTTTATATCCTTTGAAGGTATGATTTTCATAACGTTCTGATCGGTGGTACCTCGCCCTTGGATACAGTGATATAAATGTCTCGATATAGGGAAATGCAGAATCTACTAAATAATAATAATCTGAGAATGTAGTAGAACATTCAACTTTTTTAACATGGCATATAGAAATAACCGCAAACTTGGAAGGGAAATTAAATAATGTGTATACTTACCATTTTGAGGCCATGGAAAATTGTTACCTAGACACCTTAATGCATCGATTAAAATGCGAGCATCATGGGCAGTACCCTTCCACCTAACATATCTAAATGTGAATTTCATATCGAAATCAATAGCACACAAGACATTTTGGGCAACCCATTGATACTGATTTAGATACGCATTAGTTACAGAAGTAGGCACAACAACATCGATCATGATACCATCCATTGCACCATGACAATTCTGCAGATTTTCGCTAAATTCTCAGCCAACTTCAAAATGAAGATGAAAACAAGAAATGGCATATGTAAAGTGCACTTTCCACATGCATTAACCTATGAAAGTTTGAGAGGAAAAAAAAAGTTACCTTGAACCATAGATAATGATTGGGATTTCCTTGGATATAAGGCACCACCCAAGTCGTCTAAGTTGGCTTGATCAATTGACGCGAGGGGTGACATAATGCTCACATTACTGCTTAGACATTTTGATTGACGTTTTCAATTGAATGTTGAAACAGGTTAGCCACATTTTGTTGCACCACACCATGTCCAACGGTATAGCAAAAATTTCCTAACACTTCCTCAACTGTGACCTCTCATATACCTCTACGTAGACGATCGCATAAGGCCCTAAATGCATATACCTCCGTTTGAAACATCTCATAACAGTTTTCTGGATGTCCATTCAAGACCACAATGATGTACTGGTATCCACGCAACCTAATGTTATGTTGTGGCTTAGGCATAGGAGGTTGGGCATTCAGTTGTTGGTCCACCGTGCCAAGAGTTAGAAGGGAAAGTTGTTCATATACATAATGGTCTCGCTTCTCCATGCATCTCATTCTGCCCATCTATCTTGGTCAAATGTATTTGAGGGGTTACTACTAGAGCCCTCATTGCTTACATCTTTAAAATTGGTGTTTACCCCATCGTTCATATTGATGTTTAAGTCATCATTGATTTCGGTGTGTTCAACATCAATCCACCAACTATCATTGTCCGTTTTGCAATGGATTGACAAAAATGTCCACTCAAACATTTGTAGGAAAAAATAATTATATATTAGCATACTAGAAAAAACATATAAAAAGCTAACATTAGCAACTTTGAAAACTACAACTTATTAAGATAAGTTAAAAAATAACGGTGGAGGCCGTCTTAGTGTAGTCAGCGTAACAACATGACCCACTGTAATCTCAGCTATGGAGTCATATGCTAGAAGACATATAGAATATTAGGATCCATAAAAGCTTTCACTGCATGAAGATAAAGCTCTGGTGGTAGGGAGGTGTAATGTCCTGCAAAAACTTCCTACACTCTACAACAGTTTGCATCAGACCCTACACTTCCACCCTTGCTTCTAATACGCTTTGAGGAGCATGCCTCATACATCTTAGCATCCAACTTAGTCCTGTAGCAACGCTGATGCTATTGTCTTGATGGTATTGCTAAGCTCTGATACGATTGACGACCGGGTTGGGTCCCTACGTCCCCTATGAGAATTCCTAAACTGCTCAGCCCTCCGTGAGGCAAGCTAACTCTCAATTCATCCTCCAACTGCTACTCCTCCTGTATAGAGGAGGGTTCCTACATTGATGCAAAAAACAGCAACCCTGTGGCAATCGATTGGCCAAAAATTGTACAGAGGACATCCTAGTTGTGACAACCGCTAGTCTTGAACTTCTTCCACTAGGGTCAAACCTAATAAATGGAAAACATCATTTTCATTTAAAAAAGAAATGCAAATAATCACATAATGCATTCTTGATTTATTATACTAAGCATAATAAGGAAACACATTAGAAACTCAGATCAGGAAGGTTACCCAACAAGCATTCGCCCAATGTTCTTGGGTGCCAATTATAGTTTTTGTAATGGGTTCCAACCCATGCCCGTTTACCCCATTAAATTTGTAAACTGACGTTGTGTCTTCTTAAGACAGACATTTTTTTCCTTCACTTGTGATGCATCAACTGGCTTACTACCAAGATCAATGAGGTGCGTGGAAAGTCAGATAGTATCACAGTTTGTAATTTTGGACCCTACCAATTTACCCTCCATTGTTTCTTGGTACAACATATCAACCAACATGCCCTTCAAACCACCAGCCCAAAGGTCCTGATCACGTAGGACCTCTACGTCATCCATGGTATCCTGCTAATGAGCAAGTATGAAAATACTAACAATAGACAATCCCAACAATATGCAATGCAATTCAATCCATATGAGAATGTATTCATATGCATCATAATCTCACAAAATGCATTTAGCACAAACAATTTTCATTGAGTAATTAAATGCATGTAATATAACATAGAAGGAGTCAAGCTGTACATGCGAATAAGGAAACAAATACAATGTATTTCTACTCATTAATGAATATACCTTGTATAAGGAGCTATTGGATGAGCGTAGGAAGTATGGTTGCAACAAACATAGCAAATAAGAAAATGGTCAAAGCAAAGCAATCTGTGTACACATTATTTTTAAGTGAAATTCACTCTTTGCAAAATTTGAATGCGATAAGTGAAATGCAATGAGTGAAATTGCATCAAAGCAAACACACATTGAAGTGATGAAGAAAATCATAAAAAGGATCTTAACAATCATTGCTTGACACTAGTCTAACCTGAAACAAAATTTGGAAATTTGGACCCACCTTACAAGATCTCTATTGACAAAGTTTAAATTTCAGATTCTCCAACGGACTTCCTCATTGCAATTGTTATGTAATTCATGAATGTTATACATTGAAAAAAATGGAACTATATAACCAGCTTGATATTAACATGAATTTTGAAATAAATGCCTGCATCACAAAACATATTACGTAGTACCAAACGAAGACATGGAGAAAATTAGAATTTTTACGCTATATTAGAGGCAAATCATCATTTATAAGAAGGATTTCTCAAATCCAAATGATACCGTTGATCAAGATGTGATACTATCTTGTCACTCCAGTTGCACTCCAAATGTTTGACAAAATTGTTAAAAAACATTGAATGATGAAAATCACAGGATTGAGTTGAGATCATTGGTTACTCGGTAAGAGCGCATTATCGGAGCCAGGATTGTTGGTCTAGAGATGGTAAGACTTTGGGAGTAAAGTTTGACCGTGTTAGAGCTATGCTTCCATTGTAAGATATTGGTGGGACATCTTGCTTTCGACATTATAGATTTATATAGGAAAATTAAAAGCAGAAAAGGAAAAAATGGTAGCACCATATTCTAGACTTGCAGAGGAGATGCTCACACATGGCCTTATAGTAGCACCTATGAAATGAGAGATTGGAAATAAATTTTCATGCAGATGGACAGAGGAAAAGTTTGACAAATCCGTAATATAGTCAACTATCTTAGCACACTCGAGCAAAAGCCAAAGTACGGTCTGTGTTTAGACGACAATTACTTTATGTTGCAAACGTTGGAGGGGTTGACATTACGTAGGGATTTCCATTTAAACTTGACACCCCCAGATTCTGCTTAGGATTGAACGGACATCTAAAGCGTCGAGACATGCAACACAAGGTTATCTTTTCCCATTCATGACATATAAGATGCAATATTCTTAACATGCATCTAGCATTATACAATATTTGCAACGAATAAGTTTTTTTTTAGCAATACTATGTACCAAACTTATAATATCTCAAATAGTTAAATCGTAATCATGGCATACTTAACAAAATAAACATACACGATTTCGGTACGAGTCTCAAAAGATTGTAATCTCAAAAACATGGAAGTACACACTCCATATTTACACTACCAAAATATACTATTGAAGAAGTTCATCGAGTAACTCTACTACACAAGGCCAGAATATTGTCCAAAAACTAACTATAGAAGCTGTAAGCTCTGCGTCGTGTCTACGGCGTCTAGTTAACCTCCTCTAGTCTACCAGTGTCCTCTCCCTACTCTGATCTTGACACATTGCCTACCATTAAGGGAAAATGGTAGTTATGACTGCCACGGTGAGATTTGATTACAAATCTTAGTAATGTAACAGGAAACTCTCACACATGTTAATGATGCATGTATGATAATAAAAGCATGAATGCATAATTAAAGTCGTAAGTGAGCATAACATAAATTGACATATAGCATGGCATAATTGACATAACCTAAACTGAAACGTGAACTAAACTTAACTTGACATGATATGAACTTGTACTTAAAACATAACATGGACTAGTAACATAATATGAACATGAACTTGAAATATAACACGGACTTGAAACATACCATGAATGTGAACATACATAACATAAACATGAACTTGAACTTAATATAAACCTGAGCATAATATGACATAAACGTGAACTTGAGATATAATGTGAACGTGAACATAACATAACATGAACGTGAATTTGAACATAACATGACATGAACATGAACTTGAAACATAACATGAACATAAACATAACATAACATGAACATGAGCTTGAACATTACGTAAACGTGAACATAACATGATATGAACATGAACTTGAAACTTAACATGAACATGAACATAACATAACATAACATAAACATGAGTTTCAACATAACATAAACGTGAACATAACATGATATGAACATAAATTTGAAACTTAACGTGAACATGGACATAATATGTATGTGAACATAACATAACATGATGGCATATTACACTCCTTCACCATAGTACTCGATAGTGCATAGCCTTAACTGTAGTACAGGCAGCCTGTATCATCCTTCTGTAGTACGGCAAATTATACTCACTCACCATAATACTTGACAGTGCATAGCCTTGACCGCAGTACCAGACAGTGCATATTATCCTTGACTGTAACATAACTTAACATAAAAGTAGATTATACTCCATCACCATTGTACTCGGCAATGCATAGCCTTCACCGCAATATCAGGAAAAACATATTATCCTTGACCATAACATAACTTAATTGAATTAACCATCTGTAGTACGGTAAATTATACTCCTTCACCTTAGTATTTGGCAGTGCATAACCTTGACCGCAATATTAGGCAGTGCGTATTATACTTGACCGTAATACAAATTAAATGATAACTGAAACTTAAATGTATTCGAGTTGAAACGTGACTAAAATTTGAAAGAACAGAAGTCTTAACGTCACATAACATGACTTCAATGTAACTTGAGAGACATGACTTCTTACTTGAGATAGAAACATTTTGTAGCATGACATAACATGTAACAGAAAACATTTCATAACATGACATAACATATAATAGTGAATATTATGTGACATGTTTTACATGTAATAGTGAATATTAGGTGACATGGTATACATGTAATAGATGGCATAATATAATATGATATATGTGATACCCTGTTTTTGCGTGTGTTTTCACTGAAGGAGCTTTTTAATTTAATTAATATGTTAGTTCTTTTATTTTAAATTATTATATTTTAAATTGGTTTTATTTTAGTTTGATGTGGTGTTTTATTTATTTTAGTCGTTTTATGTTTTTTAAAATCGTTTTCGTTGGATCAGTTTTTGGACTTTGGAAGTGAGGATTGGACCTCATTTCTTTTCTCCATCTTTTCTTTCCTCCCTTTTCTTTTTCCCTTTTTCTTTTTTCTTTCTCTTTTTCTTCTTTTCTTCTTTCTTTCTTTTCTTTCTTCTTCTTTTCCCTCTTCTTCCCCCCGTGCACGCGACCCAGCCCCCCCTTTTCCTTCGGTTTCTTCCACCGCCCAGTTCGCAGTCGTCCCGCTGCCGTGCAGTGCACCACCCCCACCGGTCAATTTCCCTCTGGCTGGTAATCACCTCCCTCAATTTTCAGGCCAACCCGTGCAACCGTTAGCCGCCACGCACGGCTGGAAGTCACGGCACCAGCTCTCCTTTCTCTCTCTGTCGCCAGTTGCTCCCTCAGCCCAGAACCGCCGCTCGCCGGCGATGTGGCTGACACTACCCACCCAGTTTTCTTCCCCTCCAACCGGTGAACATCCCCACCAAGTTTTACCTCCATTTGAGCCACCGTTAGCCGCCATGAGCTCCTCCAAGCTGCACGGTTTTTGTGCTTTTCCGCCGCCGTCGTTCCACCTCTGACCACCATCTCTTTACCACTTCATCACCTACCTCTTGCCGTCCTAAACCACCCATTTTTGGCCCCAATCTATTACTGGTGCAGCTCCCACAAGCTCAATTATGATCTGCCCCTTTTTGCACTTCCACCGCCATTTCCAACTTCACCCATGGCCAAAACTCACTTCCATTAGCTTCATAAACATCTCTAGGCCATTTCTTATCAATTTCTTGTCTTGGTTTGTCCCCGTTCAAAAGTGGGTAATTTATAACCCACGACCACAGTGTAAAATACACTGTTACGTTGCTTTTTCTCCGTCGTTTGCAACGTCATGAGCTTTCAAAAAATACCTTATAGCGCTGTAAGTATTTTCCAAACTCTATTTTAGATTTAAATATATTTTTGCTCTTATAATAAATTATTGGACTGGTTGCTTGATTTCAGACTGAGTCCAAGGCGTTCAGGGGTCAGATGGATTGAGGACAGAGTTGTTTGGTTGATGTTGATATTTGTTTGAGATATTTGTGCCTTGATGTTTGCATTGTATAGTGCACGCATGTTCATGTTTAAAAAGGAAAAATCGGGTTTTCGTGTAGTTACAAGCATGTACATATGGTTGAAAAATGAAAACTGGACTTGTAAGCAAGAAATGATTTATGGTATATGTGAATGGTTGGATTGACTAGTTTGAGTCAGAGGCACGTGTAGGGATGATGGTAAATAGGGACGGTGGTAGAATCTCGCCTACGGTGCATGCGTGGGGATGGTGCTAAACAGGGACGGTGGTAGAATCCCGCCTATGGTGCACGCGTAGGGACCGTGGTGAGCAGGGATGGTGGTAGAATCCAGCCTGCGATTCCCACCTACAGTGCTCTGATGGTTCAGTTTTTGTGATGCCCCCAAATCCCTATGTACGGACATGGGGAAATCGAGACGTCCGGATGATGACAACCCGGGTCACCACCCTAAGACAAGTGCCAAGTGTGTGTAAGAGCAACAATTGTGCAAAAGGAAACGTAGCGGATAATGAAAGTCATATAACTAAGTACCTGAATTTTTCTTAATATACTACAAGCTGTTTAAAACATACATAAATAAAATATTACATAACACAAATACAGTTCAAAAGCCAAATACAAAACATAAACCAACTCAGAACTCTGGCGGAGCCGCATCCTCGGGCTCAGCCTCCTCCTCCTCCTCGTACTCTGCACCAAAATCTACAGAACCAAAAATGGTACCGCAGGTAAGTAAAATCCAAATACTACTAGATAAAAATATATTAAACTCAACAATATGCATGCAAGAAAAACCAAATGCACATGTCCCGCAAAACCATAATTTTTACCACGCACGCCAAAAACCCATTTGGCCCACAAAACATATCCTTAAAACCACGCCTCGCCATTATCCCAAATAATGGCCCAAACCACAATTTTCCCAGAAAATGGATCAAAAACCTCGGAAACCAAGCATCGCCATTTTTCTAGAAAATGGCCCACATCCAAAAACCATAAAAACAGTCCGGTTATGCATGCACCATGATCTCCCCTAGGGATCACCCGCATACCCTGGCTCTGTGCCACACCGCAGGTAACGACTATGCATGTGACACCTAAACGAGCGATACCCAGACTCGCACCTCGCACATACCAGGCCAGGCCATCCTCTAGTCCCCGCCACTCTAGGGACCACGGAGTCGACACGACAGCATTACCGTCTCGTGCGATCCGGTCGTCGCCCTGCGACAACCCAGGGGATGTCACTTAGTATTATCCACTCCCGAGTGACCAGAGGAGCTCCACCGAGATAATAACCCATCCCGGCTTGGGCTCGTGTAACACACACACCCAAAAACCATTTACGCCAATAAAACGGGATTTTCTCAAATAAATAAAATGCACATATACACAAAATACAACTCACGCCTCATGGCTCAAATAAATCAAGCAATCACAAACAACCAAAACCAAGCACTCCGTCCTCAATCCATCTGACCCCTGAACTCCTCGGACTCAGTCCGGAATCAACCAAACAGCAGCAATAATTTATTGTAAGAGCAAAATATATTTAAATCTAAAAGTAGAGTTTGGAAAATACTTACAGCGCTATACGGTATTTTTAGAAAACACGCGACGTTGCAAACGGCGGAAGAAAAGCAACGTAACAGTGTAATTTACACTGTGGCCGTGGGTTGTAAAATACCCACTTTTGAACGGGGACAAACCAAGGCTTGGGATTGATATAGAATGGTCTAAGGATGATTATGAAGCTAGTGGAAGTGAAGTTTGGCCGTGGGTGGCGGCGAAAACGATGGTTGATAGCCAGATTTTCCAAAATGGAAAGCTAGCTCGTGGGAGCTGTTTCGGTGGCTATTAGAGGCTGGAAATGGGTGGGTTAGGACGGCAAGGAACCGGTGATGAAGTGGTGAAGAGGTGGTGGCCGGAGGTGGAGCGAAGACGGTGGATGGGGGAAAATCCGTGGGGCTTGTTGGGCGTTTTCCGGCCAAACGGCTGGCCGGATGGGGCTGGGGTTCAGTGGGGTGGTGCGCCAGTAGGAGGGGGTTCGACCGGCTGGGGTGGTGTCTACCACAGTGGCCGGACGGCCGTCGGTCGGGGCTGAGGTTGAAACCGGCGTGGGAGAGGAGAGAGAAAGAGAGACGAACGGGGGGGTTACGCGCGGGAAGGAAAAAGAAAAGGAAGAAGAAAAAGAAAAAGAAAGAAAAAAGAAAAAAGAAAGAAAAGAGAAAAAGAGAAAAAGGAAAAAGGGAAAAGAAAAGATTTAGGAAAGAAATGAGGTCCAATCCTCACTCCGGAAAACAAAACAAATCCGCTGAGAACGAGATTAAAAACGGTAAAACGAATAAATAAATAAAACACAACATCCAACAAATAAAAACCAATTTTAAAACGCAATAATTTAAAATAAATAAACCAATATATTAATTAAATTAAAAACAACCCTTCAGTGAAAATACACGCAAAAGCGAGTCATCACATCCTCCCCCCCTTAAAAACAAATTTCGTCCTCAAAATTTGCAAGATCAACCACCAACTTAAAGCAAGTCACATAAAATCACATAAACCATCTGTGACCAAGATTAAGATACGTACTTTCATTACTCAAACAAGTATGGGTACTGCTCCCTCATGTCCGCTACTCACTCCCAAGAGAAGTCTTGAGCTAACGGATTTCCCAATGCCACCTTAACCAAAGGTATCGTTTTGGACCTCAACTGTTGCTCCTTCCAATCCATGATCTACGACGGAATAACTTCATAAGTGAGATCCGGTTGCAACTAAATACTCTCTGGGTTGACAAAGCGTGGCTCTTGTTGTCCAAAGCTCTTCTTCAAGGACGATATGTGGAAGACATCATGAATATCCCCAAAATACTCTGGCAAAGCAACTCTGTAGGCGACGGGCCCTACCTTCTCCAGAATCTGAAAAGGGCCGACATACCTCGGATCCAGTTTCCTCTTCTTACCAAAATGCTTAACACCTCTCATGGGAGAGACTTTGAGATAAACCCAATCACCTTCTTCAAAAGATAATTCTCTCCTCCTGGTATCAGCGTAGCTTTTCTGGCGACTCTAAGCTGCCACCATTTTATCCCTGATGATCCGAACTTGGCTTTGCATCTCTTGAATTATTTCGGGTCCAATTATCCTACTCTCCCCAACTTCATCCCAACACAAGGGCGATCTGCACTTCTTCCCATAAAGAGCTTCATAGGGAGCCATCTGAAAGGTCGCATGGAAGCTATTATTATATGCAAACTCGATGAGCGGCAAATGGTTTTCCCAACTCCCTTGAAATTCCATGACACATGCTCGCAACATGTCTTCAAGGGTCTGAATGGTGCGCTTTGATTGGTCGTCTGTCTGAGGGTGATATGCAGTACTGAACTTCAACTTAGTACCCAAAGCTGCGTACAAACTCTTTTAGAACTGCAACGTAAACCTTGGGTCTCGATCCGATACTATACTCTTTGGTATGCCGTGCAGCCGCACTATTTCTTTCATGTACAAGCGTGTCAACTTACCCAAGGAGTCGGTGTTATTAACAGGCAGGAAATGAGCACTCTTCATTAACTGGTCAACAATCACCCAAACAGAATTTTTCCCACTAGGCATTCTCGGCAAACCCACTACAAAGTCCATCGTGATGTCATCCCATTTCCACTCAGGAATAGGGAGGGGTTGGAGCATACCTGCAGGTCTTTGATGCTCGGCCTTCACTTGATGGCATGTGTGGCATTTCTCAACATATAAGGCAATATCCCTCTTCATTCCATCCCACCAATAATTTTTCTTCAAGTCCCGATACATCTTTGTACTGCCAGGATGAACTGAATAAGGGGCCACATGAGCTTCTGCCATGATCCGCTCCTTGAATTCTGAATCCTTGGGGACCACTCTGCGATCTCGGAACCGAAGTATTCCATCTTTATCCATGCTATAATGCAACGACCCTTGAGATTTTCTGACTCTTTTTCTGATATTCAGCAGCTTTGGATCCTTCCTTTGAAGAGTCTTCAATTCTTCAAAATCAGTTACCCGAATATCAAGAACTGAAGATAAAATCTCTTCTTGCTGCGAACTCTCAATAAGGAGCCTTCTCATCCCACAAAGCAACGAATTCAATTCCGATGGCTCGGCTTCATCTTCCAAGTGTGATTTTCGGCTCAAAGCATCAGCAACTATATTAGCCTTCCCCGGATGGTATTTGATCTCACACTGGTAGTCACTGATTAGCTCTAGCCATCGCCTCTGCCTCATGTTCAGATTTTTCTGGGAAAACAAATGCTTCAAGCTCTTGTGATCAGTGTATACCTCGTAAGCTTCCCCATACAAGAAGTGCCGCTAGATCTTGAGTGCAAAAACAATCGCAGCCAATTCTAAATCGTGCGTCGGATAATTCTTCTCATGGTCCTTTAGCTGACGAGATGCATAGGCAACAACGCGTCCTTCCTGCATAAGGACACAACCCAAACCAAACTTAGACGCATCACTGAAGACTACGAATGGCTTATGTGGTTCTGGAAGCGCTAACACTGGTGCCGTCGTCAACCTGTTCTTTAATTCTTGGAAGCTTCTCTCACACTTATCTGACCAAACAAATTCTGTATTCTTCCGAGTCAAAGCTGTGAGAGGTCCGGATAGGCGAGCAAATCCCTCCACAAATCTTCGGTAGTATCCGGCAAGTCCCAACAAACTCCGGATCTCGCGCACTGTAGTCAGGCGCTGCCATGACAAAATGGCTTCTACCTTACTAGGATCAACAGCCACTCCGTCTCGGGAAATCACATGCCCAAGAAATTTAACTTCCTCCAACCAGAATTCACACTTGCTGAGCTTGGCGTACAACTGGTGTTCTCTCAATTTCCCAAGTACCAGATGAAGATGATACACATGCTCTTCAACATCTCGGAAATAAATCAGAATATCATCAATGAACACTACTACAAAGGAATCTAGGTAAGGTCGAAATACTCGATTCATTAAATCCATGAAAGCAGCAGGGGCATTAGCTAACCCAAACGGCATCACCTTAAATTCATAATGCCCATACCTCGACCTGAAAGCAATTTTAGGCACATCCTTGTCTCTGATCCTCAGCTGGTAGTATCCCGACCTCAGATCAATTTTAGAGAACACAGCTGCTCCTTGAAGCTGATCAAATAAATCGTCGATCGGTGGGAGAGGGTATTTATTTTTGATGGTCACCTTATTCAATTCCCGATAATCAATGCACATACGGAGGGTTCCATCTTTCTTTTTAACAAACAAAACTGGCGCACCCCACGGCGACGTACTAGGTTGAATAAATTCCTTATCTACCAGCTCTTGCAACTGAGTCTTCAGCTCTTTTAATTCAGCCGGTGCCATGCAATAAGGAGCTTTATGCATAGGAGACGCTCCAGGTTCCAAGTCTATAACAAACTCCATTTCCCGAACAGGGGGTAGTCTGGGCAAGTCATCCACAAACACGTCGGGGAATTCTTCCACAACTGGAATGTCTGCCAAAGACTTCTTCTCAGACGGCGTGGACACCATCTGAACTAAGAATGCATCCGCTCCCCATGCAATCTCTCTTCTTGCTTGAATTGCCGATATAATTATCGGCTTTTCTTTCAATTTACTCCTTGCAAATTCCAGACAATCACCATCTGGAAGCTGAAAGCTAATTATTCGACTTCTGCAATTAATACTCGCAGAATATCGATATAGCCAATCCATCCCGAGGATGATATCAAAACCCAACAACTTAAACACCACCAAATCAGCATCCAAGAACCTTCCATCAAAATTTAACAGGCATCCCAAAGCAACCTTGGAACACCACACCATTTCACCATCGGGCAGAGCCACTACCATAGACTTCGGCAACGGTTCCGTGACCAAATTACACACCCGAGCAAAAGTGGAAGATACAAACGACTGTGACGCACCAGAATCAAACAAAGTGCAAGCATAAAACTCATATAAACGGACTCTTCCTGAACCAAACACATTAACCCATGAAATCCAAAAAAAACAAAGGAGAAACCAAATACACCAAAAATTAAATCCAACTTAAAATTAAATTAACCCATACCTATAATTGCTCCAGCATCATGGGTCGCTGGTGCCTCATCATCCACCTCTCCTGGTGTGACAGCATAAACCCGGGCTTGCACTGCTTGTCTCGGGTTGGTTCTTCCACCGCGTCTACATCCACGGCTTCCTTGAACTGGTCTTGGACACTCTCGGGTAAAGTGACCTTGCTGGCCACAATTATAACATCGAGCCCCACCAGAAGGGCACTCACCCACATGGGCTCTATTGCAAACTCCACAAACTGGCACTCGTCCTCCCATGCGAACACCTGAGGATGCTTGCGGTCGAGTTCCAGTCCACTGAACAAATTTCTTAGGCGAACCCGAGCTACTTCCTTCACCAGAAAAACTCCGCCTCTTATGACCCAGAGGGGAGCCCATACTCAGATTATTCTCTCGCTCAATAAGGGTGGCCACATCCACTAAGTCCTGGAAAGTGGATATACGGTGACTGATCACCATACGGCGTATATCAGGGCGTAGTCCCTCCTGGAAACGCTCAGCTCGCATCTCCTCTGTGGCGATAAGGTGGGGAGCGAATCGCCCAAGTTCTATGAATCTCTGGGCGTACTGTTCCACTGTCATGCCTCCTTGGACCAAATTTGAGAACTCTCTTGCCTTTTGCTTCCTTACCGATGCGGGAAAGAAGTGGTCGTTAAATTCTTTCTTGAAGTGCTGCCAGGTTACAACGGCGAATGATCCCAACTCTGTTTCTAACATCACCCTCTTGGTATCCCACCAATCAAAAGCGGTGCCTTGCAACAGATAGCTGGCGTAGAGTACCTGTTGCACCTCAGTGCAACCACACACCTCAAAAGTTCTTTCCAGGTCTTTGATCCACTTTCCAGCTTGAAGCAGATCCTCTTCTCCAGTGAAGTGTGGGGTCCTATGCGCCAGAAAGCGCTCATAGGTGCATTCGGCTTGCACCATGTTCCTAGATCCTCTCGGGTAAAGCCAAGGCCCTCCCTGATATGGCCAAGGACCTCCTTGTTGCGGCCAAAGTCCTTCTTGTTGCGGACAAGACCCTCCTTGTGGTGGCCAGGGACCCCCTTGTTGTGGCCAAGGTCCCCCTGGTTGTGGCCAAGGCCCTGTTTGCTGTGGCCTAAAATTTTTCTGCATAAAATCCGTCATCTGCCGTATGGCTTGGGCTATGGAGTCATCTTTTGACGTATTGTCCCGTGGCTCCTGAGTAGATTTCTTTGGCCTCCCCATTTTCCTGCCACCACAACCTTTGACCCTCTTTAAGATAACAAAAACAAATAAAACCAACAACAAACAAAAATAGAACCAAAGACCAACGCCACATCACACAAAACAAAAGAAACCAGCTTGCAAAAACATAACTAAAAAAAAAAAAAAACAAACAAGTTCAAACAAATAAAACAATTTAAATAACCTTACTTAACATAATTTTTAAAACACAAACTTAAAAAAAAAAAACATTCTGGTACTACCTACGGGACATGTGGTTTTACCCAGAGCCAAACCACTCTGATACCACCTGTGACGCCCCCAAATCCCCACGCACGGACACGGGAAAATTGAGACGTCTGGATGATGACAACCCGGGTCACCACCCTAAGACGAGTGTCAAGTGTGTGTAAGAGCAACAAATGTGCAAAAGGAAACGCAGCGGATAACGAAAGTCATATAACCAAGTACCAGAATTTTTCTTAATATAATACAAGCTGTTTAAAACATACATAAATAAAATATTACATAACACAAATACAGTTCAAAAGCCAAATACAAAACATAAACCAACTTAGAACTCCGGCGGAACCGCATCCTCGGGCTCAGCCTCCTCCTCCTCCTCATACTCTGCACCAAAATCTACGGAACCAAAAAATGGTACCGCAGGTAAGTAAAATCCAAATACTACTAGATAAAAACATATTAAACTCAACAATATGCATGCAAGAAAAACCAATGCACATGTCCCGCAAAACCATAATTTTTACCACGCACGCCAAAAACCCATTTGGCCCACAAAACATATCCTTAAAACCACGCCTCGTCATTATCCCAGATAATAGCCCAAACCACAATTTTCCCAGAAAATGGATCAAAAACCTCGGAAACCAAACATCGCCATTTTCCCAGAAAATGGCCCACATCCGAAAACCATAAAAACAGTTCGGTTATGCATGCACCATGATCTCTCCTAGGGATCACCCGCATACCCTGGCTCTGTGCCACACTGCAGGTAACGACTATGCATGTGACACCTAAACGAGCGATGCCCAGACTCGCGCCTCGGGCGTACCTGGCCAAGCCATCCTCTAATCCCCGCCACTCTAGGAACCACGGAGTCGACACGACAGCGTTACCATATCGTGCGATTCGGTCGTCGCCCTGCAACAACCCAGGCGATGTCACTCAGTATTATCCACTCCCGAGTGACCAGAGGAGCTCCACCGAGATAATAACCCATCCCAGCTTGGGCTCGTGTAACACACGCACCCAAAAACCATTTACGCCAGCAAAACAGGATTTTCTCAAATAAATAAAATGCACATATACACAAAATGCAACTCACGCCTCATGGCTCAAAACAAACAACCAAAACCAAACACTCCGTCCTCAATCCATCCGACCCCCAAACTCCTCGGACTCAGTCCGGAATCAACCAACCAGCAGCAATAATTTATTGTAAGAGAAAAATATATTTAAATCGAAAAGTAGAGTTTGAAAAATACTTACAGTGCTATACGGTATTTTCAGAAAACACGCGACGTTGCAAATGGCGGAGGAAAAGCAACGTAACAGTGTAATTTACACCGTGGCCATGGGTTGTAAAATACCCACTTTTGAACGGGGACAAACCAAGGCTTGGGATTGATAGAGAATGGTCTAAGGATGATTATGAAACTAATGGAAGTGAAGTTTGGCCGTGGGTGGCGGCGAAAACGGTGGTTGATGGCCGGATTTCCCAAAATGGAAAGCTAGCTAGTGGGAGCTGTTCCGGTGGCTATTAGAGGCTGAAAATGGGTGGGTTAGGACGGCAGGAAACCGGTGATGAAGTGGTGAAGAGGTGGTGGCTGGAGGTGGAGTGACGGCGGCGGATCGGGGCAAAATCCGTGGGGCTTGTTGGGCGTTTTCCGGCCAAACAGTTGGCCGGATGGGGCTGGAGTTCGGTGGGGTGGTGCGCCGGTAGGAGGGGGTTCGATCGGCTGGGGTGGTGTCGACCACGGTGGCCGGACGACCGTGGGTCGGGGCTGAGGTTGAAACCGGCGTGGGAGAGGAGAGAGAGAGAGAGAGAGAGAGAGAGAGAGAGAGAGAGAGAGAGAGAGAGAGAGAGAGAGAGAGAGAGAGAGAGAGAGACGAACCGGGGGGGTTACGCGCGGGAAGGAAAAAGAAAAGGAAGAAGAAAAAGAAAAAGAAAGAAAAAAGAAAAAAGAAAGAAAAGAGAAAAAGAGAAAAAGGAAAAAGGGAAAAGAAAAGATGTAGGAAAGAAATGAGGTCCAATCCTCACTCCGGAAAACAAAACAAATCCGCCGAGAACGAGATTAAAAACCGTAAAACGAGTAAATAAATAAAACACAACATCCAACAAATAAAAACCAATTTTAAAACGCAATAATTTAAAATAAATAAACCAATATATTAATTAAATTAAAAACAACCCTTCAGTGAAAATACACGCAAAAGCGGGTCATTACAGTTTTGGGCCATTATCGGGGATAATGGCGAGGTTATGTTTAAAGGTTACGTTTCGGGCCAAAATGGGATGCGTGGTAAAATGTGGTTTTTATGGGACATGTGCATTTACATTCGTTCATGCATATTGTTTGAGTTTAATATGTTTTTATTTAGTAGCGTTTGGATCTTACTTACCTGCGGCACCATTTTTGGTACCATAGATTTTGATACAGAGATCGAGGAGGAGGAGGAGGCTGAGCCCGAGGAGGCGGCTCCGCCGGAGTATTGAGTTGGAGTTTATGTCTTATAGCTGGTTTTGAAACGATATTTGTAACTTGTAATATTTTATTATGTATGTTTTGAATGGATTTGTATTAAACAAAGAAAAATTCTGGTACTTAGTTATATGATTTTGTTTATCCGCTGCGTGTTTTCTTTTGCACACTATTGCATGTACACACACTTGTTGTATGTACACACTTGGCACTTGGCGATAGGGTGGTGACCCGTGATGTTATCATCCGGAAGTCTTGATTTCCCGTGTCCGTATGTGGGATTTGGGGGTGTCACAATATACTTGTAACATATAGCAATACATGACAGAATAGATTGTGTAACAGATAAGCATTCATGACAGAATAAATCATGTGTAACAGATAAACATGTAATGACATGGCATGGAATGGAATATATGATAACATACATATATCAATTGTAGTTCCCACCCATCACACATACAGAGTAAACTGATAGTAAGTTAGAAGCTAACTTACCTCGATCGTTGCATTCTACGATAATAAAGCGCTAAACATGAGGAACTGTAAGAGGGTATATAAAAAGATAGAAATTTAATTACCAACAATTATAAACATGAAAACAAGCTAATTAAGAGTAAAATTACCATTTTTACCCTCTACATGTGGAAAATGACCATTTTACCCATAACTTAAAAATTTCACATTCTAACTCTAAAATTTTCTAAAATTTACATTCCTCATGTAAAATTTGTCCTAAAATCAAATATAAACATAGAAAAATTTAAAACAAATCACAAGTATAGAAAACACACTATGGCCTAAACATCTATAGGCCGTTTCTCTTTTTCTCTTTATTTTTGTTGCAATTCCTTCCAACTTCAAAACTCATGCTTAAACCAAAATTTTGCAACAAAGATCTTCCTATCCTAAGTTTAAAACCATACTTAAAACATCCATTTAGAAAAAAACTAATCATCAACAACAAAATTTTTATAAAAAGATCCTAACCCTTTAACAAATAGCAAACCTTTGAATCACAAGCTTTAACCCTAAAATCAACACATCTCCAATAATTCCAAAAAATCAAATATTACTTCTAACATATTCATAATATCATCCTAAGATCAACCATGCTTCAAATCATGAAACAAAAGTCACCAAAAACTACAAAATAACACTTGGAGTTTTTGGTTTTACACTTCCAAAAACAAAATCTTTTTTCTTAACTAGTTTGATCAATCTCTTGATCCATGGCTTAAAAAGACGAGATCTTCAAACTAACACATAACATGTCTTAAAGATGTGTCATAAATAAGATCCAACCATAAAACATAAAATCACATGCCTAAAAGTCAATAAAACATGGATCTAACCCAAAAACATCAAATCATAGGCCTAACCAAAATCCTCTTATATAGAAAAATCATATCTTTGAAACTAATACTAAATGTCTTCAAACTAGCATCCTAAAATGAAAATAAGAGACTTAGTATTGTCATATAAAAATATCAAAGGCTTTAGAGTAAGATCAGACCACGAAATATTCAAACTTCTACAAATAAAAACTATTTTTCCACTTTTAGTTTTCAAGTTTATAGATCTAAGAAAATCTATCATCAAAAGCTTTATCCATGAAAAAAAACCTCAATGAACACTCATAAACACATGCTAACAACACTCCATAAAATTTTTGGACCAAGCTATGTCCATTAGCTTGATCAAAAATTCCAAAACATAACATACTCTCTAGTTTCACGCCCAGAATGACCTTTTCATGCTTAAAAATACTTTTGACTGACCACATGACCATGGAATGAGATGAATAATATATCTACAGAAACTATACTCAAAGAAAAACAACTTTTATGAAAGAATCATTGTATGAAAATAATAAAAAAGATTCAAAACTCACCATGCAAAAAGACCCACAAATCTGCCCAAGAAAGCTCTTTTGGGTTTCTCTCTAAGAACGAGATGAAGAAGTGATGAAAGGAAAATAAATCTGTCTTGCATGACTTTGGACTTCTGGAGGTGGGGAGATATGGGCTTGAATGACCCTTACTTGGAGGTGGCTATGTGACATAAAGTGGAGGGGCCATGTGACATCAAGGGGCTTGATGTGAGGTGGCTATGTGAGGGGCAAAGGATTGCTTGCCCAAGATAGCCCCTTGATTGGAGGTGGCTATCTGAGGGGCAAAGGACTGCTTGCATAAGCTGTGAGGTATGGAGGTTGATGAGGTGGATTTCTCCTTCATATCAAGGTACTATTGGGTGCATCCAAGGGCAATGGATGGTTTGCCATGTGGGGGAAGAAACTTCTTCAAGAAGCTTTGCCAAGGTGGCCAAATTCATGGGACTCAAACAAGTGAGCTTCAATTTTGGGTTTGAAGGGTGTTTGGTTAGGGTTTGAGATGCTATTAAGCCCAAATCTAATTTTTTTTTACCCAATCAAATTTTCAAGGTTTAAAAGGTTGCGTAATGATGTCATAACAAGGCTTTGATGAATTAATAACAAGTGGAAGTGATTTAATCAAGTGATTAAACACAATGCTAGAAATTAGATTCCAACTTTAGGGTTTCGATTTTCAACCAAGCTTTTGGAGTTTCAATTGGATTCCAACCATTTAGGATCTCGCTAGGGTTGAAACTCTATTTGGTTTGGCACAATTTGGTTGATCAGATGAAAAAAAATCTTGCTTAGGTGGCATGATTTCACACCTTGATTTCTTTCACAAATCCATCTAATTGTTCCTCTTTATGCCAAATGTCTAATACTATTCACTATGCGTGGCTAAGATCTTGCCAAGTGTCTAAATAAAACTTCTCTAACCTAATTTGGACATTCCACACTGTGATTTTGTAAATACTGCACTTAGTACGCTCATTGAGATTATGATTTACTCAAAAAAATGCATAATAAACTTAGTACTAAAAGATCCTAAATATTCATATTAACCTACAGTGAAAATAGTTTACCACAACTCAACCCTGAAGTGCCTCTAAAAATAATTTCACAGTTTCGAACAGGCGTTTCGTCTAAAATTATGAAAATTTGTTATTGCGCCATAAAATTTTAAATAATCCACTGAGTCTAGTGGTGCAAACCATAACATATTCTGACACTTCTAACTACCTCAAATAATTAAAATCGCATTTCTGGCACCATAGTGAGTGATAACATTGACTATGTTGACAGACTAAAATATATGCGATTAGTTGATTCATGAAAATTTATGGGATTTTCACGAGATTGCTAAAGTCTATAGAAATTCCACCATTGAATTTCTAGTGGGCTGTTACACAAATAGTACCAGCATTTTCAAAAACCCAAAAAATGAAATCCCATTTCAGTCTGAAATTGGGGAATGATTGGTGGAAAAATTGTCGCTGCTTGAGCGACCATAAAAGAAAGGACTGCAGACTAGGTTTGCTAATTCTTTTCTACCGTGAAGCTGCCTATGTTATAGTCGAAACATTTGGTTGTAGGAATGAGAAGGCTTGGAGAAGAAGAAGGACAGGTAAGAGAGAGGGAGAGAGAAAAAGGGATGGAGTTATTTCCATTTGTGTTTTGTTAGGAATCTTTGAGGAGATGGCGAGGACATGTTAAATCAACTCTATTGTGTTACAAGTAGTCGAGTTGAGTGCGGATGTAACCATGTGTTTTGATGTTAAAAGAGGTCTAAATGTGAACCAAAACTCAGCTGAGCTGAGTGCAGTCTAGGAACCAAATGAGCCCTTAATCATTCTAAATCAAGCCTCCTTTGCACATTGAATGGTCCATGATTTGCTCTATCATGCAGCCTCTCACACTTCAAAAGAAAATTTTTTCTTTACCAATGTTGTCCCTCTTCTTGAACTTATTAGCATGCCTTGTTAATGGTCATTGTCCATTTCTTTATACTTTTTAAAACCTGTTATAGATAGACTAGTGTTTCCCTTCTTCGTTGAAGATTTTGGAATACTCTATAATTTGTATGGATTCAAACTTCTCATTTCACCATCCATCCATCAGTCTTAGGTATTCTTGTGTTAGTTTTTAGAGTTAGAATGATTAAAATGTTTTAATATATACACAACATTAAATAGAATTAATATGAACCATTTTATTGGTTGAAACTATGGTTCGACATCCCTAGGACGTGTGCTTTGCATTTTAATTTTATGCGAAAATGAAGGAAAAACTCAAATGAAAAGGCACTACGGTTGAACCAGTGCACACCAATTGGGAGAAAAGCCCTAACTGCTAGGCCATGGAACGATTAAAAATGTTTTGAATAAGTTCATTGTGAATTGAAAAGTTGTGACTTTTCACAAATTTCCTTTGATTTTCTATGAATAGGGAACCTCATCCATAAATTTAATCACTTCAAAATTCTCAAAAAATTTAGAGAATAAACTCCTTCCTCATTTTGTCTCTTTCTTTTCTTGGATTTTGGCTATTTTATATCTGGTTTGAGGGTCTTCTTCTTTTGTACACCAAAAAGAAGATTAACAGAAACTAATATTGTTGTAACTTAAAGTAGATTGTCAAGAAGTTTAGTGCATGTTAAATTTTAAAGGTAGTATGGTATCTATTATGACGATCCCAGATTTCGCTTGAGATTGAATAGACGTTTGAAGCGTCGGAACATACAACAAAACGGCAGAACTATGAAGGGCTTGGGGTGTCATGGCTCCTCCAAAAGTTTGAAAAACATTATATATATAATGATGTTAATCTCATCTTATCCTCTCTAAAAAATTATCTTGGCCTCCCTTTACAAAATTATTTTGATATTATAGATTAATTTCTTATAAGTCTAATATAAAACATTTTAATCCAATTTATAAATAATATTCATTTTATATAAAATAAAATTATCTAATAACATGATGACACGTTTTCACTATTAATAAAAATAAAAATAAAAGAGGTTAGATGGTTTTTATGAATAGACACGGCACCTCTTTTCTTCTCATTTGCTGTTTGCATGCAATTTTACTTAAAAAAGAAAATCCTTTTCCTTACAATCTGCCAAAAGGATAAAAACATTTTAGGCCCATTCTCCAATAACCTACAAGTAGTCTTGATGTTGGTTTCATAGATGCGATATTCATACCAGTACTAACAAGCCTTACAAATTTACATTTAGACTCTCCAATAAAGTTGTTGTCTGCCACTCTGCAACTCTTCTACAGGCCAACAGTTACATATATAGGTAGTAGGCTCATGTTTGACTTTTCTCTTCTTCTTTTTTTCATTCTTATTTTGTCGAGTTTCTTCTTCTTTCACACACACACCCATATATATAATTGTATTGAATTGAACTATTGATGCAATGTTATTTGGATTTCTTTTTTTATTTACATTTCTCGTTCTTTCAGGTATTGATGCAGTTGTATTTTTGTTTAGAATTCTTCTTTTGATTTTTGAAATAGATTGATTACTACTTGTTTTGGCTTATATATAATTATGTCTATTGAATAGTTATTTATTTTGTGATTAAAGATTAACTTTAAATTCATATTTCATGAGTAATTGAATCCATATATATCTAACTTTATTTTATATGTTTCAATTTGATTTTAAATTTAGGTTCATGAATTATGTCTAAATTAAAAACTATTAACTCATTGATTGAGCTGAAATATTGCATGTTTTAGCTATTTAAAACCAATGTATTTTAAATTCTTCGTGACACTATTATTGGTTTTAGATAAAAAAAAATGATTAATGAGCATAAATACGAGTTGTGATTTTTAATTGATTGATATCATATTTATGCTTAATTTTATAATTAAGATTTAATGAGACAATATTTCCTCACATATATAGTCTGTTTTTGATAATTTATTTTTGAGTGTTATTTCTTTCTTCTTATTTTCAGTTTAAAAAAAATTCAAAAGAGATCCGGTTGGAACTTATGATAAAAAATGCATACTAATTGAGAGGAAGCTTGGCAGCTGAAAAAGAAGACACAAAATGAAGAATCAATGGTTATTTTCTTCCTTTGATTATTCAAGATGCATGTGATTCACGGTTGAACAAAACTCACGGAGCTTAAAATTTTGGTGGTGCAACATTAAAGTCATACAAAGAGTTGACATGTGCTGAAAAAAGAAGGAAGTGAGGTGCCTTGGTGTTGTGCTGGAAAGTGATGAGAGGTGTCTTTGTATTTTACTGAAAAGTGAAGTGCAGGTGAGTGAAAGAAATTCTGGAAGTGAAAGAAGGGAGAGAGGTATCGGTGCATGAGTTTGGAGCTGGAGAGACGTGTGGAAAGAGGGACCAATCGGTGGGTGCAAAGATTGTGTATATTCGGTGCATGATTTGCTGGAGTTGTGCTGGAAAGAGGGACCAACCGGTGGGTGCAAAAGTTGAAAGAAGAAAGGCTGAACGGTGGAATAAAATGATAGGAGAGTGGATGAGTGTGTATGAATTTTCAACAAAGTTAGTGGAAGAGAAAGGGGATTAAAGATGGAAATTCATTGAATAAAGAAAAGGGAGTATAAAGCAACGGATGAGGGAGACGGGAACGTGGAACCGAATTGAGGAAATTGATTCAATTAAATGATTCTTCAGGAGGCAGCTAGTGGAGTAGTTGGCTGGGATTAATTATTCAGTGCATGATTAGAGAGGGACCAACCGGTGGGTGCAAGATTAGAGAAAACAACCAATTAAATGATTCTTCAAGAGGCAAGTGGAGTTGTTCGGCTATTGATTTTTGCTATAAAAAGAGGCAAGTTCTGAGAGAATTGGGGGACAGATTGAGAGAGTTAAGTGGGGGACGGTGTGTGCTGGACGAAAAGGGAGAGAAGGGGTTGAAAGGAATTAGCTAAAGTGTAGAGGTTACGTGGGGAGTTGAGAGAATTGGAGAGAGGAGTCGGTGCAGAGTTTTCAACCAATTGCACTTGATTCGGTTGGGGATTAGAGTCGTTCATGGGAAATTATTTTGGCTAAGATAGGAATTGGCTGGAGTTAAGGGGAGACGGCTGGAATTATTTCTTTCTTGGAGATGTGTAGGTTGGTTGAAGAGAGGGAGAGAGAGATGTGTAAAGAGTTTCCAGATTTTCTTTAGGGATTAATGTGAAAAGAAGTTGATGTGGGGGATGGATGTGTAGACCGGCTGGAGTAATCTAATTGGATGGGATTTATTTTGGTGGAGAAAGGAACATGATGAGATTGATGCTTGAGTTTAACGTGGAGTTGAAGTGGTTGGAGTTTTATTTTTTGCTTCTTCATGTTTTTCGTTTGGCATCTGGTGGGGCTGCAGTTTCTTCTTGATGAATATCTTTTAATTTCAATTTCTGTTTTATCATGAGCTTTATTCCTCTGTATCAATTGGATTTCAGATTTTGTTGTTTCTAAATTATTGCTTAGTATTTCTTGTGTTAGTTATTTAATGGAGAATGCTTATGTGATTTCTATAGTATTTGTAATAAATATGTTTGGCTAAATTTTCATACTAAGGTTAGAGGTGAAGTTTAATAATTTAAATATTATTTCCGAATCCACGTAAAATCTATTTTGCGAGCTTGATTGATTGAAAGATTTTATTATTGGATATTTTGATTATCTATATACTCGTCTTGATTCATTGTGATTTCCGAATACAGTGAATGCTTGAGGAATCCCTGTGGTATTCAAATAGATTTGTAAATGTTTTAATCATCAATCGTTCACGCTTAATCATAAGCGTCTGTTTTTCTCGATCTTAAATGCTAAATCTACCAATTAAAAGGAATCATTATTCTAGTTTAATTGAAGTAAATCGATCGGAAACAATATCATAAATTATTAGACGGATCCTCGAAACCTTAGTCTTTTTCCATTCATTTTATCATTTTAGTTTGATTCATTTTATCAATCTTCATTTGATTGCACATTTCTTTTAGTAATTTCGTTTCATTGTCTGAATTTATTTTCTTTATCACAAAAGTCAATCCCTGTGGATTCGATCCTATAAGATACTACAACACCTGTATACTTGCAGGTAAAACTGCACTAGATTTTTGATTCATTAATTTGAGTCAAAGTTTAGTCGCAACACTCATTCTTCAAAATAAAAGAAGTTAATATTCCAAAAAATTCTTCCAAAATTCCAAAGGTTGAACCAAAGGAAAATCCTTATCTTAACTCTCCAATTTTGAAGTCTAAAGAGATTCATTTTACATCTTCAACACTTGATTCTGAAGAGGTTGATATATCTTCTCTACAACGAGATCCAGGATTACGTCCTCCTATGTGGGACTATCCAATCAATTAGCTTTATGAAATAAGAAGAGCTTACTTGAAAATGGGTCCATATCAAATACATCTCCCAAAGTATTCATTTTCTGATTCTGAAAAACATCCTTGTCGCTTTCAAGCTTGTTGGTTTGTACAATTTGCATCTTGGCTAGAGTATTCTCCATGAAAGGATGCTACATATTATTTATCTCATTATCCTTTTACAATGAAAGAATCTAGACGTACTGGATGGGATATATTTACTGTCATAGGATTTAGAAGTTGGAAGAAAATTAATAAACATTGTGCCTTTTTTAATCATATTGAGGAGAATCATTGCTCTTATCATAATAATGTCTTGAAATCTGGTGAGGATTTATTACAACAATCACAATTAATTGATAAAATATTGAATGCACAAAGCTTTGAACAAATTCCCAACAATCAACTTCGAGTGAAAACATCTATTGATGTTGTTTGATGCCTTGCATTTCAAGGATGTGCCTTTAGAGGATCATGATGAGACCCCTGAGTCAAAATATCAAGGTAATTTCCTTAAAATACTTAAACTATGGACTTTGTATAATGACAAGGTTAGAAAACTTGTTTTGAAAAATGCTTCTAAATCTTCAAAGTATACTTCACCCAAAATTCAAGAAGAGATTTTGGAAGTTTTTGCAAGAAAAGTGCAAAATAAATTTGTGGAGATGTTGGAAATTCTAAATTTTTCATTATTGTTGATCAGGTATGAGATGAGTCTAAGAGGGAGCAAATGGCTATAATCTTGAGATTTATTGATGGTGATGATTTTATACAAAAAGGATTTTTTTGATCTTGTACATGCTAAAGATACATTGGCATTGACTCTAAAGAATGAAATATTTGTAGTTCTTTCTCATCATTGTCTTGATATTCAAAATATTCATGGATAAGGATATGATGGTGGTAGTAATATGCGTGGGTAATGGAAATTATTGCAAGCATTATTTCTTAAATATTGCCTATATGCATACTATGTTCAGTGTTTTGCTCACCGATTACAGTTAGCATTAGTTGATGCATCTAGAGAGGTAGTTTATGTTCATGAGTTGTTCTCAAATTTAAATTTTATTATCAATGTGGTGGCCGCTTTATGTAAACGTCATGATAAACTACAAGTTGCTAAGGCAATACAAATTGCACATATGATAGCTATTGATGAACTTGAAAGTGAAAAATGAGTTAATCAAATTGGTACTATCAAACGAGCCAGGGATTCTTGTTGGGGTTCTCATTTTTATTCTATTTGTAGTATATTATGAATGTTTGTAGCCACTTGCTCGGTGCTTGAAAACATAATAAAAGAAGGATCCACTTACTCTCAATGTGAGGATGCAAATGTTGCTTATAAAATGATTACACTATTCCAATTTATATTTATTTTACATGTAATGAAGGAAATCATGGATATTACTGATATTCTTTGTCAAGTTTTATAGCAAAAATCTCTGAACATCTTAAATGACATGAATATAGTTTCCACTACAAAAGGACTCATCCAAGAATTGAGAAATTATGGTTGGGAAAATTTGCTTGAGAATTTTGTTTGGTTCTCCAAGAAATTTTATATTGACATTCCAGAATTGAGCTCTTGTTATGTCCAAGGTTGTGGTCGTCATCAACGAGATTATATTACGATAAAGCATCATTATCATTTTAAAATATTTATTGCTACTATAAACTTTCAAATACAAGAGCTTGACAACAAGTTTGGTAAGGAGCGACAAAACTTTTAACACTTAGTTTAGCTTTAGATCCAAAGGATTCTTATAAATTTTTTAATATTGATGATATTTGTTGTCTTGTAGAAAAGTATTATCCTCTAGATTCTTCTAAGAATAAGAACATTAATTTAAGGTTTCAATCGAAGATCTTGAAATTATTGTGCTTACTAATCCGAAGTTTCAGGATTTGTCATCCATTGAAAATTTATGTTGAAGATTGGTAGAGAAAGAGAAATCAAAGAAATAATATCTTATTGATAGATTGATTTGTCTTGTTTTGACTCTTTCAGTATCTATAGTGACCAATGAATGAGCATTTTTAGTTATGAAAATTGTTAAAACAAAACTTTGCAACAAAATTAAAGATGAGTTTCTAGCAAATAATGTATGTGATGACCCGCTTTTGAGTGTATTTTCGCTGAAATGATTGTTTTTATTTTAATTAATATATTAGTTATTTATTTTAATTTATTTGCGTTTAAAAATTTTTTTTTTTAATTGATGTTGTGTTTTATTTCTTTTAGTTGTTTGCAGTTTTTAATCTCGTTGCGGCGGTTTAGTGTTGTTTTTCCCGGAGTGAGTTTTAGACCTCATCTTTTTCCCTACACCTTTTTTCCTTTTTCCTTTTCTTTTTCATTTTTCTCTTTTTCCTTCTTTCTTTTTCCTTTCTTGTTCTTTTTTTTCTTTCTTTTCTTTTTTTCCTCTCTCTCCCCGCGTCGACCCCCCCGGTCTCTCTCTCTCTTCTCTCTCCATCACGTCGGAAATCTTCAGCCGTTCGAACCGCCGCAGTCCGGCCACCGTGTGGCTCACCGCCGGCACCGTTCGGCTCCCCTCCCTCCGGCGCACCTTCCCACCAAAACTCACCCCCATCCGGCCGGCCGTTTGGCCGGAAAACCTCTTTAAAGCCCGCACGGCTTTGGCTCCGATCTGCCGCCGTCGCTCCACCTCAGGCCACCATTTCTTCACCACTTCATCACCGGTCCCTTGCCGTCCTAACCCACCTATTTTCAGCCACCAACGACCACCGGAACAGCTCCTACGAGCTAGCTTTCCTTTTTGGAAAATCCGGCCTCCCACCGCTGTTTTCGCCGCCACCCACGACCAACCACCACTTCTAATAGCTTCACAATCATCCCTAGACCATTCCCTATCAATCCCAAGCCCTAGTTTGTCCCCGTTCAAAAGTGGGTTTTTCACAACCCACGGCCACAGTGAATTTTCACTGTGACGTTGCTTTTTCTCCGCCGTTTGCAACGCCGCGTGTTTTCTAAAATTTCCATATAGCGCTGTAAGTATTTTCCAAACCCTATTTTCAGATTTAAATATATATTGCTCATTCAATTATTTTATCTGCTGGTTGGTTGATTCCGGACTGAGTCCGAGGAGTTCGGGGGTCGGATGGATGGAGGACGGAGGACGGAGTTGCCTGTTTAGTTGATTTATGTTGTTGGTTTATTCTATTATGCATTGTTATGGCATTGCATGGTGCATGCACGTGTGTTTGTGAAATAGTGTGAAAAGTCTGTGTATTGGCGTAAGTGATCTTGCGGGTGCGTGTGTATCATGACCCCAAGCTGGGATGGGGTATTATCTCGGTGGAGCTCCTCTAGTCACTCGGGAGCGGAATAAACTGAGTGATGTCCCCTGGGTTGTCGCTAGACAACGGGAGCGGGGGCTAGGGGTTGCTTGGCTACGAACGCGCCGGGCACAGAACCGGGCATCGCTCTACGCACCAACTCCGTGGCCCTTCGCTGGTGAGGGCTAGAGGATGCTTGGCTACGAACACGCGGGGCGTGGAACTGGGCATCGCTTGTTAGGTGTCACATGCGTAGTGGTACTCTGCGGTGTGGCACTGGAGCCAGGGTGTGCGGATGACCCCTAGGGGAGGTCATGGTGCATACGGATAAAATGGATTCTTGTTTGAGTCGGATAAAGGCCAAATGTGACTTTTGGCGTGTTTTTCGGAAAGGTGTGTTTTTGGGCCAAATGGGTTTTTGGCGTGTGTGGAAAAATTATGTTTTATGGGCTTTGTGCATTGGGCATGTTTCATGCATATTGTTTGAGTTCTATGTGTTTTTTTATTTGGTAGTGTTTGGGTTTTACTTACCTGCGGTACCATTTTTGGTTCCGTAGCTTTTGGTGCAGAGTTTGAGGATGAAGAGGAGGAGGCTGAGCTCGAGGATGCGGCTCCGCCGGGTTGCTGATGCTATGCTTTATATTTGGTTTAAAACTGTATTTGTGTTTTTGTAATATTTTATTTATGTATGTTTCAAACAGCTTGTATTACGTTAAGAAAAAATTCTGGTACTTAGTTATGACTTCCGTTATCCGCTGCATGTTTCTTTGTGCACAGATGTTGCCTTTGCACACACTTGGCACCCGTCGATAGGATGGTGACCGGGGTTGTCACCATCCGGACGTCTCGATTTTCCCGTGTTCGGGCGTGGGGATTTGGGGGCGTCACAGGTGGTATCAGAGCGGTTTGGCTCTGGGTAAAACCACATGTCCAGTAGGTAGTACCAGAATGTTTTTTTTTAAGTTGTGTTTTAAAAAAATTATGTTAAGTACAGTTGTTTTATTTGTTTTATTTGTTTGCGCTTGTTTGCTTGTTTTTATTTATTTGGTTATGTTTTTGCAAGCTGGTTTCTTTTGTTTCTTGCTGTGTGGTGTTCGTTTTGTTTTTGTTGGTTTTATGATGGTTTTATTTGTTTTCTTAAAGGAGGGTCAAGAGTGGTGTTGTGGCAGGAAAATGGGGAGACCAAGGAAATCTACTCAGGAACCACGGGACAATACCTCCAAGGATGACTCCATAGCCGAAGCAATACGGCAGATGACGGAGTTTATGCAGCAGAATATTAGGCCACAATAGGCAGGGCCGTGGCCACAAGGAGGACCCTGGCCACTACCAGGAGGGCCTTGTCCACCACCAGGAGGGCCTTGTCCACAACAAGGAGGGTTTTGGCCACAACCAGGAGGTCCTTGGCCATATCAGGGAGGGCCTTGGATGTATCCAGGAGGATCCAGTAGCATGGTGCAAGCCGGATGCACCTATGAGCGCTTCCTGGCGCATAGGACTCCACACTTCACTGGAGATGAGGATCCACTTCAGGCTGGAAAATGGATCAAAGATCTGTAGAGAACCTTTGAGGTGTGTGGATGCACTGAGGCATAACAAGTACTCTACGCCAGCTATCTCTTGCAAGGTACCGCTTCTGATTGGTGGGATACCAATAGGGTGATGCTGGAATCTGAATTGGGATCTTTCGCTGCGGTGACCTGGCAGCGTTTCAAGAAGGAGTTCAATGACCGCTTCTTTCCCGCATCGGTAAGGAAGTAAAAGGCAAGAGAGTTCTCAAATCTGGTCCAAGGGGGCGCGACAGTGGAACAATACGCCCGGAGATTCATAGAACTTGGGCGATTTGCTCCTCACCTTATCGCCACTGAGGAGATGCGAGCAGATCGTTTTCAGGAGGGGCTACGCCATGACATACGCCGTATGGTGGTCAGCCATCGGATATCCACTTTTCAGGAATTAGTGGATGTGGCCACCCTTGTGGAGTAGGAAAATAATCTGAGTGTGGGCTCCCCTCCAGGGCATAAGGGGCGAAGTTTTTCTGGTGAAGGAAGCAGCTTGGGTTCGCCCCAGAAATTTGTTCAGCGGACCGGAACTCGACCTCAAACGTCCTCAGGTGTTCGTATGGGAGGATGGGTGCCTATTTGTGGAGCTTGTAATAGAGCTCATGAGGGCGAGTGTCGGATGAGTAGCGGACCCCAGTGTTACCAGTGCGGCCAAGTGGGACATATCGCTCGGGATTGCCCCGTTAGAGTTCAAGGAAGCCGTGGAGGTAGACACGGTGGAAGAACCAACCCGAGACAAGCAGTGCAAGCCCGGGTTTATGCTGTCACACCCGGAGAGGTGGATGATGAGGCGCCAACGACCCATGATGCTGGAGTAATTACAGGTATGGTTTAATTTAATTTTAAGTTGGATTTAATTTTTGGTGTATGTGGTTTATTCTTTGCTTTTTGGATTTCATGGGTTGATGTGTTTGGTTCAGGAAGAGTCCGTTTGTATGAGTTTTATGCTTGTACTTTGTTTGATTCCGGTGCTTCACAGTCGTTTGTATCTTCCACGTTTGCTCGGGTGTGTAATTTGGTCACGAAACCGTTGCCGAAGTCTATGGTAGTGGCTCTACCCGATGGTGAGATGGTGTGGTGTTCCAAGGTTGCTTTGGGATGCCCATTAAATTTTGAGGGAAGGTTCTTGGATGCTGATTTGGTGGTGTTCAAGCTATTGGGCTTTGATATCATCCTCGGGATGGATTGGCTATACCGATATTCTGCGAGTATTAATTGCAGAAGTCGGATAATTAGCTTTCAGCTTCCAGATGGTGATTGTCTGGAATTTGCGGGGAGTAAATTAAAAGAAAAGCCGATAATTATATCGGTGATTCAGGCAAGAAGAGAGATTGCATGGGGAGCGGATGCATTCTTGGTGCAGATGGTGTCTACGCCGTCTGAGAAGAAGTCTTTGGCAGACATTCCAGTTGTGGAAGAATTCCCCGATGTGTTTGTGGATGACTTGCCCGGACTACCCCCTGTTCGGGAGATCGAGTTTGTTATAGATTTGGAACCTGGAGCGGCTCCTGTGCATAAAGCTCCTTATCGCATGGCACCGGCTGAATTGAAAGAGTTGAAGACTCAGTTGCAAGAACTGGTAGAGAAGGGATTTATTCAGCCTAGTACGTCGCCGTGGGGTGCACCAGTTTTATTTGTTAAAAAGAAAGATGGAACCCTCCGTATGTGCATTGATTATCGGGAATTGAACAAGGTGACCATCAAAAATAAATATCCTCTCCCACGGATAGATGATTTATTTGACCAACTTCAAGGAGCAGCCGTGTTCTCTAAAATTGATCTGAGGTCGGGATACTACCAGCTGAGAATCAGAGACCAGGATGTGCCTAAAACTGCTTTCAGGTCGAGGTATGTGCATTATGAATTTAAGGTGATGCCGTTTGGGTTAGCTAATGCCCCTGCAGCTTTCATGGATTTGATTAATCGAGTGTTTCGACCTTATCTGGATTCCTTTGTGGTAGTATTTATTGATGATATACTGATTTATTGCCGAGATGTTGAAGAGCATGTGTATCATCTTAGTCTGGTACTTGAGAGATTGAGAGAACACCAGCTATACGCCAAGCTCAGCAAGTGTGAATTCTGGTTGGAAGAAGTTAAATTTCTTGGGCATGTAATTTCCCGAGAGGGAGTGGCTGTTGATCCTAGTAAGGTAGAAGCCATTTTGTCATGGCAGGGCCCAACTACAGTGCGCGAGATTCGGAGTTTCTTGGGGCTGGCCGGGTATTACCGAAGATTTGTAGAGGGTTTTGCTCGCCTATCCGGACCTCTCACAGCTTTGACTCGGAAGAATACAAAATTTGTTTGGTCAGAGAAATGTGAGAGAAGCTTCCAGGAATTAAAGAACAGGTAGACGACGGCACCAGTGTTAGCCCTCCCAGAACCGCATAAGCCATTCGTAGTCTTCAGTGATGCGTCTAAGTTTGGTTTGGGTTGTGTCCTTATGCAGGAAGGACGGGTTGTAGCCTATGCATCTCGTCAGCTAAAGGACCATGAGAAGAATTATCTGACGCACGATCTAGAATTGGCTGCGATTGTCTTTGCTCTCAAAATTTGGCGGCACTTCTTGTATGGGGAAGCTTGCGAGGTATTTACTGATCACAAGAGCTTGAAGCATTTGTTTTCCCAGAAAAATCTGAATATGAGGCAGAGGCGATGGCTGGAGCTAATCAGTGACTATCAGTGTGAGATCAAGTACCATCCGGGGAAGGCTAATATAGTTGCTGATGCTTTGAGCCGGAAGTCACACTTGGAAGATGAAGCCGAGCCGTCAGAACTGGATTCGCTGCTTTGTGGGATGAGAAGGCTCCTTATAGAGAGTTCGCAGCAAGTAGAGATCTTATCTTCAGTTCTTGACATTCGGGTAACTAATTTTGAAGAATTGAAGACTCTCCAAAGAAAGGATTCGAAGCTGCTGAACATCAGGAAAAGAGTCAGAAAATCTCGAGGGCCGTTGCATTATAGCATGGATAACGATGGGATACTTCAGTTCCGAGATCGCAGAGTGGTCCCCAAGGACTCTGAATTCAAAGAGCGGATCATGGCGGAAGCTCATGCGGCCCCTTATTCAGTTTATCTCGGTAGTACAAAGATGTATCGGGACTTGAAGAAAAATTACTGGTGGGATGGAATGAAGAAGGACGTTGCCTTATATGTTGAGAAATGCCACACATGCCGTCAGGTGAAGGCCGAGCATCAAAGACCTGTAGGTATGCTCCAACCCCTCCCTATTCCTGAGTGGAAGTGGGATGACATCACGATGGACTTTGTAGTGGGTTTGCCGAGAACGCCTAGTGGGAAGAATTCTGTTCGGGTGATTGTGGACTGGTTAACGAAGAGTGCTCATTTTCTGCCTGTTAATAACACCGACTCTTTGGGCAAGTTGACCTGCTTGTATGTCAAAGAGATAGTGCGGCTACACGGCATACCAAAGAGTATAGTCTCGGATCGAGACCCGAGGTTCACGTCGCAGTTCTGGAAGAGTTTGCAGGCAGCTTTGGGTACTAAGTTGAAGTTCAGTACTGCTTATCACCCGCAGACAGACGGCCAGTCAGAGCGCACCATTCAGACCCTGGAAGACATGTTGCGAGCATGTGTCATGGAATTCCAAGGGAGTTGGGAAAATCATTTGCCGCTCATCGAGTTTGCATACAATAACAGCTTCCATGCGACCATTCAGATGGCTCCCTATGAAGCTCTTTATGGGAGAAAGTGCAGGTCGCCCTAGAGATGCAAAGCCAAGTCCAGATCATCAGAGATAAAATGGCGGCAGCTCAGAGTCGCCAGAAAAGTTACGCTGATACCAGGAGGAGAGAGTTGTCTTTTGAAGTTAGTGATTGGGTTTACCTTAAAGTCTCTCCCATGAGAGGTGTTAAGCGTTTTGGTAAGAAGAGGAAGCTAGATCCGAGGTATGTCGGCCCTTTTCAGATTCTGGAGAAGGTAGGGTCCGTCGCCTATAGAGTTGCTTTGCCAGATTATTTTGGGGATGTTCATGATGTCTTCCACATATCATCCCTGAAGAAGAGCTTTGGACAGCAAGAACCACGCTTCGTCGACCCAGCGGGTATTCAGTTGCAACCGGATCTCACTTATGAAGTTGTTCCGTCGCAGATCTTGGATTGGAAGGAGCAACAGTTGAGGTCCAAGACGACACCTTTGGTTAAAGTGGCTTGGGGAGATCCGTTAGCTCAAGACTTCTCTTGGGAGCGAGCAGCGGACATGAGGGAGCAGTACCCGTATTTGTTCCAATAAAGAAGGTATGTATCTTAATCTTGGTCACAGTTGGTTTATGTGCTTTCATGTGGCTTGCTTTAAGTTGATGGTTGATCTTGCAAATTTCGAGGACGAAATTTGTTTTTAAGGAGGGGAGGATGTGATGACCCGCTTTTGAGTGTATTTTCGCTGAAATGGTTGTTTTTATTTTAATTAATATATTAGTTATTTATTTTAATTTATTTGCGTTTTAAAATTGTTTTTTTTTATTGATGTTGTGTTTTATTTCTTTTAGTTGTTTGCAGTTTTTAATCTCGTTGTGGCGGTTTTGTGTTGTTTTTCCCGGAGTGAGGTTTAGACCTCGTCTTTTTCCCTACACCTCTTTTTCTTTTTCTTTTTCTTTTAACTTTTTCTCTTTTTCCTTCTTTCTTTTTCCTTTCTTTTTCTTTTTTTTCTTTCTTTTCTTTTTTTCCTCTCTCTCCCCGCGTCGACCCCCCCGGTCTCTCTCTCTCTTCTCTCTCCCTCACGCTGGAAATCTTCAGCCGTTCGAACCGCCACCGTCTGGCTCACCGCCGGCACCGTTCGGCTCCCCTCCCTCCGGCGCACCTTCCCACCAAAACTCACCCCCATCCAGCCGGCCGTTTGGCCGGCAAACCTCTTTAAAGCCCGCACGGCTTTGGCTCCGATCCGCCACTGTCGCTCCACCTCCGGCCACCATTTCTTCACCACTTCATCACCGGTCCCTTGCCGTCCTAACCCACCTATTTTCGGCCACCAACGACCACCAGAACAGCTCCACGAGCTAGCTTTCCTTTTTGGGAAATCCGGCCTCCCACCGCCGTTTTCGCCGCCACCCACGGCCAACCACCACTTCCAATAGCTTTACAATCATCCCTAGATCATTCCCTATCAATCCCAAACCCTAGTTTGTCTCCGTTCAAAAGTGGGTTTTTCACAACCCACAGCCACAGTGAATTTTCACTGTGACGTTGCTTTTTCTCTGCCGTTTGCAACGCCGCGTTTTTCTAAAATTGCCATATAGCGCTGTAAGTATTTTCCAAACCCTATTTTCATATTTAAATATATATTGCTCATTCAATTATTTTATCTGCTGGTTGGTTGATTCCGGACTGAGTCCGAGGAGTTCGGGGGTCGGATGGATGGAGGACGGAGTTGCCTGTTTAGTTGATTTATGTTGTTGGTTTATTGTTATGGCATTGCATGGTGCATGCACGTGTGTTTGTGAAATAGTGTGAAAAGCCTGTGTATTGGCGTAAGTGGTCTTGCGGGTGCGTGTGTATCACGACCCCAAGCTGGGATGGGGTATTATCTCGGTGGAGCTCCTCTGGTCACTCGGGAGCGGAATAAACTGAGTGATGTCCCCTGGGTTGTCGCTAGACGACCGGAGCGGGGGCTAGGGGTTGCTTGGCTACGAACGCGCCAGGCGCGGAACCGGGCATCGCTCTACGCACCGACTCCGTGGCCCTTCGCTGGTGAGGGCTAGAGGATGCTTGGCTACGAACACGCGGGGCGTGGAACTGGGCATCGCTCGTTAGGTGTGACATGCGTAGTGGTACTCTGCGGTGTGGCACTGGAGCTAGGGTGTGCGGATGACCCCTAGGGGAGGTCATGGTGCATACGGATAAAATGGATTCTGGTTTGAGTCGGATAAAGGCCAAATGTGACTTTTGGCGTGTTTTTCGGAAATGATGTGTTTTTGGGCCAAATGGGTTTTTGGCGTGTGTGGAAAAATTATGTTTTATGGGCTTTGTGCATTGGGCATGTTTCATGCATATTGTTTGAGTTCTATGTGTTTTTTAATCTGGTAGTGTTTGGGTTTTACTTACCTGCGGTACCATTTTTAGTTCCGTAGCTTTTGGTGCAGAGTTTGAGGATGAAGAGGAGGAGGCTGAGCCCGAGGATGCGGCTCCGCCGGGTTGCTGATGCTATGCTTTATATTTGGTTTAAAACTGTATTTGTGTTTTTGTAATATTTTATTTATGTATGTTTCAAACAGCTTGTATTACGTTAAAAAAAAATTCTGGTACTTAGTTATGACTTCCGTTATCCGCTGCGTGTTTCTTTGTGCACATATGTTGCCTTTGCACACACTTGGCACCCGTCGATAGGATGGTGACCCAGGTTGTCACCATCCGGACGTCTCGATTTCCCCGTGTTCGGGCGTGGGGATTTGGGGGCGTCACAATGTAGTTGTCTATAATTTAGTTTCTAGCAAATGCTTGATAATTTTGTTTATTTAAAAGTACGTAAGTTACAATTTTAGACACTGTGTTTCTTTTCTTTGATATATTTGTATGAGTATCTTTATATTATTTCAATAATATATTGTTCTCCATACATAATATACTTTTTTAATACATAGGTTCTATTAAATGTATTTTATTTTTATTTTAGATCTTACCATCTGATTGTTCTATACTGCAGAAAAAATTGTATAGAAATACAATAAGAAACATCTTGTTATATTTTTAGCTTTATTTCGCCCCCGAAAACAAGTTTCTGGTTTCGCCACTGATGTAACATAAGGTTACCTGTTTCAGTTCATGACAGATAAAGATGTAATATTCCTAACATACATTTAACATTATGCAATATTAATAATGGATATTTTTTTTCTCATTCAGCAATACTATGTACCAAACTAAAGATATCCTAAATACTTAAAATATGATCCATATATACCAACAAGATAAACTTCCACGATAGTATGGGTCTCTAAAGATTGTACTCTAAAAAACATGGAAGATTGAGCTCCATAATTATAGACAGAAACTAAAATATTTACTAGTTAATCCATCGAGTAGTTCGCACAACTGAAACAAGGATGTCATATTACTATCTATAAATTGGAACATCAAAACAATGTGCTCTGCATTATGTCGTCACTATTTAATCGACTACCTCTTATCGATCAAGCTTTAAGTGCCCCTTGATCTCGGTACACAAGCTACCATTTTGAAGGGAATAATAGTTGAGACTACTATAGTGAGATTTAGATACAAATCTCAGCAAATTAATAGAGAACTTCCACACAGATTAATGATGCATGAATGACAGTGATTACGCCCAAAGAATAACGCGATAGTGACAGCCAATTTAAAAGAATAGTAGAAGGAACAAAGAAACTAAAGGAAAAATATTAAATAAGTTATGGAGAACAAAGATTAACAGTAAAATAATAGTGAAGCAAAGTGATTAATGAAAAAAATACTCAAATTTGACGAACAGTATAGTGTCGGGAATCCTTGCACAAATCTAGTATTTTAACTATTCTTAATTCATTGGATAACTCAATTAGGAACTCAATTTACGAAATTTCCAATCGGAAGGTATAGATTTATAAACCAAAATTAAATCAAATGTAACCCTTTCAAAAATCATTCACCACTTTTAAAATATATAGTTTACTATCCCTATTGAGAAAATCCAACGACGACAATATACTTAGGGAGTGATATTATAGAAAAAATAAATCAATATAAATAAATAATTGATCCAAACATAATCAAAGAACTAATCCATTCAATAGAAAAAGCACGACTGAATTCATAAATAGAATAAATTCTATGATTATTTGGAGAAGAAAACATCAACGATGAATTGAGAATGATAAAACAAAAGAGTTTAAGATATTTAAAATAAAATACTTGAATTAAAAATAAATTAAAAATATCATCTAATGCGCAAGTTCATCCTTAGCCCTACTTGAAAATTTAGTTACCTATAAACATAATAGACAACAAAAATTTCCAGAGAAAACTGAAGTGAATGGTGGCCATGGAAGTGATTTTCTCCTCTCTTCAGATCTGTCTCCCGTGCCTCCTCCCCCATCTATTTTGTGCTAATGATATGCTTATATAGGGTAGGAAAGAAACCCTAATGTCCTCTTAATTTCCGTATAAAAAAATCGCCTAAATTTTAGAACTCATCTTGGCAGCCACATACGCCCTTAAGGATTTCGAATTTAGAAATTCTTATTAGAGACAAAGTTATATCCCTTTAAGATAACTTTCTAATGCATTAGGAATCACATCAATCTGATATGTGAGTAAAAAGTTACAGTCAAAAGACTAAAGTATGTCAAGACTGTCTCCTAGCAAATTCCGGACTTGGACTTCTTGTGATTTCATTTTGTGATTTTTTTTCCTTTTTCTTTTCTTCCAAATTGCTCTCAAACCCCATAAATGTCCTCCTTTGAATTTGACTGGGCTTGACTTGCTCTTTTATAAACTCTGAAATTAAACATAAAAAACTGCTTAGGAGTACTCCAATGTAAATAGAAACTCAATTTAAGAATACACATTAATTCTTATGATTTCTATTCACATTTTAGCATTTTAATCCAATAATAGGGTATTTAGAGTGCACTTTCGCACACTCATCACACCCCCAACTTACTCTTTACTAGTCGCTAGTAATTTTCATGTCAAAACAACGAAAGAGACAAAAAAAAATCACATACAAAGGCCATCAAGTCCCACTTTCCAGATTCACATATCAAAACAATCTAAGGAATCCAATAACCCATTAAGATCAATCCACCTATAGCAATTCACAGAGTGTGTGTGTTTTCCAAGCCATAATCATCTTACCACTAACCTTGACACATGCAACATCAAAAACGTCTCAAACAAAATATTCAACTCCATAACTCATGGGTATAGATCACACTTCTCACTTCATGTACTCTCCAACTTTTCAGATCATCAAATAATAATGTTTTTCCTTCTTCTTCCTCTTCTCTTTTATTTTTCAACAATTTGATGGACAAACACATGCCACTTTAGTATTCTTTCAATTTCTACCAACCTTTTCTTCTTCTTTTTTCTTTTTTTTTTCCTTTCAGAGCTCACTCAATTGAACACTTTGCAACTTGTACTCTTCTCTTTTTTTCTGTCTTCTTTTTTTTTTTAATTGACAATGATAAAACAAAAGAAAGAAAATTCAAATTCCACACCAAGTATACACTTGGAAGTAAAAAGGGTAAGAAAATCAGTGTATAGGTTATACTCCAATGTGGAGAGGCATGGATGATATGAGCATATGAAAAGAAAAATCTACATGTATTTATTAGCTCAAAGTTGGCTACTAGGGGTCTATGATGGAAAGGGTTAGCTTGAAAGGCTCAAACGTTGATCCTAAGTTGACCTTCGTCATATCCCAAGTATATCGACCATCTTACTACAAACTGTGACACCCCCAAATCCCCACTTTAACACCGGACAAAACAAAACAAAATAACTTAAAACAAAATAAATAAAACAAATAAACAACATACTTGCAATTCAAATAAAATCAAATCAAACCAAACCAAATGGAATTAAATAAACTAAATTCAAATCAAATAAAATCGAATCCAGTTAAAGAAAAACAATTCAACTTAAATAAATTAAAATAATTTTAACACCAGCTTTTAAAACTTTCTGGTACTCCACCTATGGGACATATGGTTTTACCCAGAGCCGAACCGCTCTGATACCACCTGTGACGCCCCCAAATCCCCACGCACGGACACGGGAAAATCGAGACGTCCGGATGATGACATCACGGGTCACCACCCTAACGACGTGTGCCAAGTGTGTGCATAGGCAACAAAGTGCACGAGAAAAACGCAGCGAAAAGCAAGTCAATAACTAAGTACCAGAATTTTTCTTGTTTAATACAAAGCTATTCCAAAACGTACATAAATAAAATATTACAAAACACGCATATAATAAAATATCAAATACAAAGCATAACTTCAGCAACCCGGCGGAGCCGCATCCTCGGGCTCAGCCTCCTCCTCCTCATCCTCGAACTCTGTACCAAAAGCTACGGAACCAAAAATGGTACCGCAGGTAAGTAAAACCTAAACACCACCAGATAAAAACACATAGAACTCAAACAACATGAATGCAAGAAAAGCCAAAGCACATGTCCCGCAAAGCCAAAGCCAAAGCATAACTTGAAGAGAGATTGTTGAGTCGCCATGTGTAGTGGATAATAAAATCTTGAAAGTGGAAGTTTGAGAATCAACGGTGATTAGCCTAAACAGGTACGTATGGTAATAAGCAGTAGAAGTCAGGAGGGTAGTGCCATAGTTTTGATGGATTGGAGGTTTGAATAGCATGGCCTATCTTGAGATTTAATTTTGTATGCAATTGAACGAAATAGTCGTGCTAATATTAGGGTTATGAGAATAGAAGTAGGTAAGTGAGTTTATAAGAAGGGTTTATTAAGGTTATCGTGAATTTAATCGTGGTTCGTAGTGAATTTAGTTATTTCTAAATTAGACGATATTCAGAATTTAGGTGATGATCTTGAAAGTGTAAGTTGTTAGGTAGGAGTTATAGGTGCTTTATTAGTTGGTCGGGACGGATTCGAGCCCTATGTTCTTTATCTTAGATGAGATTGGCGTATTTTGAGATAATGATACTTGTTTTTAATTTGGAAGGTTGCAATTGATTGATATCGTCTTCTTTGTTGATGATCATGGGTGTCGTTGCGGAATTTTGATTTAGTTAAGGTAGCTAGAGATAATTGAGGAAATAGGAGTGATAGTTCATGATTAGGTGTGCTAATTTTGAGTAATTAGTGATGACTTAAAATTTCGAGAAGGAGCTTGTAATTGGAGAGTAATATTTTGTTTGGGCGAATTATGTTTATTGATTGTTTATTTTGGAAGTGACTATTAGGTTACCAAGATATAGTATACAACGAAAGTTTCGATGATATAGCATGAAGGTTGATTGAGGTTAATACAATTCATTCTAAGAAGTAATAATTTTTAGAATTTTCTTGGGTGTGGTTTTGAAGTTCTTGACGATATGGTGATTCCGGTTTACGTGGCTGCTTTAGGAGTTCTAGACGTGATGCGTCGCTGGGAGACTAGTACGAATATGATGGGATTGCTTTAGGAGTATAATTGGAGAGATCTTTAATCATACTTGTGTGGAAATGGCTGATGGTATGATTTTCTCAAGTATACTCTGAGTTGCGTAGTGTATCCTACTTGGCGCTGATGTTGATCTCACAAATTTCGAGGACGAAATTTATTCTAAGGAGAGGAGGATGCGACACCCCGTTTTTATGTATATTTGCACTGAAGGAATATTTTAATTTAATTAATATAATAGTTCTTTTATTTTAAATTATCGAATTTTAATTGGATTTTAATTGCAGTTGAATTTAAATTGCTGTTTAATTTATTTTAGCTTGTCTTTGGATTTAAATTAAATAGTTTGTTTTTACTAGTTAATTATTATATTTTAGCTTTACGTTGTGTTTAAAATATTTTCTTAGTTTTATTACTTTTAAACTTATTTTCGTTAGATCAGTTGTTAGACTCCAGAGGTGAGGATTGTACCTTATTTCTTTTCTTTTCTTTTTCTTTTTCCCTTTTTCCTTTTCTTTTCTTCTTTCCTTTCTTTTCTTCTTTCTTTTCTTCTTCTTTTTCTTCCCGTTTTCCTCCTCTCCCACGTACGCACAGCTGCCCCTTTTTCTCATTCCCGTTGCGCCACTTTGACTGGCCAGTTCTCTGCCGTCCGGCCACCGTTTGGTGCACCGTCACCACCATTCTCTTCCCCTTCCACCAGAGATCATCCCCACCAATTTTCAGAGCCATCGGACCAGCCGTTAGCTTTCGAGAGCCGCCAGAAGTCGCTGCACCTGCTCTGTTTTTGCCCCTGTCGCCGGTTGCTTTCGCAGCCCAGAACCGCCGCTCGCCAGCGGCGTGGCCTACACCACCCACCCAGTTTTCTTCCCCTCTCACCGGTGAACATCCCCACCAAGTTTCACCTCCATCCGAGCCACCGTTAGCCACCACGAGCTCCTCCAAGCCATACGGTTTTTCACCGATTCCGGCGCCGTCGCACCACCTCCGGCCACCATCTTTTCACAACTTCTTCCCCTACCTCTTGCCGACCTAAACCACTCATTTCCGACCTTGATCCATTGCCGGAGCAGCTCCCACGAGCTCAACTCCGTTCAGCCCCTTTTTGGCCTTCGACCGCCATTTCCACCACCACCCACGGCCAAAACTCATTTCCTTTAGCTTCATAAATATCTCAAGACCATTCCCTATCAATTTCGTGCCTTGGTTTGTCCCCGTTCGAAAATGGATAATTTATTACCCACGGCAACAGTGTAAATTACACTGTTACGTTGCTTTTCTTCCGCCGTTTGCAACGCCGCAAGCTTTCTAAAAATACCATATAGCGCTATAAGTATTTTCCAAACCCTATTTTCAGATTTAAACATATATTGCTCATTCAATAATTTATTGCTGCTGGTTGGTTGATTCCGAACTGAGTCCGAGGAGTTCGGGGGTCGGATGGATGGAGGACGGAGTTGCTTGATTTATTGTATTATGGTTGGTTGTTTGTTTTGTGCATTGATAATTGCATTTGCATGGTGCATGCACGTGTATTTTATTTTATTTGAGAAATCCTGTTTTGTTGGCGTGAATGGATTTTCGGGTGCGTGTGTCTCACGAGCCCAAGCCGGGATGGGTTATTATCTCGGTGGAGCTCCTCTGGTCACTCAGGAGTGGATAATACTGAGTGACGTCCCCTGAGTTGTCGCTGGGCGACGACGGGAGCGGGGCTAGAGGATGGCCCGGCCAGGTACGCGCGGGGCGCGAGTCTGGGCATCGCTCTACTCACCGACTCTGTGGCCCTTCGCTGGCGAGGGCTAGAGGATGGCTTGGCCAGGTACGCGCGGGGCGCGAGTCTGGGCATCGCTCGTTTAGGTGTCACATGCGTGGTCGTTACCTGCGGTGTGGCACAAAGCTAGGGTGTGCGGATGATCCCTAGGGGATATCATGGTGCATGCATAACCGGAATGTTTTTATGGTTTTCGGATGTGGGCCATTTTCTGGGAAAATGGCGATGTTGGTTTTTCGAGGCTTCTGATCCATTTTCTGGGAAAATGGTGGTTTGGGCCATTATCTGGGATAATGGCGAGGCATGGTTTTTAAGGATATGTTTTTATGGGCCAAATGGGTGTTTTTTTTTGGCGTGCATGGTAAAAATGTGGTTTTGTGGGACATGTGCTTTGGCTTTTCTTGCATATAATGTTGTTTGAGTTCTATGTGTTTTTATCTAGTGGTGTTTGGGTTTTACTTACCTGCGGTACCATTTTTGGTTCCGTAGCTTTTGGTGCAGAGTTCGAGGATGAGGAGGAGGAGGCTGAGCCCGAGGATGCGGCTCCGCCGGGTTGCTAAAGTTTTGCTTTGTATTTGATATTTTATTATATGCGTGTTTTGTAATATTTTATTTACGTACGTTTTGGAATAGCTTTGTATTAAACAAGAAAAATTCTGGTACTTAGTTATTGACTTGCTTTTCGCTGCGTTTTTCTCGTGCACTTTGTTGCCTATGCACACACTTGGCACACGTCGTTAGGGTGGTGACCCGTGATGTCATCATCCGGACGTCTCGATTTCCCCGTGTCCGTGCGTGGGGATTTGGGGGCGTCACACAAACCATGTAATGATATGCTCAAAAGTAGTGCTTAATTCAACAGATCAATGAACGCTTACCAAAATTTACTGCATTTGTATGCTCTCAATCATCTTCAAACTCACATGAATACTTAAGCAAAAGAGTTCTCTAGCTACATGTGTCAAACCACCATCTTACTACAAAGCTTGGATGAGTGCATTAAGGGTTCTGTGAATGCCTAAGCAAAAATGATTATGGTGGGTTTGGTGAATTCACGAAAATGGATATGAATGAGAATGAGTATACATGTGAAAAGGATGCAGGTGTGATGCAAATTTAAAAGAATTGACACATGAAAATATGCCATAGAGTTCCAACAAGTATTTTAGATATTGAATTTGCACCACCACCCCCAACTTAAATGAAACATTGTCCTCAATGTTTAAGAATCAAAATTGAATGGAGAGTAACTGAAAAGGATAGAATACACCTAATGAGTGACGATGGTAGCTCGCTAAGCACCAAAGATGATAACCTGAAATGACAAAATGAAACTAACCTACAAACAAAGACAAAGAAAACAACAGCAAACAGAAAGGAAAAGAAAGAAAACAAAAGAAAAAAATAAAACAAAATAAAACAAAACAAATAAAGAAAAACATACCTGGGTGGTATGGTCAAGTTTCATAGACCGGATGCACAAGTGGAATGTCTTCCACTTCCAGAACTTGCACATCAATTAATACTTTAAGGTGTTGACCATTTACTTTAAAGATCCGACCATCCTTAGGATCTTCTATTTCTACCGCCCCCGTTTTCAAAAATATTTTTCACTACAAATGGGCCAATCCACCTAAACCGAAGTTTTCCTTGGTGCTTGTTAAATCCAAAATCATATAAGTAAATTCGGTCATTAGGTTCAAACCTCTTCCTAAGAATATTTTTATCATGAAACGCTTTCATTTTAACCTTATAGACTTTAGACTTAGGTAAATGTTTCAATTTAACTCTTGGTACTTCCATACTTACAGGAATTTGTTTTCCACCTTTCTTAGGCAACTCCTCAAATTTCTGTTGCCAAGCCTGTGTGACATAATCCTGAGTTTCATAAAAAATAGCACAAATATCAATAACATCAGATGAATCACTAATAGTATCAAACTTAGAATTCAGAAGGGAATATTCAAGGGGATCAAAATCATTAGTTGTGTGAACTCCCTTGTCTATGAGTGCATCAATCATGTACGTTTGGTGGCACTCATCATCTGTTGGTTGTTTCTCAATATGGAAGATGTTGACCTCCATGGTCATGTTTATAAAAGATAGTTTCATTAACCCATTCCTGTAATTTATAAGTGCATTAACTGTAGTAAGGAAAGGTCTACCTAATCTGAGAGGAACCTTAGAGTTAGACTCAACAATTGATTGAGTGCCCAAAATTAAGAAATCAACAGGATAATAAAACTTGTCAATTTGGATCAAAACATCCTCAATTATCCCTCTCAGTTTGTTAACTGAATGATTAGCCAACTAAAGCACAACAAAAGTGAGCTTAATTTCATCCAAACCAAACTGTAAATAAATGGAATAAGGCATCAAATTAACACTAGCTCCTAAATCTAGCAAGGCTTGTCCAAACTCATGATTCTCAATACTACATGCAATCATTGGACAACCAGGATCCTTGTACTTAGGAGGAATTCGATGCTCAATTAGAGCACTAACTTGCTCTGTCAGAAATGCTGTCTGGTTAACATAGTGCTTCCTCTTAACTGTACACAAAGCTTTAAGAAGTTTTGCATAAGGGGGAACTTGTTTAATAACATGCAAAAGAGGAAGGTTAATCTTTACCTGCCTGAGGTTCTCCAAGATTTCATTACCAGAATCTAAAGTTCGTATACCAGATTTTAAAACTTGAGGAAATGGTACCATAACTGGACTCTTGATTACCTCGGCTTCCTTGGGGAACTTGGTACTATCATTACTTTGTTCTTCTTCAACATCCTCTGGCTTATCAGTTGTTGAGATGTGTAAGGACTTACCACTTCTTGTCACAATGGTATTGACCTCTTTCAAATTTTTTTGAACCATATGCTGACCTTGGGGTCCGAATTGAGCTTGAGAAGGAAGCTTGCCACGCTCATTCAAACTCAAGGAGCTCATTCAACAACCTGCATAATCAAATATTCAAACTTTTGATTAGTTTTACTCTGTACCTCAATAAAAGCATGTAAAGTATCTTCTAAGGGGCTCCTAGAAGATGAAAGTGAAGGATATGATCTAGGGGATTGTGCAGGCTACTGGTTTTCAGATTTCCAACTAAAATTGGGGTGATTATGCCACCCAGGATTGTAGGTATCAGAGAAAGGTGCAATAGGCGTGTGTTGGCTTTAAGTCCTTAGTCTTTAAAACCTCTAACTCCCTAGTGAGCATCTCTACCTTAGCCTTTAGATTATCCTCTTCTCTAAGATAGTAAATTCCACCACCATTTAGGTTTCCTACAGGTCGTGACCTATTTGTGCTCTCAGTAGCACTAGGCTCAGTCAAAGTGTGAGCTTTTTCAGCAAGCTTATTGAGGTATTCTATGGCCTCATCAAGATCTTTTTGTAAGAACTCACCATTACATATCATCTCCACAAATTGACTCTCTCTAGGTGTAAGTTCCTCATAAAAATAGCTCACTAAGCGCCAATTCTCATATCCATGGTGAGGACACATACTCAATAGCTCCTTAAATCTCTCCCAAGACTAATACAAAGTCTCACTGTCCTTTTGTGCGAAGGTGGAGATTTGCATTTTTTAAAGCATTGGTCTTATGTTGGGGAAAGTATTTATTAAAGAAGACCCGAGTCATCTCATTCCATGACCTAATAGATTGTAGTCTCAATGAGTATAACCAACTCTTAGCTCTATCCTTCAAAGAGAAATGAAAGAACTTAAGTCTCACAATGTCATCAGTTGCATTTTGAATATGAAAAGTTGCAACTACTTCCTCAAACTCCCTAATGTGCACATATGGATTTTCATTTTCCAAGTCATGAAAAGTAGGGAGTAACTGTATCATCCCTATTTTAAAATCCAATTGGCGAGTATTAGCTGGAAATATCATGCATGATGGTGTGGTTGTGCGTGTAGGGTGGAGGTAATCTTGAAGGGTCCTAGTGGGTTGATCTTCATGTTCACTTATTTCCTCAGAATTAGAAAATTTATCAAACAAATTATTAGAAAAATTAGGCTTTGAATCTAACTCTAACAAAGGTTTGCAAGAAAACCGACCAAAGGCGTCTCTATATCTGTGCATGCAAGGTAAAGAAAAACGCAACACTAAAAAACACTACAAAAAGAAAATAAAATAAAGATGCAGCAACCTAAAAGAGGGAATGAAGTTACCGTATTTACAAACTATTGAAAAGAAAAACTATCTGACAATTCTTCTACCATCTCCCAAGCAACAGCGCCAAAATTTGGTTATGCCCAAAGAATAATACGGTAGTCGTAGCACAACTTTGGGGTATTGATTACACAGGGAGACAATTTAAAAGAATAGCAGGAGGAACAAAGAAACTAAAGGAAAAATATTAAATAAGTTATGGAGAACAAAGATTAATTTTAACTATAAAATAATAGTTAAGCAAAGTGATTAACGGAAAAAGTATTCAAATTTGATGAACAGCAGAGTGTCGGGAATCCCTTGCACAAATCTGGTATTTTAATTATTCTTAATTCATTGGATAACTCAATTAGGAACGCTATTTATGAAATTCCCAATTGGAAGGTATAGATTTATAAACTAAAATTAAATCAAATGTAACCCTTTGAAAAATCATTCACCACTTTTAAAATATGTAAATTACTATCTCTATTGAGAAAATCCAACGACGAAAATATACTTAGAGAGTGATATTGCAGCAAAAAATTAAATCAACATAGATAAATAATTGATCCAAACATAATCAAAGAACTAATCCATTCAATAGAAAAAGCATGACTGAATTCATAAATAGAATAAATTCTATGATTATTCGGAAAAGAAAACATCAACGATGAATTGAGAATGATAGAACAAAAGAGTTTAAGCAATTAAAAATCAAATATATGAATTAAAAATAAATTAGAAATACCATCTAACGTATAAGTTCATCCCTAACCCTACTTGAGAATTTAGTTATCCATAAACATAATGGATGACAAAAATTTCCAAAGAAAACTAAAGTGAATGGCGACCATGGAAGTGATTTTCTCATCTCTTCAGATCTTCCTCATGTGCCTCCTCCCCTCTCTATTTTGTGTTAATGATATGCTTATATATGGTAGGAAAGAAATCCTAATGTTCTCTTAATTTCCGCATAAAAAAATCGTCTAAATTTTAGGACTCATCTTGGTAGCCACGTATGCCCTTCAGGATTTTGAATTTGAAAATCCTTATTAGAGATAAAGTTATAGGGATTTAAGATAGATTTCTAATTCATTAAGAATTGCATCAATCCGATATGTGAGTAAAAAGTTACAGTCAAAAGACTAAATTATGTCCAGACTATCTCCTAGCGAATTTTGGACTTGGACTTCTTGTGGTTTCATTTTGTATTTTTTTTTCCTATTTCTTTTCTTCTAAATTGCTCTCAAACCCCATGAATGTCCTCCTTTGAATTTGAGTGGGCTTGACTTGCTCTTTCATAAACTCTGAAATTAAACATAAAAAACTGCTTAGGAGTACCCCAACGTAAATAGAAACTTAATTTAAGAATACACATTAATTCCTATGATTTCTATTCACATTTTAGCATTTTAATCCAATAATAGGGTATTTAGAGTGCAATTTCCCACACTCATCAGGCAGTAAAGGCAAGAATGTATAATCAAAGTCATAAGCAAGCATAAAATAACTTGACATGTAACGTGATAAAAACTAATATAACTTGAACTAAAACGTGAATAGAACTTGAAACTTGACATGACATGAAATTAACGTGAATAACATGAACCTATAGTGAACGTGAACTTGAAACATGACTGAATGTGAAATACATGAACTTGAATTGAGACATTGACATAACTTGAACTTGAAACATGACTGAATGTGATATACATGAACTTGAAATCTTGTTTAATAAGCATGATAATAAAAGTTACCATATGGGTGCTACATGGGTCCTTTAGAGCCGTGTGTCCGTGCCGATTACCACACCACAACATAGGTACCTACACCAGCTGTAAGTGCATTAATATATGTGCCAGTTCATAAGTATCTGTACTTGTTGTGAACACACGTATTGTACGTGCCAGTTTATAGGTAATTGTATCGGCTATGGAAACACGTACTGTACATATCTCATGTAAGGTATCTACACCCGCACGAGTACATATAACATAAAATTGAAATGTGGGTGGCACCATAGGCATTGGTGCCTGCTGCGCTTCAGTGACCAGTTAATTAGTTCCCATTTGCAGTTCATTATCTTTACATTGTCAACCCAGAGAATTTCACACTAGTTTAGACACTCCAATGTGAACAAAGAAGTTCCACTAGGGTCATGATAGACGTATTCAGATTTGACATGACTTGAAGGCTATTCTTGAGATACACAAATTGTACTTGAGATAAAACTTGACATGAAACGAAAGGATAGAAGCCCTGATATAGCGTAAGATGACATGAATGTGAGATGAAAGATAGACGTACTATGGGACAAAATATTTCATAGCTTGACATAATATGTAATAGACAACATTTCAAAACATGACATAGCATATAACAGACAATAATATGACATAACATGGCATAACATGTAATAGAAAATACTATGTGACATAACATAGTGTAATAGATAGCATTATTTAACATCACATACTTGTAACAGATTGAAATAAAAGACATAATAAATTATGTAGCATATAAGTATTTCACGACAGAATATTATGTGTAACAAATAATCATAAAGTGACATGACATAATATGACATATATGATAACATACATACATAAACTTTAGGCTCCTTACCTATCACACATATAGTAATCCAATAGTAAGTTAAGAGCTAACTTGTAATGATCGTTGCATTTGATGAAGCAAAGCACGAAATACAAGAAAATGTAAGTAGGAGTTCTAAATGTTAGAAACTTTATCATTAATGATTTAAAAATATGAAAAATGCTAAGTTAGAGTAAAATTACCATTTTACCATCTATCTGTAGAAAAATGACCATTTTATCCCTAATTTAATAATTTCACATCCTAACTTTAAAAGTCACCAAAATTTACATTCCTCATGTAAATTTGTTTCCTAAACTCAAACATCAACTTAGAAAAAATTAAACCAAACACAACAATGAAAAGCATCATTGGGCCGAAACTTCCAAAGGCCAAATCTCTTTATTTTTTTTGCAATTTCTTCTGACTATAAAGAGCTTTGCTATTCATAAGCCACATACACCACACACCATACAATTTTTTCTTTTATTTTTTTCTTTTTTTAAATTTTTTTTATTTTTGTTTTTCATTAAATAATTTAATTATTCTACTCATTATCCATATATCACACATTTGGTAAGAGAAAAAATTTCAAAAAATTATAAAAAGAGTGGTGTGTGGTGTATTAGGCTTATGAATAGAATTTTTCAACTTCAAAACTCATGACCAAACCGAAATTTTGCAACAAAGATCCTACAATCCTAAGTTTAAAAACATCCTTAAAAAGTCCAACAAAAATATACTTCTCATAAACACTAAACTTTTTAGCAAAAAGATACAAACTTCTAACCAAAACGGAAACTCTTGAATCTCAAGTTTTTTACCTTTTTCAAAACATCTAAAAACTTCCAAAAATCTAAACATTTCTTCTAACATGTTCATAACACATTACTAAAAATTAACATGATTTAAATGAATGAATCGTAGTCACGAATAATCACAAAATCTCACTTGAAGTACTCGGCTCCAATACTTGGTCAAAAACAAAATTTTTTCTAAACTTTACTTTGATCAAACACTTGTTCCGAGGCATACCGTGGCAAGATATTCAAACCAAAACATCATATGGCTTAAAAATGTATCATAAAGAAGATCCAATCATTAAGATCAAAATCACATGACTAAAAATAAACCAAAACATGGATCTAACCGAAAATATCAAACTTTTGATTTAACCGAGTATTCTCTTGTATAAAAATTCATATTTTTGAAAATAACACCAAAACTCTTCAAAATAAAAACCTAACATGTAGAGAAAAAGGCTTAGTATCATTAAACTAATTTATCAAGACCATTCGAGTAAGAATAGACCACAAAATGTTAAAATGTTATTATAATATAAACTATTTCTACGTTTATAGATCTAAGAAAATATTTTATCAAAAGCTTTAATCATGCAACAAATCTTTAACAAACATTTTATAAACATGTTGACAACACTCCATAAAAAGTTCAGACCAAAATCTATCCATTAACTTGGTTAGAAATTCCAAAATACAACATACTATATAGTTTATCGCCCATATTGACATTTCCATAGTTAAAATAACTTTTGACCAATCCAACGACCATGAAATTAGACACAAATACTAACAACTTTAATGAAGGAATTATTGTGAGAAAATATTTAAAATCGTTCAAAAAAAACACACAACAAGTCACAGAAAAATACCTGAGAGAGCTTCTAAGTGTTCTCTCCAACAAGGGAAATGAAAAGGGGTGAAAATGAGTGAAAGGATGATTTGCACGCCTAATAAAATTTTGAAAAGTGAAGTATGGACTTGAGTGACACCTTGATGGTTGGTGATTAGGTCACAAAAAGGTGCAAATAGTGAGTGGTTTTTAGCCAAGAAAACTTCCAAGAGAAGGGCAGTGGTGAGGTAACCTTCTCCTCTCAAATCATGCCCAACTTTGGGGTTGTCATAAGCAGTAGAGGATCATCCTTGAGTGGGTAGAAACTCCGCAAGAAGCTTTGCCAAGGTGTCCAAAATTCATGAGCCTTAATGGACCTTATATAAGTATGCTTCATTTGGGATTTAAAGAGGGTTTGGGATGTTATTAAGCCCAAATATTATTTGCTTTGGCCCAATCAAGTTTCCAATGTTTAAAGGATTAGACAATGATGTCATAACATGAATTTGAGGAATTAATAGCATGTGAAAGTGACGTAATCAAATGCTTAAACACAATGCTAGAAATCGAATCAAATGGTTTGAAGGCCAACTTTAGGGTTTGGGGAAACCGTTTAGGGTTTCAGACTCCACCAAGATTTTTGGGTTTCAATTAAATTCCAAGTATTTAGGATTTCACTAGGGTTGCAACCCTCTTTGATCTGGCACCAATCTGGATGGTTGGATGGAATAGGGTTTTACTTAGGTGGCATGATTCCACATCTTGAGTTCCTTCGCATTTCCATCTCATTGTTCCTCTTGGTACTAAGTGTCCAATACTACTCACCAAGTGTGGCTAAGATCTTACCAAGTGTCTAAACAAAACTTCTCTAACCTAATTTGGATATTCCATATTGTGACTTTGAAAATACTGCACTTGGCGCACTATTGAGATTACTATTCAGTTTGGGAAAAGTGAAAATAAACTTTGTATTTGAAAATCCTAAACATACACACTAACCTAATTATGTGATTTGCTTATCGAAATTTAACTCCAAAGTGCCTTGAAATAAACAAAATGCATTTTTTGAACAAGCATTTTGTCCAAAAACCAAAAATGGGTATACTGCACCATAAAGTTCTAAATACTCAACATAGTCTAATGGCGAAAACCATATCATATTCTGAATTTTCTAACTATCTTAAACAAATAAAATCATGTTTCTAGCACCATAGTGAATGGTAATACTAACTATGCTGACAAACTAAAACCTATGCAATTGATCAATTTGTGAAAACTTACGGAGTTTTCAGATGGTTTTTAAAGCTTAAAAAATTCCACCATTGAATTTCTAGCAATCTGTTACATCCTTCCCTCCTAAAAAAAAGATTTCATCCTCAAAATCAACGCAAGTACTAACCATCAATAATACTAAGGACAGGATGTTGCTCACCAAGCCTACTATCCATCACTGGACATATCATCGCTGGTCAGTGCCGATGGGGGTGAGTTGATGTCTATCGACATAACATGTTGTGGCAAGTAGTAGAACACATCATCATCCGAATCATATGCCAAATTGCTGAAATTTCCTGGGCTGAAGTGTTGCTCGACCGCTTCATCATCGTTGTCTAGTACATGACTATCTACTAGCAATCATCTGTGACGAGTAGATGATCTTGACATTGCTAGGTCAATGTTGGTAGCTGCGGTGGTCTCCTCCACTGCTCTGCTAGACTCAACTTGGTCCCATGTCATCCTCGCTTGAAACTGTTGGTCTATCCATGTAGTCTGGTGTAGAGGCAGGTAAAGTTCTTCATGAGGTAACACCTTCCTCTTGTAGCCCACACAATTCTTATCTATAACCATCACATGGTTACACAAAATAGCAAGTAACCAAAAATAAAGAGAATATAACATGCACAAGGTTACTGCCTAACTTTAACAAGTTCTAATCTAACCTTTTAGGATACTAAATCGCTACTTTTCTTGCTTCTCAAAGAGTTGTTCACCACAACTATTTCTACCATTAAGATTCTGCCATTCCTAAACTCTCTCTCTAATAAATAATTTGCACTGGAATCCTTCCACAAACTAGGTTAAGTTGTACTAGCATACTCTCTAAATGTAAAACAATAAGTGTTCACTTAATTCAACTTATAAGAATTTAATCCATGCATAACTTAATTCAGTTTCTCTATTTCCTCAAGGAATCCTATCAGCCTGGGACTAGCTTACTCCTTCATAATCAAAACAAGTTATTCCTTCTCCAAGATGGCACCTTGATAATCGTTCAAGTATTAATCTAATCCCCAGATTTTCTCTCTTATGATTGGCATGACTCTTATATCCATCATGAGTTTCTTCTTATTCTGACTCTATTTAAAAAGATATGTTCCTACTATTCACATAAATCCTCAAGACCAAGATTTTACACCCCACATATTTGTCTCTGATATAAGGGCGATCTATGTTTCCATAAACAAAATAGTTCACCAAAAACCATTTAATCACAACTGGATAAAATTTCTATCATAAGTGAATTCTACTAAGGATCAGGCTTCTCCCAATCACTTTACTCTTTTGAACACAAATTCCATCGTATCCTTAGAATAAAAACAACCTCCAATATGTGGAATGAATTACAACCTCCAATACGTGGAATACTAATTCATTCTCCTTTAATATCCTTTCTCGTACTACTAAAAAGGTATTCTATATATGCATTGGTATGAACAATACTACTCCTAATAAGAATTTTTAGTCTTACCACCTGACAACAATTCAGATTCTAAATTGAACTCTCGTGCAATACCACAATCACTTAAAACAAGGACTCGCTTGAACCAAACATCATAGTTTCTACAAACCTCAATGGCTTGACATTACTCTAAAACAAAAATAATGCAATAATGCCATCAAATAAAATCCATTCAACCTTAACTAAGCTTAACAATACATAGGTTCGGAGGATGACATTTGCTTGTTCTGTTCCTAAGACGTCGTCATCTACCTTTCCAGGAGTGAGTGCATACATGAGTTGGTACTAGAGGCCATGGCTTTGGTTTGGAACAGTCCCATTTCTCCATGCTCTCCTAGGACAAATTTTTATCAAGTGGTCAAGTTGGCCACAACCGAAACAAAGTCCTAAGGTAAGTTTGCACTTCCCTCCACGATTCTTACCACACATTCCACACATTGTGTGTGTGGTCGGTGCCTTGCTGGTGGTAGCTTTAATGCTCTGAGGCTTAAAAGGGCAATCTTTGATTGGATGACCTGATTATGCCTAAAGAATAATGCGGTAGTTGTAGCACAGTTTTGGGGTGTCGATTTCACAGGGAGACAAATTAAAAGAATAGCAGACAGAACAAAGAAACTAAGGTAGAATATTAAATGATTAATGGAGAACAAAAATTAATTTTAAATGTAAATTAAAGTGAAGCAAAGTTATTAACGGAAGAACTAATCAAATTGATGAATAGTAGAGCGTCGAGAATCCATTGTATAGTTCTGGTACTTTAATTATTCTTAATTCATTGGATAACTCAATTGAGAACTCAATTCTCAAAATTTCCAATTGGGAGGTATAGATTTACAGATCAAAATTAAACCAAATGTAACCCTTTGAAAAATCATTCACCACTTTTAAAATACATAGATTAATATCTCTATTGAGAAAATCCAACGATGACAATATACTCAGGGAGCGATATTGTAGTAAAGAACTAAATCAATATAGATAAATAATTGATCCAAACATAATCAAGGAACTAATCCATTCAATAGAAAAAACATGACGGAATCCATAAACAGAATAAATTCTATGATTATTCGGAGAAGAAAACATTAATGATGAATTGAGAATGATAAAACAAAAGAGTTTTAATAATTAAAAATCAAATAGATAAATTAAAAATACCATCTAATGTGCAATTTCATCCCTAGTCCTACTTGAGAATTTAGTTACCCATAAATATAATGGATAACAAAAATCTCCAGAAAAAACTAAAGTGAACGACAGTCATGGAAGTAATATTCTTCTCTCTTCAAATCTGCATCTTGTGCCTCTCCTCCCCTTATATTTTGTGCTAATGATATGCTTATATAGGGTAGGAAAGAAACTCTAATGCCTTCATAATTTTTTATTTAAAAAATCGCCTAAATTTTAGGACTCATCTTGGCAGCCACGTAAGTGTTTCAGGAGTTCGAATGTGGAAGTCCTTATTAGAGACAAATTTATAGACCTTTAATATATCTTTCTAATGCATCAAGAAAATATTAATCCAATATGTGAGTAAAAAGTTACGGTCAAAATACTGAAGTATGTCCGGACTGTCTCCTAACAAATTTCAGATTTTGACTTCTTGCATTTCCTTTTGTGATTTTTTTTTTCTTGAACCAAATTGCTCTCAAATCCCATGAAGCTCCTCCTTTGAATTTGACTGGGCTTTGACTTGCTCTTTTATAAACTCTAAAATTAAACATAAAAAACTGCTTAGGAGTATTCCAACATAAATAGAAATTCAATTCAAGAATACACATTAATTCCTATGATTTCTATTCACGTTTTAGCATTTTAATTCAATAATAGGGTATTTAGAGTGCATTTTCGCGCACTCGTCACACCCCCCAACTTACTCATTGCTAGTTCCTAACAATTTTCATGTCAAAACAATGAAAAAGAACAAAGAAAATTACACTCAAAGGTCACCAAATTCACACTTTCTAGATTCACCCATCAAAGCAATCTAAGGAATCCAATAACTCTACCACAAGCAATCCATCTATAGCCATCCACAGAGTATGTGTGTGTTCTAAACTATATCCATCTAACCAGAAGCCCTAACACATGCAGCATCAAGAATATCTCAAGCATAAGGTTCAACTCCATAACTCACGAGTATAAAAGTGTTTCGTGTTAGGATTCTCTATATGGAGTTGACAAGGGGTGTATACACACTCTCATGTGGAATTAAGCAATTGTGTACATGCAAAAAGCAAACATTGATCTTATGATAGGAACACTAACAAATGAGACTTCCACCAGTCTTTCCAACAGCTTACTTATGATCAAAACGATCAACACAAAACGTTGTAACATGGTTTGAGTTCGGGGCTATATGAAATAAAAAAGGGTGAAAGGGATTCAAAAACTTCCAAGTACATACAAAGGGAATTTTAATAAATATCTCAATAGACCACACTTCTCACTTGATGTACTCTCAAACTTTTTAGATCATTAAATAATAATGCTTTTCTTTCTTCTTCCTCTTCTCTATCTCTCTTCAACAATTTGATGGACAAACACATGCCACTTTAGTATTCTTTCCATTTCTACCAACCTTTTCTTTTCTTTTCTTTTTCTTTCAGAGCTCACTCAATTGAACACTTTGTAACTTGTACTCTTCTCTCTCTTTTTTTTCTTTCTACTTTTTTTTTAATTGAAAATGATAAAATAAAAGAAGGAAAATGAAAAATCCACACCTAGTATACACTTGGAAGTAAAAAGGGTAGAAAAATTATTGTATAGGTTATACTCCAATGTGGATAGGTATGGATGATATGGGCATAAGAAAAGAAAAAGCTACATATGTTTATTGGCTCAAAGTTTGCTACTAGGGGTCTATGATGGAAAGGGTTAGCTTGAAAGGCTCAAACGTTGATCCTAAGTTGACCTTCGTCATATCCCAAGTATATCCACCATCTTACTACAAACCATGTAATGATATTCTCAAAAGAAGTGCCCAATTCAACAGATCAATAAACGCTTATCACAATTGACTGAATTTGTATGCTCTCAATCCTCTCCAAACTCACATGAATACTTAAGCAAAAGAGTTCTCTAGCTGCATGTGTCAAACCACCATCTTACCCTCAAAGCTTGGATGACTGCATTAGAGGTTCTGCGAATGCTTCAGTAGAAAATGATTATGATGGGTTTGGTGAATTCACGAAGATGGCTATGAATGAGAATGAGTACATATATGAAAATGGTACAAGTGTGATGCAAAAAATTGACACATAAAAATACATCACAGAATTCCAACAAGCATTATAAATACTAAATTTGCACCATCGCCCCCCAACTTAAATGAAACATTGTTCTCAATGCTGAAGAATCAAAATTGAAAGGGGAGTAACTGACAAGGATAGAATACACCTAATAAGTGACGTGAGTAACTCGCTAAGCACCAAAAATAGTAAACTAAAATGACAAAATAAAACTAACATACAAACAAAGCCAAAGGAAACAACAACGAACAAAATGGAAAAGTGGTCAAGGTTGATAGACCGGATCCACAAGTGGAATGTCTTCCACTTCTGGAACTTGCCTATCAATTAATACTTTAAGGCGTTAACCATTTACTTTAAAGATCCAACCATCTTTAGGATCTTCTATTCCTACCGTCCCATTTGTAAACATATTCTTCACTACAAAAGGGTCAGTCCACCTAGGCCTAAGTTTTCCTGGGTGCTTATGGAGTTTAGAATCATATGAGAACACTTGATCATTAGGTTTAAATGTTTTTCTCAAAATATTTTTTTATCATGAAACGCTTTCATTTTAGCCTTATAGATTCTAGAGTTCGCATAAGCATCATTTCTCAATTCCTCTAACTCAGTCAATTGAAATTTTCTAAGCTTACTTACTTCTTCCATGTCAAAATTGAAATGCTTTATGGCCCAATAAGCTCGATACTCGAGCTTCATAGGTAAGTGGCAAGGCTTTCCAAAAACAAGCCTATAAGGTGACATGCCTAAGGGAGTTTTGAAAGCTCTACGGTAGGCCCAAAGCGCATCAACTAGACTTAAAGACCAATCTTTGCGATCCAGGTAGATTGTTTTTTCTAAAATTTGCTTAATTTCCCTGTTTGCAAGTTCTACCCGTCCACTTGTCTCGGGGTGGTAGGCTATAGAGATCTTATGTACCACTCCCTATTTTTCATCAAAGCCTCAAAAGAACGGTTGCAAAAACGTGTACACCGAACACTAATGATAGCATGTGGTGTACCAAATCGGGATAACACATTCTCTTTGAGAAATTTAATTACTGTCCTACTATCAATCTCTTGCAAGCTGCTGCCACTACCCATTTTGACACATAATCTACTGCCACAATAATATATTGATATCCAAAAGAATGAGGATATGGTCCCATAAAATCAATGCCCCAACAATCAAAATTTTCAATCACTAAAATTGGGTTTAAGGGCATCATATTACGACGGGACATAACTCTCAACTTTTGACACTTTTCACATGATCAACAATAGATGTTTGCATCCTTAATTATGGTGAGCCAATAAAATCCACACTGCAAAATTTTTGCAGTAGTTTTCTTCATTGAAAAGTGGCCCCCACAAGCTTGGGAGTGACAAAATTCCAAAACGCTAGCAATCTCTTTATTAGGGATGCAACACCTTAAAATTTGGTGAGGACATTATTTGAAAAGAAAATGGTCATCCCAATAGAAATTATGTACCTCAGTCATGAACTTCCTCTTGTCTAGAGCACTACAATACATTAGTATCTCACCTGTAACCAAATAATTCACAATATGAGCAAACCATGGTAGAAAAGTAATAGAAAATAAATGCTCATCGGGAAAATCATCCCTGATTGGTAGGTGGTCAAAGGCGTCCTTAAATGTGAGCCTCGAGAGATGGTCAGCCACCATGTTCTCCACTCATTTCTTGTCTTTGATAATGATGTCAAATTCCTGCAAAAGTAAAATACACCGTATTAATCGTGTCTTAGCATCCTTCTTTGTAAGAAGGTACTTAAGGGCTGCATGATCTATGAAAATAATAATAGGAGGGCCAATCAAGTAAGCACGAAACTTATCCAAAGAAAACACTATAACTAGCAACTCTTTTTCAGTGGTGGAGTAATTCATTTGAGCATTATTTAGAGTTCTACTAGCATAGTAAATGACAAAAGGCTTCCCCTCCCTTTGCTGTCCAAGAATAGCACCTATAGCAAAATCACTAGCATCACACATGATCTCAAAAGGTAAAGTCCAATCAGGTGGCTGCATTATGGGTACTGAGATAAGCTTGCCAATTAGATTTTTAAATGCCTCTTGACAATCTTGTGGTCACTCAAATGGGGCATCTTTAGATAGGAGTTCACATAGTGGTCTAGATATAGTGGAAAAATTCTGTATGAACCACCTATAAAAGCTTGCATGACCAAGAAAAAATCTCACATCCTTTACTATCCTAGGTATAGGTAACTTAGAGATTAATTCAATCTCAGTTGATCAACCTCTATCCCCCTAGAATAAATAATATGCCCTAAGACAATACCTGAAGGTACCATAAACTGGCATTTTTCACAATTCAAAACTAATTCCTTCTCCTCACAATGCATCAATACTCTCTAAATTTAATAAGCATGCATCAAAAGAAGATCCAAAAACAGTCAAGTCATCCTTAAAAACTTCCATGCAATTTTCAACCATGTCACTAAAAATGCTCATCATGCAACGTTGAAAAGTAGCAGGTGCATTATACAATCCAAATGGCATTCTATAAAAAGTATAAGTACTGAAAGGACAAGTGAAAATGGTTTTATCCTGGTCTTCTAACGCAATTTCAATTTGTTAATAACCAGAACAACCATCCAAGAAATAATAGAAGGGATGACCAGCCACATGCTCAAGAATTTGATCAATAAAAATGAGAGGAAAATGGTCTTTCTGGGTGGCAGCATTCAATTTTTTGAAACAATGTACATTCGCCACTCAGTTAAAAGTTTTGTAGGGACAAACTCTCACAGGTCATTCTTCACCACAGTAACACCTGACCTTTTAGGAACAACCTGTGTAGGAGTTACCCATTTGCTATCAGCAATAGGATATATGATTCCAGCATCTAATAGTTTCAACACTTCATTCTTCACCACTTCTTTCATAATGGGATTAAGCCTACATTCAGGGTCTCTACGAGGGCTAGTTCATTCCTCCAAATTAATCTTATGAGAACAGACCAGGGGACTAACACCTTTTATATCAGCAATGCTCCAACCTAAGGCTAACTTATACTCACTTAGGGTCCGAATTAATTTCTCACCTTCAGACATAGACAATTCATATGAGATAATAACGTGAAAAGTATCACCTGGACCAAGGAAAGCATACTTTAAACCTTTGGGTAAAGGTTTCAATTCAACTTTGGGTGCTTCCACACTTGAAGGAATTTGTTTTTCCAATTTCTTAGGCAACTCCTCAAACTTCGGTTGATAGGCCTAAGTGCAATAATCCTAAGTTTTATCAAAGATAGTACAAATATCAACTACATCAGATGGATTACTGATAGAATCAAACTTAGAATTAACAAGAAAATACTCAAGGGGGACAAAATCATGAGCTATAGAAACTCCCATTTCTATGAGTGAGTCAATCATGTATATTTGGTGGCTCTCGTCATCATCTTTTGGCTATTTTGCAATATGTAAGATATTCAACTCAAGAGTCATGTTTCCCAAAGAAAGCTTCATGAGCCCATTCCTGAATTAATAAGAGCATTAGCAGTGGTAAGGAAAGGCCTACCTAAAATCACAGGAATTTTAGAAGTAGTATCAACAACAGAGCTAGTGTCAAGAATTAGGAAATCAACAGGATAATAAATTTGTCAATTTGAATTAGAACATCCTCTATCACACCCCGGGGTACTTTGACTAAACGATTAGCCAATTGCAATAAATAGAATATGGCATTAGATTCGCGCTAGCTCCTAAATCTACCAAAGCTTGCCCAAACTTATGATTTCCAATACTGCATGCAATGGTTAGGCAACTAGGATCCTTGTACTTGGGAGGAATCCACTGCTCAATTAGAGCACTAACTTGCTCTGTCAAGAACGATGTCTTCTTCACATGGTGCTTCCTCTTAACTGTAAACAAATCTTTAATAACTTTTGCATAAGTAGGAACTTGTTTAATAACATGCAAAAGATGGAGGTTAATTTTTACCTATTGAAGGTTCTCCAAGATTTCATTGTTAGGATCCAAAGTTCACTTATTCAGTTTTAAAGCTTGAGGAAATGGTACCTTAACTAGGCTCTTTATTACCTCAGTTTCTTTGGGTAGCTCGGCACCACTATTGCTTTGATCCTCTTCCCCATCCTCTAATTTGTTCGTTGTTGGGATGTGTAATGACTTACCACTTCATGTCACAATGGCATTACATCCTTCAATTTCTCTTATGCCATGTGTTGACCATGGGGTACGAACTGAGCTTGAGAAGGGAACTTTCCTTGCTCATTCACACTCAAGGAGCTCATCAATTTGGACATATAACTCTTTATCTCTTTGTTTTCTTCAACAACCTACGTAATCAAAGATTCAAACTTTTGGTTACTCTTACCCTGTGCTCAATAAAAGCATGCAAAGTGTCTTCTAAAGGACTCCTAGAAGATGAAAGTGCATGATATGGTGCAGGATATGATCTAGGGGGTTGTGCAGGTTACTGGTTTTCGGACTTCCAGCAAAAATTGTGGTGATTGCGCCACTCCGGATTATAGGTATCAGGGAAAGGTGTAAAAGGTTTCTTGTATATATCTCAAGCATTACATTGTTTCTCATACATCCCTTTCATCTCAACAAATGTGGGACACTCTCGAGCAAGGTGATCTACCCTGCTACACACAAAACATGGTCCAAAAGACTTTGCATGATTAGCCACATGTGTTGCCTTTAAGTCCTTAGTCTTTAACATCTCTAACTACCTAGTAAGCATTTCAACTTTAGCCTTTAGGTTATCCTCTTCCCTGAGATGGTAAATTCCACCACCATTTAGGTTTTCTGCAGGTCGTGATCTATTTGTGCTCTTAGTAGCACCAGGTCCAGTCCAAGTGTGAGCTTTTTCAGCAAGCTCATTGAGATATTCTATGGCCTCAGGATCTTTCTGAAAGAACTCACCAATATACATCATCTCCACAAATTGGCACTTTCTAGGTGTAATTCCCTCATAAAAATAACTCATGGTGAGGACACATACTAAACAACTCATTAAATCTCTCTCAAGACTAATACAAAGTCTCACTGTCCTTTTGTGCAAAGATGAAGATTTTTCTTTTTAAAGCATTTGTCTTATATTGGGGAAAGTACTTATTAAAGAAAACTTGAGTCATCTAATTTCATCACCCAATAGATCGTGGTCTCAGTGAGTATAGTCAACTCTTAGCTCTATCTTTCAAAGAGAAAGGAAAGAATTTAAGTCTCACAATGTGATCAGTTGCATTTTGATTATGAAAAATTGCAACTATTTCCTCAAACTCCCTAATGTGCACATATGGGTTTTCATTTTCCAAGCCATGAAAGTAGAGAGTAACTGTATCATCCCAGTTTTAAAATCCAGTTGGCGAGTATTAGCTAGAAACATGATGCATGATGGTGTGGTTGTGCTTGTAGGGTGGAGGTAATCCTGAAGGGTCCTAGTGGGTTAATTTCCGTGTTCACTCATTTTCTTAGAATTAGAAAAATTATCAAACAAATTATTAGAAAAATTAGACTCCGACTTTGACTCTAACATAGGTCTACAAGCAAACCGACCCAATGTGTCTCTATACTTGTGCATGCAAGGTAGAGCAAAATGCAACACTAATAAAAAAAACAAAATGATCAAAAGAAAAAGAAAATAAAATAAAGATCCAGCAAGCTAAAAGAGGGAACGAAGTTACCATCTTTACAAACTGCGGAAAAGAAAACTATCTAGCAATTCTTCTATCGTTTCCCTGGTAATGGTGTCAAAATTTGATTATGCCCAAAGAATAATGTGGCAGTTGTAGCACAGCTTTGGGGTGTTGATTCCACAGAGAGACCAATTAAAAGAATAGAAGACAGGACAAAGAAACTAAGGAAAAATATTAAATGATTAATGGAGAATAAAAATTAATTTTAAATATAAATTAAAATGAAGCAAAGTTATTAACGGAAGAAGTAAACAAATTAACGAACAGTAGAGCGTCGGGAATCCCTTGCACAATTCCAGTACTTTAATTATTCTTAATTCATTGGATAACTTAATTAGAAACTCAATTCCTAAAATTCTCAATTGGAAGGTATAGATTTATCAACCAAATGCAACACTTTGAAAAATCATTTGCCACTTTTAGAATACGTAAATTACTATCCCTATTGATAAAATCCAACGACGACAATATACTCAAGGAGTAATATTGCAGCAAATAACTAAATCAATATAGATAAATAATTGATCCAAACATAATAAAGGAACTAATCCATTCAATAGAAAATGCATGACTGAATCCATAAACAGAATAAATTCTACGATTATACGGAGAAGAAAACATTAACGATAAATTGAGAATGATAAAAAAAAAAAAGTTTTACTAATTGAATATCAAATACGTAAATTAAAAATACTATCTAATGTGCAAGTTCATCCTTAGCCCTATTTGAGAATTTACTTACCCATAAATATAATGGACAACAAAAATCTCCAGAGAAAACTAAAGTGAACGGCGGCCATAGAAGTGATTTTCTCCTCTCTTCAAATCTACCTCTTGTGCCTCTCCTCCCCTTCTATTTCATGCTAATGATATGCTTACGTAGGGTAGGAAAAAAATCTAATGTCTTCATAATTTCCACATAAACAAATTGTCTAAATTTAGGACTCATCTTGGCAGCCACATACGTGCTTCAGGAGTTTGAATGTGGAAGTCCTTATTAGAGACAAATTTATAGCCTCTTAAGATAGCTTTCTAATTCATCAAGAGTTACATTAATCTGATATGTGAGTAAAAAGTTACGGTCAAAATACTAAAGTATGTCCAAACTATCTCCTAACAAATTTCAGATTTGGACTTCTTGCAGTTTCCTTTTGTGATTTTTTTTTCTTGAACCAAATTGCTCTCAAATCCCATAAAGCTCCTCCTTTGAATTTGACTGGGCTTTGACTTGCTCTTTTATAAATTCTAAAATTAAACATAAAAAACTGCTTAGGAGTATCCCAACATAAATAGAAACTCAATTCAAGAATACACGTTAATTCCTATTATCTCTATTCACATTTTAGCATTTTAATTCAATAATAGGGTATTTAGAGTGCACTTTCATGCACTCATCATGACCCAGTTGGCCACTCTCAAAATAGGTCCTACTAGTGTATCTAGATTCACCTCTTTGCCATCTGCCACAATCTCTCTAGAGAGGTAGTCGTAAGGGCATTTGCCCTCCAGTCTTGATGTCTTTTCCTTTGTTTGTTCTGGTTATTTCTCTTTCGTTATTTGAGCCTCCACTAGAGCACATGGGATATCTTCATTTCTTTTTGAGCTCATAAAAGTAGCTAAGCCTCCATATATGGCTTCTACAATAATTGCTACATTAACCATTTCCTAAAAGTCTTTGATTTGAAGACGAGTCACCATGAGGCGGATCCTTGGCTATAAACCTCATTGAAATTTTAGTGCTTGCATATCCTTTGTGGTAGTCAGAGAAGGCGCAAATCCTTCAAGTTCCATGAACTAGACAGCATATTGTTCCTCTGTCATGTCTCCTTGCACTAGAGACTCAAACTCTAGTGCCTTCTATCATAGATTTTGGGGAAAATGGACTTCCTAACCTTGTTTTGGATCTTTCCTTGATCTAAACAACTATGTTTCCTAATTCTCTTGTCAACAGAGTTAATTCTTGACTTTGGATTAGTTCTTGCTGCAGCTTCATCATTTTTGACAATTGACGAACCGTATTTGTCATGTCATACCCTCTAAAAATGGAAAGGTGTTGTCCCTCCCGATTATCCCCTTCAATTGGATTTCTTGTCGGGCTATTATGAGCCATGTGCTCCATCTTGGGACAAGTAGGGCCGTGTATCAGACTAAGGATTCACTTCAGTTATTTCACCATTCAAGCTTATATAAAAACACTAGTATTCCCATCTAATAAATCGTTCATGCAATTTCATCTAAAGTGAGTAACACACTCAAATGGTCCAAAACCACCTCTAACAATAAACAATGATCTATTCGCATCCATCCAAGCATACTCTTAGCTCGGCTTAATCACACTTGACACCACCAAATCAATAAGTCTTTCCTTAAAGCTAGTTGTACTCTTATCTCTTGATCTAGCAAAATAATCCTCTAAGGTTCACACAATCGGAATTTTTTCTCATTGTCTTCAATTTCTAAAACCTCCACTCTTTTGAATAATCCAAGATTGTTAACTTCCTCCATTAGAGACTTCTGTTCTAATTCCATGATATGGACAGCTCGACCATGTTGCCTTTATTTTGTGGCCAATGCTATCATGCTTTCCTACTCCGACACTTTAGTTTGTTCAAGCCCAAATATCGCTAATTCAAGCCGTAAAAGAACATTGAAATTCCAATCCTATTTTTTGGTACAACTACTAGGGACATGTTGGTCTAACCTAGAGATGTATTGGTTAATACCACCTGTGACGCCCTCAGATTCTACTTAGGATTACACAGACATTTGACTTGTCGAAACATGTAATACAAGATTAGCGACCCCTATTTATGACAGATAAAGATGCACTATACCTAACATGGATCTAGCATTATGCAACATTTGTAGTGGATTCTTTTTTTTCTTTGAGCAATACTACAGGCAAAACTTAAGATATCCCAAATGCTTAAAATATGATCCATACAAACAGACAAGATAAACATCTACGATTACAGCATGGGTCTCAAAAGACTGCAATCTCAAAAGCATGGGAGACAAAGCTCCATAATTACAAAGTATTTATTAGCTAAACCATCAAGTAGTTCACACAACTTAGACAATGATGCCATATTACTATCTATAAATTGAAATATCAAAACAAGGAGTTAGGCATCGTGTTGTTGTTGTTTAATTGAGCATCGCCAGTCGATCATCTACTAAAGCACCTCCTGATCCTGGCACATGAGCTACCATTTCGGGGAGAATGGTAGTTGAGATTACCATAGTAAGATTTGAGTACAGATCTTAGCAAGTCAACAAAGAACTTCCACATAGGTTAATGTTGTATGCATGGCAATAAACGGATGAATGCATAATCAAAGTCATAACCAAGCATAAAATAACTTGACATGTAATATGGCATAAATTGACATAACTTAAATTCAAATGTGACCTAAATTTGAAACTTGACATGACATGAACTTGACCTGAATAACATGAACTTAAAATAAAATGTGTACTAAATGTGAACTTGAAATATAACTGAAATAAAAATACATGAACTCGAACAAAATAACATGAACTTGAACTAAGGACATAATGTGAACTTGAAATATGACCTTATGTGAAATATATGAACTTGGAGTCTTGTTAATAAGCATTATATATAAAAGTGTTCATATGGGTGCTACATGGGTCCCCTTGAGCAGTGTGCCCCTGTCGATTACAGCATCACAACATAGTTATCTACATCAACTGTGAGTACATTAACATACGTGCCAATTCACAAGTATCTGCACTTGCTGTGTATACATGTATTGTATGTGCCAAGTCATAGGTATCTACACTTACTGTGGACACACGTACTATATGTATCCCATGTCAAGTATTAGCACCCGCACGAGTACGTATAACATAAAATTGAAATGTGGGTGGCACCGTTGGCTTTAGTGTCTGGTAAACTTTGATGACTAGTTAATTAGGACCCTTTCGCAGCTCGTTGATCTTTAACCTATCAACCTATGGAATTTCACATTAGTTTAGACACTCCACCATGAACAAAGGAGTTCCATTAGGATATTACCTCATCTTAGCACTTAGGGTCATGATAGACCTAAATAAACTTGAAAGGTTGTTCCCAAGATACACAAACTGTACATGAGACAAAATGTGACATGAAATGAAAGGAAGAAGCCTCAATGTAACATAACATAACATAACATGAATGTAAAACGAAAGACATAACGTACTATGAGACATAAAATATTTTGTAGCATTACATAACATATAACAGATAACATTTCATAACATGACATAATATATAACAAACAACATTTCAAAATATGACAAAATATGTAACAGATAATATTTCATAATATGACATAATATGTAATAGAAAATATTTTATAACATGGCATATCATGTAACAGAAAATACTATGTGACATGAAATACGTGTAATGGATAGCATTAATTAACATGACATACTTGTAATAGATAAAAACACATGACAAAATAAATTATTTGATTGATAAGTATTTCATGACAGAGTATTACGTGTAACAAATAATCAAGAAGTGACATGGCATAGTATGGCATATATAATAACATACATACAAGAATTGTAGTTACCTTAACCAGCATACATAAATAGTAATAGGATAGTAAGTTGAGCTAACTTATAGTGATCACCACGTATTACGACGCAAAGCACGAAACACAAGAAACTATAAGTAGAAACTCTAAATGTTAGAAGCTTTATCACTAATGACTTGAAAACATGAAAAATTCTAACTAAGAGTAGAATTACCATTTTACACTCTACATGTGGAAAAATGACCATTTTTCCCTAATCAAGAATTTCACGTCCTAACTCAAAAAATTACTAAAATTTACATTCATCATGTAAATTTCTTTCCTAGACTCAAAATCAACAGAGAAAAATTTAAAATCAATCACAACTATGAAAAACACTATAGGGCCGAAACTTCCAAAGGCCATATCTCTTGATTTTGTTGCAATTTCATCCAAGTCCAAAAGTCATGATCAAACCATAATATTGCAACAAATATCCCCATATTCTTAGAATAGAAACATGCTTAAACATCTAACAAAATCTACTTCTCATAAACACAAGACCATTTAAGCAAAGGATCCAAACTTTTAACTAAAACACAAACCCTTGAATCTCAAGGTTATGACCTTTTTCAAAAAATCTCCAAGAACTTCCAAAAATCCAAAACTTTCTTCTAACAACTTCATAACAAATTCCTAGAAGAAACATGCTTTGAATCAACACATCAGAGTCATCAAAAATCACAAAATCTTACTTGAAGTACTTGGCTCCAACATCTGTCAAAAACATAATTGCTTCTAAACTTTGCTTTAATCAAACACTTGTTCCAAGGCATACCATGATGAGATCTTCAATCCAAAACATCAAATGATTTAAAAATGTGTCCTAAAGAAGATCCAAGCATTAAACTTAAAATCACATGGCTAAAAATAAACCAAAACATGGATCTAGCCGAAAACATCAAACTTTTGACTTAACTGAGTATTCTCTTACATAAAAATTCATATCTTTGAAACTAACACCATAAATCCTCAAAATAACATTCAAACATATAGATAAAAGGTGTAGCATCATCAAATAAGTTCATCAAAGCCATTGGGTAAGAATAGACTACTAAATATCCAAACTTTCTTATAGCAGAAATTGTTTTTCTCCTTGCAGTTTCTAGAATTGCGAAAATATTTTATCAAAAGCTTTAATCATGAAAAAAATCTTCAACAACCATTCTAATAAACATGTTAAAAACCCTCCATTAAAAGTTCAGACCATGATCCATCCATTAGCTTTTTCAAAAACCCCAAAATACAACATACTATCCAGTTTATCACTCAAATTGACCTTTCCATGGTCAAAATAACTTTTAACCAAACCAGTGACCATGAAATCAAGCAAAAGATGTACCAAAAGAAATAAACTCAAATGCAAACAAATTTTATGAAGGAATCATTGTGAGAAAATACTTACAAGGGTTTCAGGAAAGGCATTCAAAAAGTCTTAGTTAATTGTCTGAGAGAGTTTCTAAGGCCCCATTTGGATGTTGAGCTGAATTGAGATGAGTTGAGTTCTTTGTGAATAGTAATGAGTTGAGATGGTGGAGTGAGTTTTGTGGGTCCACCTAAGATGTGTTTGGATGTCAAGATAAGTTAAGATGTATTTATGGGAAGTTGAAAAATGTTGTGGGTCCCGCATGTAAAGAGATGTTAAGTTGAAAAAGGTTGTGGGTCCCACGTAAAAGAGGTTTTGAGTTAAGATAAATTTAGTGACTTTAGAGTTGAGTGTTTAGGTTAAACTCAACTTAAAATTAGGCTCAACTCAGTCTAAGTTCCAAATGGGGCTAAGCTTTCTCTCCAAGAACATAAATGAAAATGGGAGAAATGAGTGAAAGGATAACTTGCACACCTAATACATTTATGAAAAGTGAAGTATGGATTGGAATAACCAAAGTTTTGAATTTTGTTCCGGTGACCGTTTTGGAATAGAAATTATATAACTAAATTATATATATATAAACTATATTTTAAAATAACATCAATATGATAATAAGTAATGAAAAAACATAACAATGGGTAAAACATCAATGATAAGCATCAATATTTTATTGCAAAAGCTTTCCCCTCCTGGGTTATACTCTTTTTTATTTTTGTTTTCAGTACTAGATCATGCTCTTCAAGTAAACAGATAGTAATAAATTTTATTTTATTTTCTACCTTTTTACTTTTCCACAGTATAAGATTCTTCAAGGATCAAATCCTAGATTTTTACAATGCGGAAGTCAAGTCTGGGAGATCCTGTACTCCGGTGTATGAATTATACAAGTATTCTTTTCATCTTCTCTAAACGTCATCTTCAATATTCCTATTCATTTTTTGCAAAATTACCTTTCAGTCCTCACTTTTTAATTTATTTTTAAAAATGCCATTAAATTTCATTTCGGTCCGAAAATGACCAGTCCGATCGAAATACAGAAATCAAGCTGAAATGGACAGAAACTGGCTGGAACGGTCGGAATTTAAGTTAGTACAAAATAAAACTATATCCTGTGCGGTACAAAAAATTCCGATCAACATGGAACAAATATAAAAACTTTGGGAGTGACATCTTGATGGATGATGATTAGGTAACAAAAAAGTACTAATAGTGAGTGGTTTTCCAACAAGGAAACTTTGATGAGAAGGGTGGTGGTGAGGTGGCCTTTTCCTCTCACATCATGCATGACTTCAAGGCTATCATGAGCTGTGCATGGTCAGCCTTAAGTGGGTGAAAACTTCCTCAAGAAAATTTTCCAAGGTAACCAAAATCCGTGGGCCTTAAACAAGTGGTTCAATTGGGGTTTAAAGAGGGTTTGGTTAGGGTTTGATATTCTATCAAGCCCAATTCTATTTTTTTTTCCAATCAAGTTTTCATGGTTTAAAGAATTGGATAATGATGTCATAATATGAATTTGAAGAATTAATAGCATATGGAAGTGATTTAGTTAAGTGATTAAACATAATACTAGAAATTAGATCAAATAGGGTTTAAAAGCCAACTTTAGGGTTTTGAGAAACCGTTTAGGGTTTTAGTTTCCACCAAGTTTTTGGGATTTCTATTGAGTTTCAAGTATTCAGGGTTTCACTAGGGTTGAAACCCTCTTTGGTCTGGCACAATTTGAATGGTTGGATGAAATATAGTTTTGCTTAGGTGATATTATTTCACATCTCCATATCATGGTTTCTCGTTTTGCCAAGTGTCCAATACTATTCATAAGATATGGCTAAGATCTTGCTAAATTTCCAAACAAAACTTCTCAAATCTAATTTGGAACATTGTGAGTTTGAAAACTTTGCACTTGGTACTACTACTGAAGTTACTATTCACTATGTGAAAAGTGTAACTGCCCTTTACAAATTAAATGATAAAATTTCTATAGATTTTATTTGCTGTTAGATTTGTGTGAATATTTTAGATTTTTTATTGCAAGTTTATTGTTCATTTTTTTGAAGTAAATAGTAACCTCAATAAGCACAAGTGCAGTGTTTTCAAAATCGCAATATAGAATGTCGAAATTAGGCTAGAGTAGTTTTATCTGTATACTCGACAAGATCTTAGCTACACTTGGTGAATAGTATTAGACACTTGGCACTGTGAGGAACCGTTAGATGTATTTATAAGGAATCAAGGTATGAAATCATGCTACTTAAGCAAAACCCTATTCTATCCAACCAACCAGATTGTGCCAACCTAAAGAGGGTTTAAACCATAGTAAAACCCTAACTAGTTGGAATCCAACTAAAATTCTAAAAGCATGGTTGAAACTAAAACCCTAAACGGTTTTCTCTAGACCCTAAAGTTGACCTCTAAACCCTAACTAAATTGGTTTCTAGTATTGTGTTTAATCACTTGATTAAATTACTTTGACATGCTATTAATTCTTCAAATTTATGTTATGAAATTATTATCCAACCTTTTAAACTTTGGATAATTGATTGGGCCAAGAGAAATTAGAGTTGGGCATGATAGCTTCCCAAACCCTCTTTATACCCCAAATTGAAGCCTATCAGCTAAGGCCCACGAATTTGGCCACCATGGCATTACTTCTTGGCTAAGTATTTCACCCCAACAAGGCTAACCAGCTTTGCCCAAGAAATCCCTAGATTATACTTGAAGTGATGGCTAGAAGCCACCTCACTCTTCTCTTCTCACAAGGCACCTAGGAGAGAAATATCTTGGGCTGAGTTTTATCCACTAATTTGGGTTGTCAAGACCAACACTCAAGCTCACTCTAGCTCACTCTCCCCTATCATCATCCCTCACTTATGTAAGAAATCATCTAGCCCATTTCACACTCATTTCATCCATTTTTCCCACTTTTCTTGGAGACAAAACAACAGACTCTCTCGGAAAGCTTTTCTAAGTCACTTTGCACACCCGTTTCGAAGTTTCTGTAAGCGTTTTCTCACAAAGTTTCCTTCATGAAAGATGTTCATTTTTTAGTCTAGTTTATGTAGATATCTTATGTTTGATCGGTCATTTGATCGGTCCTTATGGGTGATAACTTGAGAGTGTGTTGTATTTTGAAACTTTTTGACCAAGCTAATGGATAGACATTGGTCCAAAATTTTTATGAAGTGTTATTAACATGTGTATATGATTATTGGTTGAGGATTTGTTTCATGATTAAAGTTTTTGATAAAATATTTTCTTAGAGCTAGAAACTTAGAAACTGGACAAGGAAAAACAGTTTCTGTTGTAAGAAAGTTTAGATCTTTTGTGATTTAATCTTATTCCAATGGCTTTGATATTTTTACTTGAGAATCCTAAGCCTCTTATATACATATTAGGATATTATTTTGAATATTTTTGGTGTTAGCTTCAAAAATATGAATTTGCATGCAAAAGGATATTCGATTAGGCCAAATAATTGATGTTTTTGGCTAGATCCATGTTCTGGTTGATGTTTAGCCATGTGATTTTGAGTTTAAAGCTTGGATAAATTTTGGTACACATTTTTAAATCATATGATGTTTTGGTTTGAAGATCTAATCCCTTTAAGGCATGGAACAAGTATTTGAAATTGGAAGAATTGCAACAAAAATAAAGAATTTAGCCTATGATGTTTCGACCCTATGAGGTTTTTCATAATTGTATATTATTTTAAATTTTTCTAAGTTAATATTTGAGTTTAGAAAAAAAATTACATGAGGAATATAAACTTTGATTATTTTTGGTGTTATGTTGCAAAATCTTTAAGTTAGGGGTATAATGGTCATTTTTGACAATGTAGAGGGTAAAATAATAATTTTTCTCTAAGTTTGTATTTTTAATCTTTCTAATTGTTAGTGACTAAGTTTCTAACTTAGAGAATCACTACTTACAGTTCATCTTATTCGCGCTTGAATTCTCATAGAATGCGAAGATTGAGGTAAATTTGATTTTAACTTACTATCACTTTACTGAGTATGTGTGATAAGTAAAGAAACTATAGTTTATATATCTATATTATCATATATGCCATGCCATGCCACGCCACGTCGCTACATGTTTATCTATTACACATGATTTATTCTATCACGAAATACTTAATTGTTACACATGATTTATTCTATCACGAAATTCTTGCACGTATGCCATGTCATGAAATATTCATTGTTACATGTATGCCATGTTATGAAATATTATTTGTTACAAGTTGTGCCATAATATAAAATATTGTTTGTTACATATTATGTCATGCTATGCATATTTTTGTCTCAAGTATGTCAAGTCTTTTGACTTATGTTCATGTCATGTTACACTACATCAGTGCTTCTGTCCTTTCATATTCATGTCACGTTCTATCTTGAGTATAGCTTATGTATTTCAAGAATAGTCATGTCTAGTCAGGTCTTGTCTATCACGACCTTAAGTGCTAAGATAGGGTAATATCCTAAATGAACTCCTTTGTTCACACTGGTGCATCTAAATTAGTGTTAAATCATTTGGGTTGGCAAAGTACAGTCAATAGGATGCGAATGGGGCCTAAGTAACTAGTCACTGTAGCACATTAGACACTAACACCGATGAAGCAATATTTCAGTTCATGTTATGCATATTTGTGCGGGTGAAAATACCTGACACAGGATAGTACAGTATGTTTTTCCGTAGCAAGTACAAATACTTGTGAACTGGCATGTACCATACATGTGTCCATAGCAAGTGCAGATACTTGTGAACTGCAAGTATGTTAATGCACTCACAATTAGTGTAGATACCTATGTTGTAATGCAGTAATCGGCAAGGACACATGGCTTAGGGGAATCTATATAGAACCCATATGGTTACATTTATTCAAGTTATTGAACAAGATTTCAACTTCATGTTATCAGTTAATTTGTACTACAGTCAAGGATGATATGATCTTCCTATTGCTGCGATCAAGGCATATGTGCTGCCAGGTACTACAGTGAAGGAGTATAATATGCCGTACTATAGAAGGATATATCTATTAATTTATACTACAGTCAATGAATATATTATCTGCCTGGTACTGCAGTCAAGGCTTATGCACTGCTGGGTACTATAATGAAGGAGTAAAATTTGCCGTACTATAATCATTATGCCCTATTTGAAGCTCGAGTTCATGTTATGTTCCAGTTCACGTTCATGTTATGTTCAAGTTGACGTTCATGTCAAGTCTTGGATCAAGTTTATATCATGTCAAGTTTAGTTTATGTTTCAGTTCAAGTTATGTTTATATGCCACATTATATGTCAAGTTATGTCATGCTTACTTATGACTTTGATTATGCATTTATGCTTTTACTACCATGCTTGCATTATTAGCCTGTGTGGAAGTTTTCTATTAACTTACTAATATTTATACTCAAATCTCACCGTGGTAGTCTTAACTATCATTTCCTCTAAATGGTAGAGCTTGTCTCAGGATCTGAAGGCAAACTAGGAATCAACCAACTAGAAATGATCGACTAGACGATAGTATGATGTCGATGGATAACATAGTAGTTGTTTTAGTTTACTACTTGTACTTATGGAGCTCGATCTCCAGCACACTTATGATTATAACCATTTTGGACTCTTGTTGTGATCATAGTTGTTTAGCCTATCAATATGTATGAAGTAAGTTTTAAGTATTTGAGATATTTTCAGTTTGGTGTATAATATTGCTGAAGCAAAAAATTATTCTCTATAAATATTGCATAATGCTATATGCATGTTATGAACATTACATCTTGTATACCATAACCAAGGGAGGGTAACCTTGTGATGGGCTAGGAGTAGGTGCCACTAAGCATAATACTTTCCAATAATTCTAACTAAAATAAAAAATGTGACTCTTATGCTAAAAATAATCCCAAAAAAGATTTTCCCAATAATAATAACAATCTCTCATTACCTAGGATTAAGGAAGCCAATGGTTAAGTTTTAATGTTTTTTAGGCGGAGTGTTACAATACCTCCAAGAAACCAAACCAAAACCCAATTTCAATAGGAAATCTAGTTGGAACCAAACCGAATGGCCTTAGTTGCTTCAAGAAATTTTCTATTCTTCATTAAGCCATCTCCACATGCCACCACCCCTTCCCTTCAATTCCTAAAAAGTCACTCAAGCATTGATAAGCACATTGGCCAATGTTTCCCCAAGCAAATGCCAATACCGATTAGCATTGGCACTAGGTATCACTCAGCTACCACCATCACTTTGCATCATTCCCATTTTCTGCTCATGTATGATCACATGGCAGCCAATCCAGCCCTCTTTCCTCACTTGAAAAGGGCTCTAAATGAAAGTCATCATACCTACAAAACAAACCACAAAGATGAGACAAACAAGCAAGCAAAAACTGGGCCAGCTTTGAAGACCCTACCCAACAGCATTATGGCTTTGACCTCATCATGCAATCATTTGTGTTTTGTTTTTATTTATGCTCCATGGCAGCACCTGCACCCACAAGTGATGACACAAGCTAAAACTTGCATCACCACATTCTACCTCCCACATCAACCAATCCCAAGCCCCTTCTTCATCCAAAGCCAACGTCCTCCACCCTATTTGAAGCCTATAAATACCTCCCTCACCTCCTCATTTCACCACACCACTCCTCCAAGACTTCTCTTGAATCTTGAGAACATTTCTCCCCTTAGTGTGCAAAAAGAGTGAAACCGAGTGTGTTTGTGAGAGTTCTTGGGAGAGGTTGTGTTGGGAACTCAAAGGGCCACGAATTTTGCAAGTAACATTGCCCTAATATTTTTTTAGTATTAGCATAGCATTTTAGGCATTAATTTATGCCATGGGAATGAATTTTAATTGAGTTTAGTTGAGGTTTACCATGCTAAGTTCAAAACCATGTTAAATGGGAAGTATTGAATGCATAGATTGTCTTGGGTTGAAGTTTTAGCTATGCATGGCATGTCTTAATATAACTTGATATGATTCACTAATGTCTTAGGATGAATTTTGAAGGTTTAAATTTGAGATGAAAGCATGCCATGATAGGTTTTAAATTCATATCTTGTGTTGATCATCAAGCATGTTTTGGTTTTGCTTAGTTTCAGTTTAATTCATGAAGTTTGAATTAATTTGCTTAGGCTTGAATGATGAGCAATTAGAAAAACCTTGTGATTGGGATAAGAATGAAAATTTATTATTTAATTAGGTTCTAAATATTTCTATGGTAAAGAAAAGCTAGAAACATCATGCATATGCTTAATGGATGCTTTAGTGGTAATTTGGGCTTAAACCATACTTAAATATTGGGATGAACTCGTAGGACTTAAACCTAAGATTTTAAATTGTCCCTAAGGTTGTATTCAAGGTTACATTTGAGTAAATTTGAAGCACACATGCATCCATAGATGTTTTTAAATTGAAATCACACATAGGCCTTAAAGGGATGCATGCCACGAGTTGGGTTAGTTTGACATAGTAGTGCTTTGAATCTTGCAATTCTAAGGGTTGATGATTTTAGAATATAGAAAATATAAGTTTTGTGAATTTTGGAGCCCATATACAAAATGTGGAAATTTAGGGCCTTAGTGGAAATTGTGCCAAGTATAGTTTTGTAAATACTAAATTTTTTTAACCCTTTGATTATGAACATCTTACTTAGTGGTTCAAAAATTCTAACATAGAATAACTTTGATTACATCCTCATCGAATCTTTAAACATTTGGAAAGTTTGTAAGTTGGCCTCTAACTTACACTTTGATAATTTATTTATGATTTATTGATAAATTCCACATTCATGATATAAATGTCATTTGAGCCTAAAGCATCATGTTATATGATACATGACATGTGCAATTTTCATCATTTGAGCATGTTATACAAAATTATCATTTTCACATGAAGCATACATGTAATCACATGTTATGGAAGGAAAAAAATGCAAACATAGCATGAAAACTTAATTTTTATCATAACCCCAAATGCTAGAATGGGAAATTATCCTAGTGGAAATCCTTCGTCATCTAAAGTGAGTAAAAATGGAGTGGTAACACCTAAGTTGATAAAGAGTAGTCAATGGGTTTTGAATTGATTCTTTTTAAAGAATACTAGAGTGAAGTCAAACTTTTATGGCACTTAAGGCTAGTGGGTGCATATGTTATGATGTTATGTTGTTATGTTACCAATGCATTGAGAACGAATCTGCAGACAACATAGTTTCAATATGAGTTATACTACGGTCACAATAGGTACTCACAGTGCATATGGGGAACTGTGATGATACTGTACGTTATGATTGTTGGGGGGAATTTTGTCCCAAGGCCCAAATGGGCTCTCAAGGCCTAGCCCATTAAAGGGGGCTTCACTAGAGGACAAGAGGGGGGAAAATGTGGGAAGACTGAGAAAAGGAAGGGAATGGAAGAAATTTCAAAATGGCAAGAAGAAAAAAGGGGAAAAGACATTAAGGAGAGTGATATGACATAAAGGAAGGGAATGGAAGAAATAAAAGGAGAGAGGCGAACGACTTGAGAGGGGCTCTTGGGAGGACTTTTGGTTAGGCTTCTGAGGCAAGGCTTCTTGGGAATGCTTCTTCAACCTCCAGACGCGAGTTCCACCTATGGAGTCAAGATCAAGAAAATAGATCTATTAAATCTACTATACAATGAGGATGAGAGACTCTGAGAGACTGTAAAGTAAGCTTTTTATAGTGGATTCTTCCCTCCTCAAGCCCTAGATATAGGCCAAGTGCCTAACCACATAAATCTGTGTGTCTATCTCTCTCAATTTTCTCTGAATTTATCTATTTTTCATCACCATGGGCATACGCATTGACTATGTATAGTCAGATCAGCCGGGGGCCCATATAGCCTCAACCCCGACCCAGCATATGCCCACATAGCACCAATTCAAGCCCAACGCCACCTCAGCATGTTGGAGAGGGATCTTTCTCCACTTCCAGTCATACATACTACTTGACCTCTTTCAGAGTATTTGGGTGAGCTCGGTCTTACATACTGCTCAACCAACTCTCGTTGAGCACCAAGGTCAACAAGGCGAGCCCGACCATACATACCGCTCGACCTTCGTCAAAGTATTTGGATGAGTTTGGGCTTACATACCACTCAACCCCCTCTCACTAATCGCGACGATCAACGAGGTGAGCTAACCTTCATGATCGGCTTACGCGTCACTCAACCCCCATCAAAGTATTTGGGCCAGCTCGATCATACATACTACTCAGCCCCCTATTGCCAAGCACGAGGGTCAATGAGACGAGCTAGGCTTACACGCCACTCGACCTCTATCAGAGTATTTGGGTGAGCCCAGTCATACAAACTACTCAGCCCCATCTTGCCAAGCACGAGGGTCACCGAGGCGAGCTAGGCTTACGTGCCACTTGACCTTCGTCAGAGTATTTGGGCGAGCCCAGCCTTACACTCCACTTGACCCCCTCTGGCTGAGCACAATGGTCAATGAGTCAAGCCTAGCTTACATTTTGCTTGACCTCCGCCAAAGATTTTGGCTAGCCATCCTTCACTTGCAGCTCGACCTCCTCTGAAGACTCAGGGCCAGTTCAGCCTTAACGTTCCGCTCAGCCTCCTCTGAGGACTCAGAGCGAGTTCAGCCACAACACATTCCTCAGCCACCCCCAAAAGAAGTCAACAGGTGGGAAAGGTTAAGGACCACCCGACCTCCCAGGTGGCTAAATAGGCGGGCAAGTCAATTGACTGCTAAGCGATCCTTTGCATGCACGTTACACAATTGAGCCTATCTCACGCCTAGCTGAGCTCCATGCTTGAACATTACAAGGTCAAGCCTATCTCCCGCATGGCCCAGCTCCAAGCTCGAGCCCTGTTCGGGAAAGGTCCAGGAACGCCTGAACTCCCAGGTGCCCAAATAAGTGGGCAGGTCACTTGACTACCTGGCCTTCCATTGCATGCAAGTTATACGGTCGAGCCTATCTCCCACTTATCTCTCCCAAACGAGCTACATGCTCACACTTCATGCAGTCAACCCCATGTCTGGCCTAATCCTAGGTCGGAAGCCTTTATTGCTTAGCGCGAGGAACGGATGAATAAGGATCAGCTTACAAAATTTATTTCTCTACAAGCTAGGATAGAACAGTTCAGATACCTATTTTACTTTTGAAGATTCTCAAGGTCAGCTTTTGAGCAAAATTGCTCTTAAGAATCGTGGGCATCTATGAGGCGGAGATTTTTGTCACAAGGTCTAAATGGGCTCTCAAGGCCTAGCCCATCAAAGGGGGCTTCACTAAAGGACAAAAAGGGGGAAAAGCTAGGAAGATTGGAAAAGGAAGGGAAGGGAAGAAATGTCAGGATGGCAAAAGGAAAGGAGGGAAAAAGATATAAAGGAGGGTGATGTTACATAAAGGAAGGGAAGGGAAGAAATAAAAGGGGAGAGATAGATGACTTGAGAAAGACTTTTGGGAGGACTTTTGGTGAGGCTTTAGAGGCAAGGCTTCTCAATAAGGCTTCTTCAATCTTTAAACACGAGTTCCAGCTATGGAGTCGAGATTGGGAAGTGAGATCTATTAAATCTATTGTATAGTGAGGATGATAAAACCTGAGAGGCTGTAAATCAAGCTTATTATAGTGGATTCTCACCTCCCCAAGACCCTGTGGATATTGGTCAAGTTCTAAACCACGTAAATTTGTGTACCTATCTATCTTTATTTTCTCTACATTTATCTACTGTTCATTACCATGGGCATACACACGGACTCCGTACGGCCACACAAGATCGGCTGGGGGCCCACACAGCCTCAACCCAAGCCCAAAATACTAAGGCTCACATAGAACAGATCTAAGCCCAACGCCACTTCAGCGCGCCAGGGAGGGATCCTTCTCCTCTTCCAAACCATTAATAAAAACCAACAACAACAATGATGTTAATGTTAATAAGGGCTTAATGATGATGAAGTGTTATATTTTTTTTAAACTAAATTGAAAAATATTCTCTATAAGAAAATGTGCATCAAAGCTTTTTTTGAAAATGTTGAGGAAGCTGGATGGGATACAAATATTAATTTCTTGCATAGTAGGCATTTCATATTTATCATTTATCATACATAATTCATCATTGTACACAGTGATTGTTAACTTACTGAGATTTCAAAAAATATCACTATGGTAGTCCCACTACCATTTCACTTGAAATTGTAGAAGTTGTATCAGTACCAGGTGAGGACGAACAGGATGGACCAATGGATTCGACTAATTGAAGAGGAGTCGGACCTCAATTGAAGATTAGACAATATTTTGATGTTCATAACTTCAATTCCACGTATTTTAGAACGTATAAAAGAGTTGATCTAACCAAGGAGACTTGTTATTTTAAGTATATTGTCTTAAGGATAAGCTATCTTTAAGTTTGAACTTATATAATGGTTATTAATGCTATTGGAATTTTTTAGTTCATTCTGGCATGAGTTATATTTAGTCATCCTTACTCCATAGCAATTATTGCATACTACTAGTTGAATTCTAAAATGCATTGCATATTAACTATCATGAATGGGAGTATGTAACCTTGTGTTGCATATCTCAATGCTTTATGTCTCTGTTCCATCCCAAGTAAACATTTGGGGACGTCACAATATAAATCAAGTGTCTCTGTCTGACATGATCGACCTCGATACTCCATGTAAATGAACTATTTTCTTGACATACAACTTACCCAAGTTCTCAATTGAATCAGTGTTTGTGATTTGCAAAAAGTGGGCACTTTCCATACATCTATCCACGATAATCCATATGGAGCTCTTTCTGGCAGAATTCTTTGGCAAACCTACTATAAAATCCATGGAAATGTCCTCCCATTTCCACTCAAGAATTGGCAAGGGTTGAAATTCTCATGCTGGCCTCTAATGCATTGCTTTCACTAATTGAGAAACAAAACACTTATTATCGTACTGCACCACGTCTCTTTTCATTCCATCCCAGCAAAAGTGTCCTTTCAAATCTTGTACATCTCCATGCTTCTAGGATGAGTAGTGTAGGGTGTACTATGTGCTTCTCTTAATGTTCTCTTTTATTTCTGGATCTGCTAGAATAACCTTCTAATTTTTTATAATATAGCATCCCATCATCTCGAATCCTGAAGCACGCTAGTTTCTCAAACTTTTCAACCTTTCGTTAGATGTCCATCAACTTTCTATCCTTCATTTGCCACTCCTTAATTTCCTCTTCATTTACTAGCACAATCTCTTGAATCACTGTAAAGGCTTCGTCGTCCATTTGAGGACTTCTTTCATCAGTGCGAACAGCTATAGCATTCCCAAGAATACTCCTTTCATCAGATCCAGAAATAACAACAACAAATATGTTAGTTGTAGGCTTTGGTCCAATATGAGCTCTTGGGTGGTTTCATCTAAGCAATGTTTTATAAATGTTGTCTTTCTTGTTGAATACTTTCCCATAAGTATGACCACTAGTTTAGAATCAAACTCAGTGTTAGTCATCAAGTCAAATACAAAATCTTAAAATGGTATGTAACTTCCAATGGCTTTAGCTTCTCAACATACAACCTCTTCAAGCCATTTGTAATTGATGTAACTGCATTGGGATGGAGTTTCTTCGTAGGTTTTGAACCAAACCATTGTGTTGATAGTGGAGGTTGAGGCTGAACACTTCCATTTCGACTGGGTGGCCATTTATCATCAAAGCCTTAGTTTTAGCAACTAAACCATCCAAACCTTCCATTATAAACTGCCCGGCATAAGTACTAGCAATAGTGTTGCTTTGGCCAACTGCTAATAACCCAATACCCCAAATATATAAAATTGGGAAAAATCCACCTGTATTTTTCTTGAAGATATTGCCCTGCATTTAGAAGGCCCATGCTCTTGACTATTTTTGTACCATCCCTTGGGCAAACACAGTTATAACAAAGACATTGATAATTAATCACCTTTTAGTTGTATTATTTTATTATTTCTAACCGTGAAATTTAAAATCAATGTGCTTTATTGTTATTATATATTATTCATTATTTACATTGCTGTTTTATTTTTATTTTTATGAGGATATAAAATTATATTTTAGTGGTTTTCTTTGTTAAAATTCCAAATTTGAAAAACTTGGGTCTTAAGCACTTAGTTTTCAAAATAAGTTGGTGAGGTAGCTAATTTCACGCCAAAACAACTGAATTGTCAACATTGTCCACCCTAAACAACCAAATTTTTGCAATTTGCAACTTCAACCATTGAGCTCAATGAAAAATACAACAAATGACACAATCTTAAAGGTCTTATATTCAATGAGTGTGCAATCTTAAAGGTCTTTCATCATCTTCTCATTTTTGGATAAATGGTGAAAGACTATGGATTGGTGTCTTGCAAGTTTCTTTTTGGTTTTCACAAACGGTGTACTCTATGATCATTTCTCCTTAGATGCATAATAATATGAGGGTTGTATGTTAGTTTGACATTTTTCAAATTTAGTCTTTAGGTGTAACTAATTGGATATCTTGAGTTTGGAGAAAAAAATGTGGGAATGGATTTCGACGTCCATTGATTGGCTTTTTTATGTATGTTATTATGGGGATTTTTACCTGGTTTATGGCTTTTGACATGAATAAAATATATGACAAGCATAATTGTCCCTTTTTCATTAAACATTGGGATTCCATTGTACTCTTTACGTAGTTCTTATGTTGAAGATGCATGTGACGCCGCCAAATCTCATGTATGTACACGGGAAAATTGAGACATCGGAATGATGACAATACGGGTCACCACCCTATCGCCAAGTGCCAAGTGTGTGCACATACAACAAGTGTACAAAAGAAAACACGCAGCGGATAAACAAAGTCATATAACTAAGTACCAGAATTTTTCTTTGCTTAATACAAATCCATTCAAAACATACATAATAAAATATTATAAGCCACAAATATAGTTTCAAACCAACAACAAGGCATAAACTCCAAATCAATACTCCAGCGGAGTCGCCTCCTCGGGCTCAGCCTCCTCCTCCTCCTCGACCTCTGCATCAAAATCTACAGTACCAAAATGGTACCGCAGGTAAGTAAGATCCAAACGCCACTAGATAAAAACATACTAAACTCAAACAATATGCATGAAAGAATGCAATGCACATAACCCATAAAATACATTTTTCCAAGCACACCAAAATTTCATTTTGGCCCAAAACATATCTTTTAAACATAACCTCACCATTATCCCCGATAATGGCCCAAAAATCAAACCATTAGAGCACTGTAGGCAGGAATTGCAGGCGGGACTCTACCACCATCCCTGCCACCATAGGCGGGAATCACAGGCGGGATTCTACCACCATCCCTACGCCGCGTGCACCGTAGGCAAGAACCACAGGCGGGATTCTACCACCATTCCTATTTACCACCATCCCTATACGTGCCTCTGACTCAAACCAGTCAGTCCAACCATTCACATATACCATGTGACGCCCCCAAATCCCCACATACGAACACGGGGAAATCGAGACGTCCAAATGGTGACAACACGGGTCACCACCCTATCGACATGTGCCAAGTGTGTACATAAGTAATGAATGTGCACGAGAAACACGCAGCGAAAAGCAAAGTCAATAACTAAGTACCAGAATTTTTCTTAATTTAATACAAAGCTGTTTAAAACATACATAATAAAATATTACAAAACACAAATATAATTTTAAACCAAACAACAAAGCTTCAACTTTAACTCGGAACCCCGGCGGAGCCGCATCCTCGAGCTCAGCCTCCAACTCTTTGTCGAACCCTGCACTGAAATCTACGGAACCAAAAATGGTGTCGCAAGTAAGTAAAATCCAAACACCACTAGATAAAAACATATTAAACTCAACAATATGCATGAAAGAATGCAATGCACATGCCCCATAAAATCATAATTTTTCCATGCACGCCAAAAACCCATTTGGCCCAAAAACATAACCATTAAAACCATTCCTCGCCATTATCCCAGATAATGGCCCAAAACCGCTACCACCATTTTCCCAGAAAATGGATCAAAGGCCTCAACACATCCTCGCCATTATCCCAGATAATGGCCCAAACCACCATTTTCCCAGAAAATGGATCAAAAGTCTCGAAACCAAATCTCGCCATTTTTTCAAAAAATGGCCCACATCCGAAAACCATAAAAACGATCCAATTATACATGCACCATGATCTCCCCTAGGGATCATCTGCACACCCTGGTTCTGTGCCACACCGCACGTAACGACTACGCTTGTGACACCTAAACGAGCGATGCCCAGACTGGCGCCCAGCGCGTACCTAGCCAGGCCATCCTCTAGTCCCCGCCACTCTAGGGACCACGGAGCCAACACGACAACATTACCGTATCGTGCGATCCGGTCGTCGCCCTGCGACAACCTAGGGGATGTCACTCAGTATTATCCACTCCCGAGTGACCAGAGGATCTCCACCAAGATAATAACCTATCTCGGCTTGGGCTCGTGAGACTCACACACCCGAAATCATTTACGCCAACAAAACATGATTTTCTCACTTAAAATTAAATACGCATAAATGCAATATAAATGCAACTTCAAGGTATAAAACAACCAACCAATCCAAATCAACACATCAAGCAACTCCGTCCTCAATCCATCCGACCCCCGAACTCCTCGGACTCAATCACGAATTAGCCAACCAACAGCAAATATTTATTATATGAGCAAAATATATTTAAATCCAAAAGTAGAGTTTGGAAAATACTTACAGCGCTATATGGTATTTTTTAAAAGCTCGCGGCATTGCAAACGATGGAAGAAAAGCAAAGTAACAGTGTAATTTACACTGTGGCCGTGGGTAATAAATTACCCATTTTCTAACGGGGACAAACCAAAACTCAAGATTGATAGGGAATGGCCTTGAGATATTTATGAAGATAAGGGAAACGAGTTTTGGCTGTGGGTGGTGGTGGAAATGGCGATCGAAGGCCAAAAAGGGGCTGAACGGAATTGAGCTCATGGGAGCTGCTCCGGCAACGGATCGAGGCCAGAAATGGGTGGTTTAGGTCAGCAAAAGGTAGGGGAAGAAGCTATCAAGAGATGGTGGCCGGAGGTGGTGCGACGACGCCGGAATCAGTGAAAAACCGTATGGCTTGGAGAAGCTCGTGGTGGCTAACGGTGGCTCGGATGGAGGTGAAACTTGGTGGGGATGTTCACTAGTGAGAGGGGAAGAAAACTGGGTAGGTGGTGTAGGTCACGCCACCAGCGAGCGGCAGTTCTAGGCTGCGAAAGCAACCGACGACATGGGAGAAAAACAGGCAGGTGCCGTGACTTCCAGGGGCTCGTGGCGGCTAACGGCTGGTCCGATGGCTCTGAAAATTGGTGGGGATGATCTCTAGTGGAAGGGGAAGAGAATGGTGGGGGTGGGGTACAACACAGTAGCCGGAGGGCGGCACAATGGGCAGCCGAAGTGGCAGCGATGGTAAGGGGAAAAGGAAAGGGCAGCGCACGGGAGAGAGGAAACGGGGAAGAAAAAAGAAGAAAAAGAAAGAAAAGAAAGAAAAGAAGAAAAAGAAAAGGAAAAAGGGAAAAAGAAAAAGAGAAAAGAAAAGAAATGAGATCCAATCCTCACTCCAGAAACCAAAAACAGATCTGCCGAAAACGATTTTAAAACCGTAAAACGATTAAAATAAATTAAACACAACATCAAATAAATTAAAAATAAATTAAAATACATTAATTTAAAATAAATAACCAATATATTAATTAAATTAAAAACAACCCTTCAATGAAAACACACTTAAAAACGGGTTATCACATACCATAAATCATTTCTCGCTTACAAGCCCAGTTTTCATTTTACAAACACATGTACATGCATGCAACTACACGAAAATCTGGTTTTCCCTTTTTTAAACATGAACATGCATACACTATCCAATGCAAACATCAAGGCACAAATTTCTCAAACAAATATCAACATCAACCAAACAACTCTGTCCTCAATCCATCCGACCTTCGAACTCTTCAGACTCAGTCCGGAATCAACCAACCAGTCTAATAATTTATTGTAAGAGCAAAAATATATTTAAATCTAAAATAGAGTTTGGAAAATACTTACAGCGCTATAAGGTATTTTTTGAAAGCTCACGACGTTGCAAATGGTGGAGAAAAAGCAACGTAACAATGTATTTTACACTGTGACCGTGGGTTATAAATTACCCACTTTCGAATGGGGACAAACCAAGATACAAAATTGATAGGTAATGGTCTAGAGATGTTTATGAAGCTAATGGAAGTGAGCTTTGGCCGTGGGTGGTGGTGGAAATGCAAAAAAGGGCAGATCGGAGTTGAGCTCATGGGAGCTGCTCCTGCAACAGATTGGGGCCAAAAATGGATGGGTTAGGACAGCAAGAGGTAGGGGATGAAGTGGTCAAAAGATGGTGGCCGGAGGTGGACCGATGGCCCCAGAAATGGCTCAAAACCGTGCGGAAAGATAGGGCTCTAGGGGGTTAACGACTGCTTGGATGGGGCTGATTTTTGGTGGGGGTGTTCACCGGCCGGAGGGGGTTTTTCTGGGTGGGAGGTTTCAACCACGCAGGCTGGACGGGGGGTGGTTCTGGGTGGAAGACTGGACGGCGACGGGAAGAGAGGGAGAGAGCTGTGCGCGCGGGAGAGGAGAGGAAAGAAGAAGGAAAAAGAAGAAAAAAGAAAAGAAGGAAAAGAAAAAGAAAATGAAAAGAAAAAAGAAAAAAAAAAAAGAGAAAAGAAAAAGACAAGATGAGGGAAAAGAGATAAGGTCCAATCCTCACCTCCGGAGTCTAAAAACTTATCTGACGAAAACGATTTTAAAAAATATAAAACGACTAAAATAAATTAAACGCCACATCAAACTAAAATAAAACTAATTAAAATACAATAATTTAAAATAAAAGAACTAATATATTAATTAAATTAAAAACAACTCCTTCAGTGAAAATACACGTAGAAACGGGATATCATAATGCATCCTTCGATGGGCCACTTATTGTGACAAACCAACATGCCCACAGTGTAAACATCCATTTGAGTTTATAGGATGAGACCTTGAAAATTATTATTTATATATATATACACACACATAAGGGGGTGGAGGATTTCTAATCTAGGTTTTCCATTTGAACAACCTCATGCCCTTAATTGGCCATTTCACCCTTGAAAACTGTTGAGTAGGTCAAAATAATTTAAATATGATTTTTTTTTTTTTTTGGCAAGGAGGCAAAAGTTTAATTTTCTTTTATATTTTATGTTGGACTATTATGAATTACTGGTTCATGTAGAAATCATCTATTTGCATGCCCTATTTTATAGCCCCAACACACAACTCAAGTCAGTCTCCCACAATGATTAAAAAAAAAAAATGATTGGCATTTTAAATTTTTTATTACTATAACAGGTCCCACAATAATTGGCATAAGGCTTGTAAGTAAGAAATAATTAGTGAAGAATATTGAATGACAACATCAACGATTACATGTTTGAGGAGAGTGTCTGCCTACCTCTTAGAGCCAATTGGTTTAAACCTTTGATTATGTAGGACCAGGAAGACATTTATGATGATGCTGAAGATTATCATCCATATGAAGATGAAGAAGACGATCTAAATGAAGTTTACTTAGTAGTTCATGTGGACTGCTCTTTTTTTTTTTTTTTTTTTGGTTGTTAAAACAAGGGGTAGCAGCTGGGTTTTCTGTGAGATGGGTGGCTCTTGGTGGGGCTAACGATGGCTGGGATGCAGGAAGGTTGGATTTCTAACACAGTAACACCACGGATGTGACACCAGTCGTTGCGCACAGGCCTTGCTAGTGGCAGCAAAGTGGAGGTCTCGGTTTGACCTTCTTTGATGAGGAGAGAACTAGCGGCGGCAACTGTAGTCTAAAGGTTGAAGGTGAACACTATGCACAAGAGATTGAGGGAAAACCGTATATGTATATAAATAGAGGATTGGATGACCAAAAGAAAACCCTAGATATGAGAGAGTGGCGTGTATGTAGTGAGTAAACGGACGTGAAACGTGCAGAACGTAGAGTCTAAAATTATCTTCATGGGCTAGGGCTCTATAACCTGAAAATACTTGGTCCACGTCTCGGATCTTGTATAGGGTTAATGCATGGGCTTTTCATACTTATAAAACCAAAAAAAAAGTTAGAAAGTGGGTCTGGTGCTGGACCCAAGTGTTACATCCTCCCCTCCTTAAAAAATTTCATCCTTGAAATTTGTTCCATCAGAAGTCAAGCGTAATATAGTAATCCCTCTTATTTCAAGAATCTTAACTTTTCCAAACTCTCTCAATCCAAAAATCTCCCAAAATCCAAGTATTGATTTCAACACGCGACCTCAAATTCAAAACAAAAAGCATGAACCTCAACTATGGATTTACAAGCCTAAATATATATTTTTTTCTTTCTTATAAATTTACACTTCTAACATACATACTAACCAACCAAAACACCTATGGATAAAGTCTCCAAGATATTAATTATAGGGTCTAAAATCTTCCCAAGCCTATTTGCACAAATCTTGCATGCTTGTAACTTCAGACTACGCACCCTTGTGCATTCCCATGCGACCTATGTCTGTCATTGGAAAAATCACACACATTGACTTTGTATTAATCCCTCTTATTTCAAGAATCTTAACTTTTCCAAAATCTCTCAATCCAAAAACCTCCCAAAATCCAAGTATTGATTTCCACACGTGACCTTAAATTCAAAACAAAAGGCATGAACCTCAACTATGGATTTACAAGCCTAAATATTTTTTTTTTAATAAATTTATGCTTCTAACATACATACTGACCAACCAAAACACCTATGGATAAAGTCTCCAAAATATTAATTATAGGGTCTAAAATCTTCCCAAGCCTATTTGCACAAATCTTGCATGCTCGTAACTTCAGACTATGCACCCCTGTGCATTCCTATGAGACCTATGTTCGTCATTGGAAAAATCACACACATTCACTTTGTATTACTCCCTCTTATTTCAAGAATCTTAACTTTCCAAAATCTCTCACTCCAAAAATCTCCCAAAATCCAAGTATCGATTTCTACTTGCGACCTCAAATTCAAAACAAAAAGCATGAACCTCAACCATGGATTTACAAGCGTAAATATATATACATATATATATATTTATAAATTTATACTTCTAACATACATACTGACCAACCAAAACACCTATGGATAAAGTATCCAAGATATTAATTATAGGGTCTAAAATCTTCCCAAGCCTATTTTTACAAATCTTGCATCTCGTAACTTCAGACTACGCACCCTTGTGCATTCCCATGCAACCTATGTCCGTCATTGGAAAAATCACACACATTCACTTCAATCCAAACTTCAATATTCTAAGCTATAAAACTTAGAGTAAGATCCATAAAAATACAAACATGGTTAGGTCCCATTCAACTCAAAATAAAGCTATCAAGAAGGAAAAAAGTTGAGTACTTGTGATCGCGTCATTATTGTCCTCACCATCCTCGGTTCTTAGTGAAAACACTCGAGCCGGTTCTCCCATTCTACACTAATTGCTTTCCTCATTCGTTTGTTGGGGCCCGAAGGTGGATTAGGCTTCTTGTTGTCCATCAGAAGTGGGCAATCCTTGATAAGATGTCCAGTCTTACCGCATCGAAAACACGCCCCAACTTCCCTCTTACACACACCAGTGTGAGCACAATAACAAAACTTACAGAGGTTACTAGATTGGTTTCCTTGCATCTACAATTGCCCAAAGTTATTGCCTTCATTCCTCTTTTTGCATGAGCCTTGGCCCATTGCAAATTGAGACCCCTGTGCCGCAGTCCTCTTCCTCTATTCTGGCAATTCAGTGCTTCTCTTTAAGCTTTGCTCAATAATCGTGGCCTTATCTACTAATTCTGAAAAATTTTGAATCTGAAATCCCACCACTGGCTCATATATCATGTTGACCAACCCTTCTTCAAACTTTCGGGTCTTCCTCTCCTCATCAGGGATCAAATATGAAGCAAAGCATGATAGTTCAATGAATCTGGTAGCATACTGGTGTACTGTCATGGTGCCTTGAACCAAGTTAGCAAACTCCCTAGCCCTAGCATCTCTTATTGATCTTGGAATGAAACGGTCAAAGAAGATCTACTTGAAATGAGGCCAGCTAAAAACTCCCCTCCCATCAGCTTCCCTAATGGTTCTTTCTGAAATCCACCATCGTTTCGCCTCACTGGTCAACCTAAAGGTGGCGTACAATACTTTCAATTCATCTGTGCAATTTAAGACCCAAAGTATCTCCTCGATATCTTGAACCCAATCCTCAGCTAGGGTTGCCTCGCCTCTCCCATTGAAAGAAGGAGGGTGCATCAAGTTAAACTGTTCCACTTAATTGCCTCTTTCATTCCTATCGCGATTACGACCCAGAGGGTTCTGTGTGAGCTCTTCAATTAACTGCTGTGCCGTAGCTCAAAGTACTTCAGCAACACTCGAATTTTCTTCTCCTCCATTATTAATCCCGTTGAGACCCGAAATGTTTTGTACCCGACGACAAGGTGGCATCCTGAAATCTTAGATCTTCAATACTCGTTTCAAGAATATGGAGTTCATGCAAAAATAAATAAATAAATAAATAAGCAATTGGTGATAACAGTAAAACAAACATAAATGTATAAAAAAATGTCATGTCATGTCATTCCATTAAATTCTAGTTCTCTCGCAAGTACCTTGAGTCAAGACAGGTGGTGAGCTGCCGCATGACTGAAGCAAAGAAAACTGCAATGAGACAATCACAATGGGTTTTATCTCGACCCTCTAAACTCAAATTATGATTGATAAAATTTTGGTGTGGAATTTACAAGGGTTAGGCAGTTCCCGTAATCATTTAAAAAGTTTAGTGTGGAAGTATGGTGTGTCTATTGACAGGATTTTGGAACCTTTTGCTGAGGTTGATAAAATGAATCACTTGGCTTGTATGATTAGATTACCAAATTTTTATAGTAATGCGGAAGTTGACGGTAAAATATGAATTTTCTAGACTGACGATTGTGAGTGGGAGGTGTTGTCTATGACTAATCAATTACTTTCTGTGTGGTTTCGGTTTGGTGAAGAGAAGATGCTCATCTCTTTTATCTACACGAAGTGTAATAGCATGGAACATAGAGAACTATGGCAAAGTTTAGAGGTGGTTGATGCTAATGAGTCCCCTTGGCTTGTGGTAGGGGACTTCAATATTATCCAAGAAGATAGTGAAAGCATGGGTGGCCATCCAAGGCCACTAGCTTCTATGGTAGATTTTAATAATTGTATTGACCACTGTGGTTTATTGGACCTTCAGGTTGTGGGACGCCGACTTTCATGGTGTAATGGCCATGAGGGGCAGACTTGAAGCTGGGCAAGGCTTGAGATAGCACTGATTAATACCCATTTCACAAATAGGTTTCATTCAACTTTCTTTGAATATCTTTAACGGAAGACATCGGATCATTGTCCTATGCTCATTCACTCCCAAAAACCAGTGGTAAGCTATGGCCCTCATCCTTTTCACTTTCAAAATATGTGGGTATCTCATGCAGATTTTTTGTAATGTGTGGAAGAAGTATGGAAGGAACCCACTACATCTGTGAGTCTTGTAAGGTTGGTGGAAAATTTGAAAAATACAAAGCTTGCACTATGAGCTTGGATTAAACAGGTATTTGCATAGTGTGCTTGGGATCGAATATGCAAACCTTACAAGGAAGGGGGACTTGGGATGAGAAACTTCCATGAAGTGCAAAGGTCCCTTCACATGAAATTTGAATAGAGATTGTTAACAGTTGATAATATATGGACCAAGTTTTTACAAGTGAAATATGTGAAACACGTCCACATTTACCTTGTTGAGGCTAGAAGTAATTCTTCTCGATTTTGGAAGTCCATTATGAAGGTTTTTCCTAACGTCACAAAGAACGTCATAGTGAATGTGAGAGAGGGCAGCTCTTCATTCTGGTTTGATCGGTGGTTGGCGAGTGGGCCGTTGTGTGATAGTATGGATGCTGGGCAGTCTAAGATTAAAATAGAAGAAGTATGGGTTGATGAAACCTGGGATGAGAACCATCTTGTGGAACTAGTTGGTTTAGATAAAACAGAGGAGATTATGCATGGCATTGTGGTTGGCAAGGTGGGCAATGATATTGCCGTTTGAAAATCTGCAGCTAAGGGTGAGTTTACACCGGCCTTAGTGTGGCAGCTAATTCGGGTCAGAGGAAAGGACTAGCTGGGCATGGACTGGATTTGGCATCACCTTCTTCCAAAAAAAACTTATGTGTGCATGTGGAACGACCAATTCAATGGGCTAGCGTTGGACTCTCGGGTGCAATCTCTTGGACTATTGTTTGCCTCTTGGTGTAACTACTGCACTCAAGGCCACTCAGAAGATTTAAATCATGTGCTTTGCACTGGGAGTATTGTTGCGAATGTATGGAAGGCAGCAGCCATTATGCTAGGCATTAACCATGTTCCTGGTTTGTCATGGTGGGCAACAGTGATGCACTGGTTCTATGCATCAAAGAAGTCAAATCACAGGAGGATTCCTCTCTGCATTATCCCATCTATTATTACTTGGCATCTCAGGATGCGTAGATGCAAGGCTCGAATGGAAAACTACTTTGAATCGGTGTCAGGTGTTTGGTTGGCAAGTTTGGATAAGGAAGATTTCATCTATTATGGTGAAACAATGACCTATTTCTGCTAGAGATGAGGCTATCCTTCGGGCTATTGAAGTTACATATATTGATCATGCAAGGCCTATTCCAAAACTAGTCTATTGGAGGAAACTGATTGAAGGGTGGATTAAATTGAATGTAGATGGGGTTGCCGGGGCAACCCGAGTACTTGCGGTGGAGGAGGGGTCATTTGCGATGAGAGAGGTAATTTCAAAGGTGCCTTCTCATCTTATTTTGGTCATGGCACAAAGCATGAGGCTAAATTAAGGGTGTTAATAGATGGTATAACTTTTGTGTAAAGAGTTGGGTTTTAATCAAATAATTATCGAGAGCGACTCAAACTTGATTGTTACTTGGTTGAGTAGTCAAAAGTGCACAGCATGGTATTTATGGGATTATTGGGATGACCTATTGATTTTGTTAAGAGATGTGCATTTCAACACTAATCATTAGTTTCGCGAGGGGAATAATGTAGCGGATTTCCTCACTCAAAGGGGCGAGGAAGGTTATAATAGCACTTTTCTGATTTTATTTCTTTGCCATGTAAGTTCAAAGGAATGCTCAGGTTGGATAAGGCAGGATTGCCGCATGTTAGATTGAAACGTTTGTTTATTTGGTTTTTTGGGTTTTTTGTTTGGTTGTGTTGTTGCTTTGATTTTCAGGTGTGAAAGATATTCTTCCGCCATAAGTAAGGCCGTTTTTTAATAAAGTGCTAGAGGTGCCGCCCTCCTTTTGGCCAAAAAAAAAAAAAAATGCCATATTTGAAAACTAGCAGAAACAGGCTAGGGAGTTGCCCTCCCTTGAGAGGGTGGGAGGAACCAGCCATCACATAGGATAGGAGACCAGCATGGAGAGGATCCCCCACCTCCCTTTAAAGGCACATAGGATAGGAGACCTGCACGGAGAGTATCCCCTACCTCCCTTCAAAGCCACCAAACAACCATTCCTTCTATTTTATTTTTATTTTTATGAGGATATAAAATTAAATTTTAGTAGTTTTCCTTGCTAAAATTCCAAAATTGAATAACTTGGTTCTCAAGCACTCACCTTTCAAAATAAGTTGGTGAGGTAGCTAATTTCACACGAAAACAACTGAATTGTCGACATTGTGCACCCTAAACAACCAAATTTTTGCAATTTGCAACTTCAACCATTAAGCTCAATGAAAAATACAAGGAATGACACAATCTTAAAGGACTTATATTCAATGAGTGTGCAATCTTAAAGGTCTTTCATCATTTTCTCTTTTTTGGATAAATGATGAAAGACTGTGGATTGGTGTCTTGCAAGTTTCTTTTTGTGTGTGATATTTTGAAATCGAACCGGTCTAAGTCAATTTTTGGGCATTTTTTCCTTCACCTCAGTTTTTTTGCTCTGGCAATTTGCGGTTTCCATTTTTGCATTTCTGTCTCTACGGGACTTCCTTATTTTGAGTGGTTTTTTGAATTTTGCTCCTAGGGTAGGCCTATGACGACGCCCTCTACCCCTCTGATGGCTTCCCCGTCGATGGGGGACGCGTTCCTAGTGGCTCGGGTTTGAAATCTTATGCTCAGGCAGTGTCTAAGATGACAGAGCCTTCTTTGTTTAAAATGCCGATGCAGTTTCCTATGGATATTAATGGAGAACTGGGTTTTATTTTTTCAGAACTGGAGATGGTGAAGGCTACTGAAGAATTTCGGTTTGCTCTTGTCATGATCTTCATGTGTCAATGACCATCCATTGATAATATTAGATTGACAATGGTGAAAACATGGGGGCTAGTAGAGATTCCAACAATCAGTTTTATGCATGAATATCATGTATTTATTCAAATGAAAAATGAACGTGATTTTGTGCATGGCTGGGCACGTGAAGGGAGAACAATGGAGGGTTATGTTTTCTAGCTCTTCAAGTGGATGAAAGAATTTGATTTGAATAGGGAATCACCTTTGGCTCCTCAATGGATTTATTTTCCAAGTTTGCCAATGCACTTATACTGGAAGTATTGCCTGCAAATTTTAGCCACTCGTTTTGGTCGCTACCTTGGGACAGATAATGCCACACTTAATCTTACTAGAGTGTTGGGAGCATGGATTTGTGTGGAAGTGGATCTGATGATGGAACCGTTGCAACATTTTCCTATTGTTTTATCACCTTCGAAGTGCATTTGGCAAGAGGCCAAATATGAAAAACTTGGTTTTTACTGTCAGAAATGTTTCCATCAAGGGCACACATCTGTGGTTTGTCGGGTTGGTGCAAGAAGGAAGGATGAAGGGGAAAAGAAAGAGAAACTGATTTGAAAGAAAAAAAGTTGGGAAAGAAGGATACATCAATAGTGGAGGGGCATCAAACAGAGGGATCTGGAAAAGTGCCTGTGATAACAAGGGTGGTGAATGTTGATCCTGTGATAAATCTTGCGTGTGAAGAGCCTGTGATAACTACTCATGATCCTTTAATGATTGAAAAGGTGGGGCAAGTGCTGGATGTTCAAGGGGACGTGCATTAGGATGGGAAGGAAATTGGCGTTGTGCATGCTGAGTTAGTGTAGGACGCAAGTGAGAATAAATCTGAGGACAGTGAGAAACAATGTGAGGAAGTTTAGTGTTGAGGAGCCAGCATCTTCATTGGTTCCTCAAGGTGAGATGGTGTCAAATGTTATCTCTAGTATAGATGCTGTGACGACTGAAGAAATACAACACGGTGAGGGGGGGTGCTTTCTTATTCTAACAGGGAGGAGGGAGAAGTTCAAGTGCTGTTGGGGAGAGAGAAGGCATATGACTCTGATATGGATCCTCAAACAGTTGCCAATAAATCAAAACCAGTGAGCAGCAAGGCACTGAAAAAATCTAAACGGGTGCACACCCAATCTCAAAAACTAAATTTATAATTTATTCTTAGAATGTGAGGGGATTAGGTAGGTCAAGGAATAGGCTGAAATCGTTCATCAAGGAGAAAAATGCCACGTTGGTAGCCATTTTAGAACCTTTTGTTGAAGTGGCACATATGTCTTTGCTTGGGAATTTTTTGAATCTCCACCATTTTTGTTCCAATGAAGTTGAGGGGGGTAAGTTATGGATTTTCTGGAAGGAACTGAATTCTTTTGAGGTGATGGGTCGGTCATCACAGACAGTTACAGGTTGGTTTGTTTTGGCTGATAAAAGGGTCTTAGTTACTTTTGTCTATGCCAAGTGTAATTATGTTGAACGACAGGACCTATGGTGGGTTATGGAAGAGGTGCAAAGAGCAGCCATGGCTTGTAATGGGTGATTTCAATGCTATTCGCATGGATTTAGAAAGAATTGGTGGAAGCCCTCAACCTTTGATATCTATGTCTAAGTTCAATGATTGTTTAGATCACTGTGGTCTTTTTGAGTTAGCTAGTGAGGGGCAAACCATGTCATGGTGCAATGGCCATGAGGGGACTTCAAGAAGCTAGGCTAAACTAGATATAGTAGTCATTAACACTACTTTTTCCACCCAGTTTATGTCTACATAGATTGAATATTTGAACCGTAATACATCTGATCATTGCCCGATGGTCGTCCATTCAGATAGGCCCTAAACATCTTATGGTCCCATCCCTTTTCGCTTTCAAAAATTGTGGTGCTTACGTGAGGGATTTTTGTCTTGTGTCAAGGAGGCTTGGAATAGACAGGGCTTGGTGAGGGGCCGTAAGAGACTTTCTCTCAAAATTAAGAGGACCAAGGTGGCATTGAGAGTTTGGAATGTCAAAGTCTTTGGGAGAGTGGACGTTATCTTAAAAGAACTTGAGGAGAGAGTGACGACTTTGGAGCATCAGCTTCAGCTGGGTTTTTCTCCAGAAATAGAGGTTGATTATCTAACAACCAAACTTGAGATAAAGATTTGGGAGAAGAGAGAAGCTACACGGCTGGATCAAATGGCAAAAAAGAAGTGGCTGATGAAAGGTAACCAGAACACTCAATTTTTTCATGCTTCGATAAATTAGCATCGGAAGCAGGGGCGCATCTCTCACATTGTCCTAGCAGATGGGAGGGTCTTGGACACTGTTGAAGAAGTTCACTCAAGAGCCACTCAGTATTTCTGGGAGGTTTTAATAACGTCTTTGGAGGTGAAGCAAGCTAATTTATCAACCTTGATTGATAATGTTATTTTAGATGAGGAGAATATGATGTTATGTATGGCGCCTTCGGAGGAAGGTAAAAGAAGTGATTTTTTCCATTCCTAGACAAAGTAGCCCGGGGCCTGATGGTTTCGGTTCTGCTTTCTATATATCTTGTTGGGATATTATCAAAAAGGATGTGCTGGAAACAACACGGCTTCAGTGGTGAGCCATTACCTCATTTTTATTCCTCTTCTTTTATTGTTCTAATCCCGAAAGTGCAGGACCCTTCGAGTTTTGACAAATTCCAACCTATTAGTTTATGTTCTGTGGCTTACAAGATTTTCTCAAAAATTATTGTAAGTAGATTGACGTGGATTAGTCATAAGTTAGTCTCCCCTGAACAAGGTGCTTTTGTGCCAGGGTGAAGCATTTTTTAGAATATTTCTCTTGCACAAGAAATGGTTCTTTCTCTAAATAAGAAAACTTTTGGTGGCAACGTAATTGTGAAAATTGATATGGCAAAGGCATATGATGGAGTTGATTGGGATTTTTTGTTGGAGGTTTTTAAAGCATTTGGTTTCTCTAATAATTTTTGCCGTCTAGTGGGGGAGTGTGTGAAGTCTCTGTGGTTCTCAGTGATGATGAATGAGACTTTTAAAGGGTTTTTCCAACCTTCGCGTGGTTTACGGCAAGGAGACCCTCTATCTCCCTTATATATTTATTGTAATGGAGGAAGTGTTGACGCAGTTGCTCAAGAAAAATTTTGAGGAAGGGCAAATTGGAAGTTTCTCACATCCGGCTAGGGCTCCTTTGATCTCTCATTTACTTTATGCCAATGATCTTCTGATATTTATGAATGGTGGGAAAAGATCAATAAAAAGACTTATTGACACTCTTGCAATGTATGAAAGGTGGTAGGGGCAATTGATTAACAAGAAGAAGTCTGCTATTTTCCCTTCAAAGCTTATTACGTCTTCTCGAAAATGTGCTCTATTCAGGTTAACAGGTTTCAAGGAAGGAAAAATCCCAGTTATTTATTGGAGTGCTCCTCTCATTTCAGGTAGATTGACGGTGCACATTATTGAGCCATTGGTTGAAAGAGTAAGGAAGAAGGTGGCATGGTGGAAATTTAAGTCACTTTCTCAAGGGGGCGGTTGATTTTATTGCAACATGTTCAGTCAAGTATGCCCATACATATTATGTCAGTGATTAGTCTTCCAATGGTTACTATCTCTCGTATAAATTCTCTTTTGGCTAATTTTTTCTGGGGGGAGGTAGATGGAAAAAGGAAGTTAGATTGGCAATCTTGGTCGAAAATGTGTAAGCCAACTATGGAGAGTGGATTGGGTTTGAGAGACTTGAAGGAGGTGCACCGCTCTTTGCACATGAAGTTTGCTTACCGCCTGCTTTCTACAAAGAATCTATGGTCTAACTTTTTCCGAGCGAAATACTTCAAAGATGCCATATAGCCACTGGGAGCTCTACAAGATCTCGCTTTTGGAGGTCTATCATATCAATCTTACCTAAGGTCATTGAGAATACTAAAGTGTTGGTAGAGGAGGAAATGCTTTTGTCTGGTATGATAGGTTACTTGCGTCAAGTCATCTCTCTGTGCGGGTAAAGGATATCTCCAATGCTAAGAATCGGATTAAGGACGTTTGGGCAGATCAATCGTGGGATGTTGGTCTGTTGACGGATCTTGTGGGTGCAGAGGCTACATCAAAAATTTTCTAGGTTGTGCATCCTGGTAAAGTAGGCCCAGAGGTGATTCACTACAGTGGAAGGAGTGGTTTTGGCACCGGTTGTTACCTAAACTTGTGTCCATCAGCCTATGGAAAGCGTGGTTAAATTTTCTTGCAGTAGATGAGAGGGTGCAGATGAGGGGCGTCTCTTTAGCTTTAGGATGTAACTACTATATACAGAGATTTTCGAAAATGTTGGATCATGAATTATGCTCAGGTGAACTGGCTACGAAGGTTTGGGATAGAGCAAGTGCTGCATTGGGGGTTGCCTATATATGACAGACTACATGGAAGGCGAGGATCTCGACGTGGTTTCAATGTGCAAAAAGGACGTCCATAATAGGTACTTTAACTGGTTTACTACCGTGTTTTATCATGGAGCCTTTGGAAGAGGAGATGTAAGGCGAGAATTGAAGGAGTGTAAGAAAGTGCTGACCAAATGTGGTGGTCTATGAAATATTGGATTCATTTGTTAGTTGGGGAGACTAATTCATCCCGATTGCTATCCTTGTCTTATTTGCAAGTTTTGTCTGAGCTCCAAGTTTTGCTATCACACCACTTTCGATTCTCAATACAAGACTTGCTAAACTACTGAAGTAAACTTCATCTAGATCATCTTCTTCCTCTTCCTATGGATAATAATCTTCAACATCATCATAAAAGTCTGCTTGGTCCTCCAAAATCAAAGGTTTAAACCAATTGGCTCTAAGAAGTAGCAACCACTCTTCTCAAACATGTAATCGTTGATGCTGTCATTCAAGATGTTTCACTAATTATTTGTTACTTACAAGGTTTATACCAATTATTGTGGGACCCATAATAGTAATAAAAAAGTTAAAACACCTATCATTTTTTTAATTTGCAGTTTACCCCATAATTTTCAAACCCTAATAAATATGTGCAAGAATCACTAAAATTACCATAAAAGACAAAACTAGCATATAAATATTTATTTGCATTCAGGCTCTCTTCCACCATTAGAATGTGCAGTTAAACTATTGTCGTAGTTACCCGAGACGATAGAGAATAACAAAGGAGAAACTAAAAACTCAATTATTTTTGGTCCCAAGAAGTTTCTAAAAGCTTAGTCTAAGAAAATCTTTTAAAATTGTTACAAAGGTAAATATTAGCTGCACTCAAACCATTTTCTTTTTTTTTTTTTAAATAAAATCAAAAAAAAAAAAAAAAAAAAAAACTCGTCTAGCTGTTCGGATCCCGAGAAAATGCAAGAAAGATATACATATATATAAACCTAGGGGAAACCCAATAAGTTTTAGGTTTTCCGGTCATTATTTGATGAGCTTCCCATAGTTTATCTTAAAAATAAATAAATTAATTAAGGCCATTCGGACTTCACAAGCTTAATTCTCTTTTGAGACCTTCCGTTCTTATCGAGATGTGCAGTTTTTTTTTTTCACACAATTAAAATAAGTATGGTGTGTGAAGTGTGAGGATGACAAATAGATTTTTCCTTTTTTAAATCTTAACCATTTTAAAAACATTCACAAAATACTTTATAAAAAAAAATACAATCCGGACCCTTTCATCTTTTCTTTTCTGAGCAAACAAACGGTGCCTAACAGAAACAACCAAAAACAATACTGATCGCAAAGCAGTACTTGGATATCAACCAAAACACGACATTTTACCAAGAATGAACCTTGCGAACAAAACATAAAATAGACGATATCTAGTACTAATTTCTGAAAATGGGTAGTGTCAAGGCACGGATCGAGGAACAAAGATAAAAGAATTGAAGTGTAGCTGAGGATCATGATCTTTGACGACGGAAAATGAGAGAGAACCTTTTATTTCTGTTTCGGATTCCAAAGAAGGTTGGAAGAGGTTGTGGGTGGAGCTGGGTGCAGAGGAGAGGAGGAGGTGAGGTCCAAAAGCAGAGGACGTGAATGCTATTTATAAGCCCCTAATATGAGGTTGAGGTGTGCAAATAGACTTCTATTTAGAGTAGTGAAGAAAGAAGGATAAGTCTTGAATTAAAAGGTATTAGATAATGAAAACGAAAAGATAAAAAGATAAGCATTCAAGCGTACAAAATGCAAAGGGTAAAAGAGAAATCCCAGATCATTGGAAAATCTTGTTGCTTGTAGAGCTGTATATGTTTCAACAAGGAGATGGGCAGGATCCAGATGGGTGTTTATTCTCATGGTTGTTGGAACCCTTCTCTCCCAGTCACGGATAACAACTCATAGTCCCACTTTGCCCTGACTCTTGAAGATATCAGCATCCCAATTTGATCTAGTAAATATCCTCTGGAGGAGCTTCCCATATACTTAGAATAGCAGTTGTGCTTGCAGCCTTATCTTTATGTTGCTCTTTCAATTGAACTTTTTGAGTGTATGTTTTAGAAAAATACTTGGATGAGTAAAATTCTTGCTAAAAATAAATTCATTCCTCTTTTCACATATACTCCCTACAACAACTGCAAATTCAACCACTTCCTTATCGTACAAAAAATTGACTAAGCTCTTGACGATCTACCTAAAATTCTATTTTATCAGCCTGGCTTTATGAAGCTCTATTGAGCAGTGGCTTTACAAAATTATGTTTGACGGTTTGTTCATGTTTGTGGCAAGGCATTCCACAAACTAAACACAATTTGAAGAAGAAGAAGGTGTTGTCTGAGGATAAACTATTAGCTATGTAAAGGTGTGATGGAAGATACTACTCATGCCTTATATTATTCTCTTATGCTGCAAGAAAGATGGAGAAAAGATTTCCCTACATTTCAATTAACTGACTCTCATCAAGAGTTTGTGGGGATGGCCAACAAGGTAACTGGAAAATGTAGCAGAGAGGAAATGGAGCTTTTCTTTCTAATTGCATGGAGTTGCTTGTATAGAAGAAATAAGATGGTTTATGAGGATAAGAACTTGTTACCTAATCAAGTGATTGGTCATGCCCTTGTTGTGCAAAAGAATTATAAAGAAGTCAAAGGTAAGCCACTAAAGATGAACAAAGTTGTTGTCAATGTGAGCCTCCACCACAAGGGTTATGAAACTAAACGTGGATGGTGCTATGTTTGTTAATCACCATAGTGCAAGTGTAGGGATTATTCTTTGTGATGACCAAGGGGCAGTGATTATGGTAGCAAGCAGCAAGGAGCATGAGGTGAATGATCCAATAAAGATTGAATTGCTAGCAATGCTAAGTGTTCACTTGGGAATTAAGGATCTTATTTTAGAAAGTGATTCACTTTTAATGGTGCAAGATTTTCAATGTACAGAAGATTCTATGTTTCTGCTAGATAATATAATCAAAGATGCTCGTGTTGATATAAAGGTTTAGCAGCTGCAAAGTTCAACATGTTGGGAGATTGGGAAATGAAGCCGCACATAGGCTTAGAAAGTTTGCTTGAAATGCTAATAAGATTATAAGTATATGGTGGGGATCATTCCCTGATGTTATTTCTCATGTCCTTTGGTTATAAAGAAAATGAAACGAAAAGAAAAGGGTGTGGCTAACCCCTTTTAATATATATATTATTATAACCCAAGGGTGACTGCCACCAAGGTTACGAAACCAATGGAAAAAATGCATGGCCCAAGGCTATGCCACATTGGGCAACCCAAACAATGTCTCGGTAAGTCGGCAATCTCCCTTGTTAATTTGTTTTTCTTTTAATTATAACATGATGTTTTTAGTCCCACAATACCCATAGTATAACATTAAAAATGTCAGAATGGATACAAAAATATAAAGCTAAAACTATACTTTGCAAAAAAAAAAAAAAATAGCAAAAATAAATAAAGTAATAAACTTAAAAAAAAATTAGAAATTCCTCTAAAAAATGAGAAAAAAATAAAAAGACTACAACAAAACTTATGTTTTGCGAGAAAATGTGTGTGTGGAATGAACAAAATTCCTAAACAAAATTTCACCCTAAAAGATGGTTATTTGGGACGATGTGCATGTTTTGTCCCAAAAGCAGCACAAACATAGTATATCGTTCGAACTAATCTAACAAATTTGGCCGCCATTTCTATTTTCTTTTCTTCATTGAAATGAATATGTTACAAGCTCAAATTGTAGACTTACATAATTTAATTTTTTAATTGTAGAAAAACAAATAAAATGATTGATTTATTGAGATAAACCATACATTAAAATAATTTCACCAGACAGATGAAATTATTTCTTTAAAATTATATTCAATTACAAAAACATAATTTAATATAGATATCCAAAAATAAAGAAAAAAGGAACACATTAATTATTTTTGTTTTTATCATTTTGATTTTTTTATTTCTAAGGCTTACTTTTGTTTATTTTATTTGATTTATATTGGCTACATATGTTTGTTTATTAAAAACTTTCAACATGAAATTTCTGATTTTCGAGAGCTACATCTATGTATTTGTTTTTGTGTTTTCCCTTTTCATTTTATTTTTCCTTGAAATCAGCTAACGTAGAGTGATACACTATATTTATGTGTATATTAATTAAATAATTTTTTCATTTAATAAGATTATGGGCTTTCTTGTTCAAAATTTTATATGATTTTAGTTGTATTATTTTATTATTTCTAACTGTGAAATTTAAATTCAATGTGCTTTATTGTTATTAATTATTGTTCATTATTTAAATTGCTCTTTATTTTAAATTATTTTATTGTTAGATTTTATTATTTTATTTTACTTAGTCACTACGTTTAAACTATTTTATGTAAATTTCCATTTTCAAATCCTTTTCATTGGAGAAGTTTTGAGGCCCAAGATGAAAAGACTGGATCTCTTTTATTTCCCTTATTTTTTCTTTTTGCCTTTTCCTTTCCACTTTCTCCTTTTCTTCTCCTTTTTCCCCTGCCTCTGGTGAGACCCCCCCTTCCCTTTTCTCTTCTCCTCTGTGCGTTCCCCCTCCCCCAACCCAACGCCACCGTGCACCCTAGTAGTCACCTCTCCTCTCAACGAATTCCCCTTACGTCGGCAACTGTCACCCCACTGGAACCCATCTCTATCTCTCAGCCACTATCTCTCTTTGCAGCACACTAGAATCCACAGGTTCTCCTCCATGCGCCACTGTGGCAAAGCCCTACACCACCTCTCCACCACCAGCAACTCCCCCTCCCTCCAGTGACCACCCTCTTGGACCCCAGCCAACCCTAGCTCCTCCACATTCTGCCATGCACAACCCCATCTCCCATGGGTTTCTCCATCTCACACGGCCTAGTCCAACATGAGCTAGCTCTGCCGCCACACTAGACCACCACGACCTCCTCTAGCATCCTAGCACCTCCCCCTTCCTTCAAACAACACGTAGTGTCTTGGAACTGTTATCCTAAATCCTCCCTCTACACGCACGGGATCTCTAGATCCACCACCGTGCACTACCACCCACGACCTCCAGCCTCCACCACCAGCTTCACAAAACTCCCTTAGCTCCTCCATTCCTAGCCTTGACCACCTTGTAGCTTCCTCTCCATTTTTTGTGCTTTTAGACCCAAGGCCCACACTTGGAAAACCATTGTCCGCTACTGCTCCACCACTTTTGGCGTCACCGTTGATCTTCCAAAATTTCCTTCCACCATTGTAAGTAATTTTTCGAAAAATTTTCTTGAGATTTGAATATATTTTTGTACTGACATATTTTCTGCAATTTGTTGGTTGTGTTGGAACTTGAGTTTGAGGAGTATAGGGGTCAAGTTGGATTGGAGGATGGGCCTGTTTGTGGAAATTGGTTTATGCTTGGTGCTTTTGTGATGTTTTTGGTATCATGATATTCATTACATAATTTCATGCATGTTCGTGTATGGTAACTTAAAACTGAGTTTTCGTGTGGAGAACAAATTTTGGGTGCATGCGTATCACGACCACAAGCCGAGATGGGGCATTATCTCAATGGAGCTCCTCTTGTCACTCGGGAGCGTAATATACTCAGTAATGTCCCATTGGTTGTCGTTGGGCAACAACAGAATCGGACGGGATGGTAATGGTCTCGTGCCGACTCCATGGCCCCTCTGTTGGCATAGGCTAGAGGATGCTTGGCCACGAACACACTGGGCACGGAACTGGGCATCACTCATTACGAAGTCACACACACGATCATTACCCGTGGTGGGATGAAGGGAGCAAGGGTATGTGAATGGTTCCTAAGGGAGATCATGGTGCATACGGGATTATTGGATAATGAGCCATTTCTGGAAAAATGGCGGGTTCTTGATAAACGAATATGTGGACCATTTTCTGGGAAAATGGTAGTTTTAAACTCGGGCCGTTTTCTAGAAAAATGGTGGTTTATTTTAATGGAATGGTTTTAGGCCAAATGGAAATTTTGGGGTGTGTTGGAAAAATATTCATTTTTGGAAAAAATAATGTTTTGGGTTTCATGTATATTTCAACATATGCATGCATATATGTTGGTTGCATTAATGTATTTTTATCTCATGGGTTGTTTGGTTGGTTACTTACCTCATTCACAATCTCACGTGGTATTCGAACCCTACTGTTCTATTTTATAGAATCGTAAATTTTGATACAGGTGAGGAAGTTGAGCCTGAGGGATCGACTCCACTAGAGGAGTGACCTAGGTCGCTTTTCATGTTTTGGGATTGATTTTCCACTTTTGTTATGTATTTTGGGTTTGTATTATATTTTATCAGATTACTATATGAATTTTGAAGGCATTTTTATTTTGGGAAATATGTATTTAAAATTCTGGTACTTAGTGGACTAACTTTTAATTATCCTCTGTGACCTTTGTTGTACACCTTTTACATGTACACACACTTAGCACTCGTCGTTGGGGTGTGTGACCCATATTGTCATCATCCTGATGTCACAATTCCCGCATTTTCGCACATGAGAGTCGAAGGCATCACACGAAGCATTGTGAAAAGCTGCCGATTGCCCCTCAATTTCGCATGACGATTGTCCCTAGCAGAACTCTTGGGTAAGTTGGCAATCACCCTTATTTTTTTTTCTTTTAATTATAACATTATGTTTTTAGTCCACTATACCCATTGTATAAATATTAAAAAAGCCAGAATGAATTAAAAAGACATACTGATTAGGAACTATACAATCCTCCTCTCTGCGTAGAGGTTCTCTCCCCTGTCCCAGTGCAGGTTTTTTCTTTTCTTTTGTCTCTTGTCTCAATGGCAGATGAGATTGAATCCTTATACCAACATTTGTCTCTATCCGAGAAAGAGAGCAGTGAGATTCATGTGGATCCTAATGTTTTGGAACCAAATATTCTACGTGGTGAACGTTGTCTGGTGATGTCATTGTTGTCGAATCGGTATTATAATCGTGAGGCCCTCAAGAGCATGATGAGGAAAGTGTGGCAACCCATTCATAAAGTGAGTTTTAAGGATTTGGGGTCAAAGCTTATTCTGGTGGAGTTTGGAGACGAGCGGGATAAGCAACGTGTTCTTCGTGAGGGACCTTGGTCATTTGATCGAAACTTGGTTCTGTTGCAACGACTGGAAGGTGATCGACAGGTAACTAAAATTAGAATTTCAGAAGCTTCTTTCTGGATTCGATTACATGAGATGCCGTTAAATGCAATGAATGAGGAGGTGGGACGCCTTATTGGTAACAAGATAGGCACTGTGGAGGAGGTTGATGGTGAACAAGGCGAGGCTGCATGGGGAGAATTCATGAGAATTAGAGTCAAGATGGATATCTCACAGCCCCTTATGCGTGGTGTCAAAGTCAATCTCAGTCAGTATGGCATATGCTGGATCCGTTTTGTCTATGAACGCTTGCCAAACTTTTGCTACTGGTGTGGCAAACTTGGCCATCAACTGAAAGACTGTGAGGTTGCTGGCCCTCAAGAGACACGGGTTGCTGATCAATTACCATTTGGGCCTTGGTTACGTGCTAGATCATTGCAACGTAGAGGGAAGGAAAGTACTGAACCTCAGTTTTCAGTTCATCGGAAGTCTACACCGGAAGTTTCATCAGGGAGTGAACGACAGGCCACTGGTGTCCAGCTGGGAGGTATGGAATCGACAGAGAAGAGAGAGGAGAACAAGGAGACGTTACAAGAGAATGAGTTATTTGATGTTTTTGTTATGCATGAATTACGGGAGGAGGAGTTAATGGGAGATAACGTAGCAGATCATAATATGGCTATGATAACTCCGGGTGTTATAACTGATATGCCAACTCAGCAGGATTCCTCAAAGCATGACAGAGTGGAAAAGGGTCAGTATCCATCATATGAAGATACTAATATAGTGGCTGAACAAATGATGAGTAATACATGTGGGCTTCAGCCCATAGGAGAGGAGGTTATGATTGAAACACAACCAAAATCAAAGAGGGGCAGGCCTATTAGAAAGTGGGTCAGAATGGGTCACGAAGCTCATGCATATTCTGGAGTGTCTCTGGTATCAGAAGTGAAAGGTAAGAGGAAGGCTTCTTCTAATCAACTGACTTCTTCTATTCAAAAACGTGGTAGGAGAGTAATGGTTGAAAGTGAGGATATCAATTTAAACCCAACGGTGGTGGCTGTTCAGCAGCCCCGCCGAGAACAATGAAAACTATAAGCTGGAACTCTCGTGGGCTTGGGAACCCACGAGGAGTTAGAGCTCTCTGTGACTTAGTCAGGAGAGAAGATCCTGTGGTTTTATTTCTAATGGAAACAAAGTTGACTAGTAGACAGATGGAAAGAGTTCATGTGAGAGTTGGGTTTGAATGCTGTTTTGCAGTGGATTGTGATGGAAGGAAGGGTGGTGTGGCATTATTATGGAAGAAGGAAATTAAGTTATCTATAACAAGTTACTCTTTGTTTCACATTGATGCCAAAATTAGTGAGAATGATGGAGGGTTGGAGTGGAAATTCACTGGTTTGTATGGCACCCAGAAACTGAAAAAAGAGAGGAAACATGGAGTTTACTTATAACACTGAGGGTAGAAGGAAATATACCATGGTTGGTATGTGGTGATTTTAATGAAGTACTCAGTCAAGAAGAAAAGCTGGGGGGCAGGCCACGACCAGAGAGGTTAATGCAAGCTTTTAGAAGTGTTATTGATGATTGCAATTTGATTGATTTGGGGTTTGAGGGCCAGAAATATACATGGTGCAACAGAAGATATGAAGATGGGGTGGTGAGTGAAAGACTGGACAAGTTTATTGCTACTCCTTCTTGGAAAGCATGTTTTCCCCATTTTCGAGTTGTGCATGGTGTTGCTGCATCTTCTGACCATGTTCCTATCATTCTTGTACCAAGCTCTGCTCAGAATGAATATAGACACAAGCTTTTTAGATTTTAGGCAATGTGGGTGGAGGATGATGAATGTGGTGATGTTATATCAAGATGTTGGCAAGGAGTTCATGCAAATAGGTCTTTTGGTTCTATCATTGACAGATTGAGCATATGCAGTAAGGAGTTGGAGGTATGGAACAGACAGAAGTTTGGGCATGTGAAACAGCAGATCAAAAGGGCTCGAGAGTCACTTCAAAGAATTCAGTTAGCTGAACCTAGTAGTATAACAAGAGAAGAAATGAAGAAAGCTCAGGATCAACTTCAGGTTTGGTTAGAAAGAGAAGAGATATTGTGGAGTCAAAGAGCAAAAGCATTATGGCTCAAAGGTGGTGACAGTAACTCTAAGTTCTTTCATCATAAAGCATCTCAAAGAAGAAACAAAAACTGGATTACAAGCCTGAAAAATGAAGAGGGGAGTTGGCAGCATGGTGAGGATAGAAATCAACTAATTCTTTCCTACTTCCAAAACTTGTTTCAATCAGAGCAACAAAGTAGCAATTTGAATGAGGAGCTGAATTTCCTGGAAGGGCTGCGAGGAAGAGTAACTGAGGATATGAATGTGGAGCTATTAAAAGATTTTACAAGAGAGGAAGTCAAAGCTGCTTTAAACCAAATGCACCCTACAAAATCACCAGGACCTGATGGTATGCCACCACTTTTCTTCCAACAATACTGGCATATTGTAGGAAATGAAGTCACCTCTGCTGTTCTACAGGCCCTCAGAACTGGTACAATTCCCTCTTCTCTAAATCATACTTTTATAACCCTGATACCAAAGAAAAGTAAGCTTGAAATGATTTCTGAATTTAGGCCTATTAGCCTTTGTAATGTAGTGTATAAGTTGATCTCTAAAGTTCTAGCAAATAGGCTTAAACAAGTGCTTAATGTGGTTATTTCTACTTCACAATGTGCTTTTGTACCTGGCCGAATCATTTCAGATAATATTCTTATAGCATATGAAGTGATGCATTACTTGAGACAAAAAAGAAAGGGAAAAGAGGGTTATATGTCCATTAAGTTGGATATGAGAAAAGCTTATGATAGAGTGGAATGGTCTTTTATTGAAAGTGTAATGTCTAGGATGGGTTTTAATGCTCAATGGATTGATCTTGTGATGATGTGTGTCAAAACTGTATCTTTCTCAGTTTTGATTAATGGTGAGCCAAAAGGTCCTATCATTCCTTCTAGAGGACTTCGACAAGGGGATCCCTTATCCCCCTATTTGTTTCTTCTTTGCACAGAAGGTCTTGTATCTTTGCTCAAGCAGGCAGAAGGAAATGGTGAGATCACACCTGTAAGAATATGCAGAGGTGCTCCAAGACTATCACACTTGCTTTTTGCTGATGACAGTATCTTATTTTGTAAGGCAAATGTGTATGAAAACCAGAGAATTCAACATCTTTTGCACTGTTATGAGATTGTCTCAGGTCAAATGATCAATAGAGCAAAAACAGGTATTGTTTTCAGTACAAATGTTCTACCTGCAACTAGAAGTGAAATTCTTGAGCTTTGGGGAGTGCAGAACAGTCAGCAATTGGAGAAATATTTGGGGTTGCCACCGTTGGTTGGGAGAGCAAAATATAGGGCTTTTTCTGATATTAAGCATAAAGTTTGGAAGAAGTTACAAGGCTGGAAAGAGAAGATGCTATCAGCTGGAGGGAAAGAAATACTTATAAAGGCTGTGGCTTTGTCAATTCCTACCTATGCAATGAGCTGTTTTAAACTACCTTCCTCTTTGTGCTATGATCGTGAACAATTGATGGCAAAGTTCTGGTGGGGTTAAAGAAAAGAAGAGAAAAAAATACATTGGATGAGTTGGGCAAAGATGTGTGATACAAAACAGTATAAGGGAATGGGTTTTAAGGATTTAAGAGTGTTTAATGATGCTCTTTTGGCAAAGAATGGTTGGAGAATAATGCAGAATACAGATTCTTTACTTCACAAGATCTTCAAAGCTAGATATTTCCCCACAACACATTTTTTTGATGCTGCTTTGGGACATAATCCCTCCTTTGTATGGAGAGGTATTTGGGGAACAAAGAATAAATTGCAAGAGGGATGTCAGTGGAGGATTGGCTCGGGAAACAAAGTCAGGATATGGAAAGATGCATGGGTTCCTGGTTTTAAAACTGTTCTAAGGCAGCAGAATAGGTCCCTAATGAGTGAGAATGCAGATGGGCTTAGTGAGGAGGATGCTACTGTAAACTCCTTATTTGTTGCTAATCAAAGAGTATGGGATGTGGGAAAGATTAATTCTCTGGTTACACCACCTATAGCTCTGCAAATCTTGAAGATTGTGCCTACTCATGAGGGGGAGGATCAAGTCTGTTGGAAGAATGAAGCTAATGGTTTTTATACTGTCAAAAGTGCTTATAGGATGTTTCATTCTTTATATGCAAATAGACAGAATGGTGAATCCTCTAATGCTAGGGTGTTGAGAAACGTATGGAAGTCTATTTGGAATATGAAGCTCCCTTCAAAGGTGAGAATTTTTGCTTGGAAAGGTGCCAAAGGGATTCTACCAACGAAATCCAATTTACTGAAGAGGAAGGTATTAACAGAGGAGGGTTGTGATTTCTGTAATGCAGAAACAGAAAATATAGTACATGCACTTTGTTCTTGTCCTTCCATCAAAGAGGTATGGTCTCTCTATTTCCCATCAAGAGTAGCTATAAGAGAGCACGATACTTTTCTTGACTTAGTTCAGAGAATGCAACTAAATCTGGGTCCTGATATGCTTGAACTATTCTTTCTGATATGCTGGAGCTGCTGGTATAAAAGAAATATGAAGAAGTTTGAGGCAAAGGATGTTAAAGTCGAGACCATTGTTGGAAATGCATTAGCAACGCAGAAGTCCTATAAGGAATGCAGAGCTAAATCTGTTTCAGTAATTAGACAGCAGTGTAGATGGGAAGCCCCACCAGCTGGTGTGTTTAAACTCAATATAGATGGTGCTTTTTCTTCTACGGGTTCATTGGCTGGAATTGGAGCTATTGTCAGGGATTCAAAGGGTGAGGTAATAATGTCTGCTGCAAAGAGAGAAGTTTCTGTTATGACTGCTGTTGAAGTGGAGGCTTTAGCTATTCTCAGAGGCTTACAGTTCTGCATTCATCTTAGTATTCAAAATCTTGTGGTTGAAAGTGACTCATTGCTGGTGGTTAACAAGTTCAATAGACAAGGATCTTCACATGCTACTTTTGGTAATGTGGTTAGGGAAGCTAAGGAGTTGATGACACGCTTTGGTACCTGTCAAGTACAACATGTTATTAAAAGCTGCAATTCAGCAGCTCATTCACTTGCCAAGTTTGGTTTAAGTGTACAGAATATTAGTTTATGGTGGGGAGCTTATCCCGATGTAATTTCTAATATTCTTTGGAGTGATTCAAGTACTTTGTAAGTTTTATTTAATGATAATGAAGTATGGTTTCCTATCAAAAAAAAAAAAAAAGCCAGAATGAATTGAAAATTATAAAGCTAAAACTCTAATTTGCTAGCACCTTGGGTCAGGACAGTGATGAGGACTGGCCTCTCTCTAGGTGTGACACACTATTTAAGATTACAAATATTATATCGTATAAAGTACTTTTACCTATAAAAAAATGAAAAATTTTGAATCCTTAAGATTGATATTTTTTTTTTTTTTTGAAAAATGTCTAAATAGTTCAACTTAGTTTGTTTCTCAATGAAAAATGTCAAAATAGTTCAAAAATTTCATGCACCTTAGCAGTTATGTGATTTTTCTTTTCTCGGTGTCTTGAATCTATGTGAACAACGTGACATGGTGTTCTAATCCTTGCAAAATCAATGTTTGGGCACCATCGAACAACATGAATGCTCCCTCTCTCTCTTTCTAGCAAAATATAATGGCTTTGTATGGTTTCTATTCCCGATACGAAAATCATGTGTTCTACAAGCCTAAAAAAGTATGTTAAGATATAGGAAATGAAAAATCCCATAGACGATGCTAAATGTTAAGGAAATTTTCCATAATTTTAGCCATGTCTTCTTGTAACTTGCAATCAGAAAGTAGAGCAGCGTTGGAGTCCCCCAGGTTGCCTCCGATGATTAATTTAGAATATTTCTGGGAGAATCAGCCAAAAAACTATTGAGCTAGAGCAAGGAGTTTTACCTACATTTTAGCATTATATTCTTCTCCCTTTAAGGTTGAGCCTACCCTTCTCCTTTGAGCCTGAAGTGTTCGTTTCTTGTACATGGTGCCATGTGATTCCATTTAATTCTAGTTCTCTCACCAGTACCTTGAGTCGAGACAGGTTGTGAGGTGCAGTCTCTCAATAGGTGTTCTATCAAGGACAAGATCTTACTCTGAGCTATGATCCTATATGGGTTATTTAATGCGGTGTGGCTTCCCGCAGATTTTTCAGGCAGGGGCCTATTTGTCAATGTGTTGTCTCACTTTCCCACGTCGATCTAGATCTCTGTTGCGTCTATTTTATTGCAGTCAACCAATTCCCATAGGGCTCTCCTACCTTCCTCTTTTTTGGGACAAGCCCGGGCACCCTACCTAATGAATTCTCAAGTCATAATTTAAGGCTTTCGCTTGTTAATTCAAAGGTCACCACATGTGTGCGCTCAGCCAATTTGGGGCAAGAGCCCATTCATCTTTCATAAAGAACATTTAAGTGGTATATATTGAATAGATAAGCTTATGTGAAAAGGGCATACGAAAGTGGTTTGTCGTATGGGGGAGACGTAGCGCAAGATAGGAGGGGGGACAAGTAACCATGTGCAAATCAAGAACCAGCGAGTATAGAAGGAAAAAGCTAGTGAGAAAGAAGAAACCAGTGAGAAGGAGGGAGAGAAGGAGCAAGTCACCTTGGTGGTGGATGGGGTAGTGGGTGGGGTTGAGAAGGAGGGAGAGAAAGAACCCATGATAGACCAAACCATGGCTTTGGTTGCAGATGGAGTTGTAGATGGGGTAGCGAAGGAGGGGGAGAAAGAGCATGTAACAAAACAACAGATGGCCTTGGTTGTAGATGGGGCTGTGGAGATGCAGGGCAATGACATTACGACATTACAGCAGCCAGAACCAACGTGCTAAAAAGGAATTCTCTTTTGGAGGAATTCTCTGTTGAAGAGGACTCTAATGAACCCATGACAATACATGACTCGGTTATTATGCATTGAAAATAGGGTGGGAGTCATGCAATGAAGGTTGACATTGGGAGTCCTACTATTGAGTTTTTGGGTATGGAAAAGGGTCAGAGTAGTGGTTTTTTCGAGGGGGGTCCCACATATTTCATCTCCAAAATACTAGAGTTGGAATGCAGAATTGAAATACCATTTGACAATGTTGTTATTGTGGGAAAGGAACAAACAACTTCACTTTCAGATCCAGAGGATGAAGGTGTTCCTGGTGCACTGGTTTGACAAAAGCATTACAACTCTGATCCTGAGAGTAGCCAGCCCAATCGCATGACTGAAGCAAAGAAAACCATAGTGAGACAATCACAATGGATTTTATCTCAACCCTCTAAACTCAATTTATGATAGATAAAATTTTGGTGTGGAATTTGCGAGGGTTAGGGAGTTCCTGAAATCGTTTAAAACGTTTAGTGAGGAAGTATGGTGTGTCTATTGTAGGGATTTTTGAACCTTTTGTTGAGGTTGACAAAATTAATCTCTTGGCTTGTATGATGGGATTACCAAATTTTTGTAGTAATGTGGAAATTGATGGTAAAATATGGATTTTCTTGAGTGACAATTGTGAGTGGGAGGTGTTGTATATGACTAATCAATTACTTTCTGGGTGGTTTCGGTTGGTTGAAGAGAAGATGCTCATCTTTTTTATCTACGCGAAGTGTAATAGCATGGAACATAGAGAGCTATGGCAAAGTTTAGAGATGGTTGATGCCAATGAGTCCCCTTGGCTTGTGGTAGGGGACTTCAATATTATCCGAGAACATAGTGAAAGAGTGGGTGGCCAACCAAGGCCGCTAGCTTCTATGGAAAATTTTAATAATTGTATTGACCACTATGGTTTATTGGAGCTTCAGTTTATGGGAAACCGACTATCGTGGTGTAATGGCCATGAGGGGCAGACTCGAAGCTGGGCAAGGCTTGATAGAGCACTGATTAATACACATTCCACAAATAGGTTTCATTCAGCTTTCTTTGAATATCTTCAATAGAAGACATCGGATCATTGTCCTATGCTCATTCACTCCCAAAAACCAGTGGTAAGCTATAGCCCTCATCCTTTTCACTTTCAAAATATATAGGTATCTAATGCAAATTTTTTGCGATGTGTTGAAGAAGTATGGAAGGAACCTACTACATCTATGAGTCTTGTAAGGTTGGTAGAAAATTTGAAAAAAATAAAGCTTGTGCTACGAACTTGGATTAAATAGGTATTTGGGCATGTGGGGCAGACCATTAAAGAATTAGAAGAGAGATTGGAGGTCTTAGAGAGTCAGTTACAAGGGGGCTATGATAATGAGGTAGAATGTGATCTCTTGGTGACTAAACTTGAACTGGATACATGGGAACGATGTGAAGAATCTAGACTCTCACAATTAGCAAAAGAGAGGTGGCTTTTATAGGGCGACCAGAATGGAAAATACTTCCATGCAGTTGTTAACCAACGGAGAAAAAATAATGTCATACATAACATGCTGCTAGAGAATTAAGTCATTTTGAACTCATCGGAATAGGTCCATCAAGAAGTTTTAAATTATTTTCAGAACTATCTTTCAAATGATTCTATTGTTGAACAGGTGGATCTTGCACCTCTTATACAGTGCTCTATATCTGAGAAAAATAATTTGGCTCTTGCTATAGCCCCGTCTGAGACTGAGATTTTGGCTGCTTTGAAATCAATTCCGAAAGAGAGCTCACATGGACCGAATGGGTTTGTCTCGGGTTTCTATTTAAGTTGCTGGGATTTGACCAAAGAGGATGTTGTTGAGGTAGTCAAGGAGTTCTTTTCGGGTTTTGCTTTACCTAGATTTTACACGGCATCTTATCTGGTGTTGATTTCGAAGGTAGAAGATCATAAGAGTTTTGACAAGTTCCGTCCTATCAGCCTTTGTTCAGTTGCGTATAAGATTTTTTCTAAGCTTCTCGTGCAAAGGATGACACCTTATTTATCTCAGTTGATTTTTCATGAACAAGGAGCATTTATTCCAGGCCACAGCATCTTTGAAAACATCACTTTGGCTTAGGAATTGGTTCACTCTCTAAATAAGAAAACAAAGGGTGGCAACATTATGGTGAAGATTGATATGGCCAAAGCCTAAGATCACGTAAATTGGCAATTTTTATTGAATGCGTTAAACATCTTTTGGCTTTTCTCATCAGGTTTTTAATCTTGTAAGGGAATGTGTTCAGTCCCCTTGGTTTTCCATTGTGATGAATGGGACTTTCAAGGGTTTCTTCCAACCGACTCAGGGTCTAAGACAAGGTGATCCACTATCTCCATATTTATTTATTATTATGGAGGAGGTGTTGTCAAGATTACTTCACAAGAATTTTGAAGAGGGTCGATTTGGATGTTTTTCTCATCCTGTGGGTGCGCCTCTTGTCACACATTTACTATATGCGGATGATCTTTTAGTTTTTGTGAATGGTGGCAAGTGGTCTAGGCAATTAATCAATTAGGAAAAATCAGCTTTCTTGTTTCTCAAAGACCTTTACTTCTGTGCGGCGTTGTAATCTCATGAGATCAACTGGTTTTGTGGAAGGAAAGTTCCCGGTCACCTAGGGATCCCTCTAGTTGAAGGATGTCTTACATCAAGAGACTTGGAACCACTTATTGAGAAGATTCGGAAGAAAGTAGCTGGCTGAAAATTGCATTTACTATCTCAAGGTGGTAGGCTTACGCTCATGAAACATGTTTTATCATGTATGGCTACACACCATTTGGCGGTTTTAAATCTGCCTATGAAGGTTTTCAAAAAACTCAACTCTTTGATTTCTACATTTTTTTTGGAAAGAATTGAATGAGAAACTGAGGATGAGATGGTGTGCTTGGGATCGAATATGCAAACCTTACAAGGAACGAGGACTTGGCATGAGAAACTTCCATGAAATGCAGAGGTCCCCTTCACATGAAATTTGCATGGAGATTGTTAACAATTGATAATCTATGGACCAAGTTTTTCTGAGTGAAATATGTGAAACACGGCCACATTTACCTTGCTGAGGCTAGAAGTAATTCTTCCCAATTCTGGAAGTCCATTATGAAGGTTTCTCTTGAGGTCACAAAGAATGTCATAGTGAAGGTGAGAGAAGGCAGCTCTTCATTCTGGTTTCATCGGTGGTTGGCTAGTGGACCATTGTGTGATAGTAAGGACGCTGGGCAGTATGAGATTAAAAAAATAAAAAATAAAAATAAAAATAAAAAGTATGGGTTGATGGAACTTGGGATGAGAACCGTATTGTGGAACTAGTCGGTTTAGAAAAAACAAAGGAGATTATGCACGGCATTGTGGCTGGCAAGGTGGGCAATGATATTGCCATTTGAAAATCTGCAACTAAGGGTGAGTTTACGTCGACCTTAGTGTGGAAGCTAATTCGGGTCAGAGGAACGGACCAACTAGGCATGGATTGGATTTGACATCACCTTCTTCCAAAAAACATTTATGTGTGCATGTGGAAAGCCCGATTCAATGAGGTAGAGTTGGACTCTCGGGTGCAATCTCTTGGAATACTGTTAGCATCTGGGTGTAACTGCTGCACTGAAGGCCACTTTGAAGATTTAAATCATGTGGTTTGCACTGGGAGTATTGCTGCAGACGTATGGAAGACAGCAGCCATTGCGTTGGGCATTAACCATGTTCCGAGAATGTCATGGTGGGCGACGGTGATGTAGTGGTTCAATGCGTCAAAGAAGTCGAATCACAGGGGGATTCTTCTCGGCACTATCCCGTCTATTATTACTTGGCGTCTCTAGATGCGTAGATGCAAGGCTTGAATGGAAAACTCCTTTGAATCGGCATCGAGTGTTTGGTTGGTAGTTAAAGTTTGGATATGGAAGATTTCATCTATTATGGTGAAACAATGGCCTAGTTCTGCTAGAGATGAGGCTATCCTTCGAGCTCTTCAAGTTACATATATTGATCGTGAAAGGCCTATTCCGAAACTGGTCTATTGGACGAAACCGGCTAAAGGGTGGATTAAATTGAATGTAAATGGGTGTTGCAGGGGCAACTCGGGTACTAGCGGGTGGAGGAGGGGCCATTCACGATGAGAGAGGTAATTTCAAAGGTGCCTTCTCTTCTCATTTTGGTCATGGTACAAATAATAAGGCTTAATTAAGGGCATTAATAGCTGGTATAACTTTGTGTAAAGAGTTGGGTTTTAATCAAATAATTATTGAGAGCGACTCCAAGTTGATTGCTACTTGGTTGAGTAGTTGAAAGTGCATGGCATGGTATTTATGGGATTATTGGGATGATCTATTGATTTTTTTAAAAGACATGCATTTCAACATTAATCATCAGTTTCACGAGGGGAATAATGGGGTGGATTTCCTCACTCAAAGGGGCAAGGAAGGTTATAATAGCACTTTTTCTAATTTTATTTCTTTGCCACATAAGTTGAAAGGAATGCTCAGATTGGATAAGGCGGGATTGGCACATGTTAGATTATAACGTTTGTTTATTTGGTTTTTTGTTTGGTTGTGTTGTTGCTTTGATTTTCAGCTGTAAAATGTATTCCTCTGCCATAAGTGAGGCCCTTTTTTAATAAAGTGCCGGAGGCGCCGCCCTCCTTTTGCCCAAAAAAAAAAAAAAAAAGATGCTATATTTAAAAAGGTCTAGCAGAAATAGGGTGGGGAGTCACCCTCCCTCGAGAGGGTGGGAGGAACCAAGTATCACATAGGATAGGAGACCTACATGGAGAGGATCCCCTAGCTTCCTTCAAAGCCACCCAACAACCATTCCTTCTGTTTTATTTTTTTATTTTTATGAGGATATAAAATTAAATTTTACTGGTTTTCATTGTTAAAATTACAAAATTGAAAAACTTGGGTCTTAAGCACCCACTTTTCAAAATAAGTTGGTGAGGTGGCTAATTCACACCAAAACAACTGAATTGTCGACATTGTGCACCCTAAACAACCAAATTTTTGCAATTTGCAACTTCAACCATTAAGCTCAATGAAAAATACAACAAGTGACACAATCTTAAATGTCTTATATTCAATGAGTGTGCAATCTTAAAGGTCTTTCATCATCTTCTCTTTTTTGGATAAATGATGAAAGACTGTGCATTGGTGTCTTGCCAGTTTCTTTTTGTGTTTGCACAAACTATGTACTCTATGATCATTTCTCCTTAGATGCAAAATAATAGAGGGCTATATGTTAGTCTGACATTTTTCAAATTTAGTCTTTAGGTGTAACTAATTGGTTATCTTGAGTTTGGAGAATAAAAATGTGGGAATGGATTTCAAGGTCCATTGATTTGCTATTTTATGTATGTTATTATGGGGATTTTTTTACTTGGCTTATGGCTTGTGACAAGAATAAAACATAAGACAAGCATAATTGTTCCTTTTCCATTAAACATTGGGATTCCATTGTACTATTTAGTGTTTACGTTGTTCTTATGTTGAATATGCATCCTTCGATGGGCCACTTATTGTGGCAAACCAACATGCCCATAGTGTGAACATCCATTTGAGTTTATAGGATGAGACCTTGAAAATTATTATTATATATATATATTAAGGGGGTGGCAGATTTCGAATCTAGGTTTTCATTTGGAGAACCTCATGCTCTTAATTGGCCATTTTACCCTTGAAAATTGTTGAGTAGGTAAAAATAATTTAAATATGATTTTTTTGGGCAAGGAGGCAAAAGCTTAATTTTCTTGTATATTTTTTATTAGACTATTACGAATTACTAGTTCATGTAGAAAACATCTATTTGCATGCCCTTTTTTTTACAACGCCAACACACAACTCAAGTGAGTCTCCCACAATGATTAAAAAAAATGATTGGTGTTCTAAATTTTTTATTACCATAATAGGTCCCACAATAATTGGCAGAAGGCTTGTAAGTAACAAATAATTAGTGAAGCATATTGAATGACAACATCAACGATTACATGTTTGAGGAGAGTGTTTGCCTACTTCTTAGAGCTAATTGGTTTAAACCTTTGATTTTGGAGGACCAAGAAGACATTTATGATGATGCTGAAGATTATTATCCATATGAAGATGAAGAAGACGAACTAGATGAAGTTTACTTCAGCAATTCTACAAATCATCAAGAATCAAAAGTGGGGAGATAATGGTTATGCCAAGTCGAGACGCCAAGAAGCAAGGCCAGTCTATCAACAAAATTTCTAAGACACTGGTGCTGGTTCATCCTGAGAACCTTAGGAGACTGCAAAAAGTGCAACTGGGCAAGGGGCAAAAAGGGCACTCAGAGATGAAGCTGCTGATAACGCTATTGCAAGAAAGCACTAGCAACATCTGCTAAGGTTGGGTTGAACGTGAGTCCTTTTTTGCAAGTGGCTAAGCTGGACCTTAAACACATGTACTTAGGTGCTTAAGTTTCTATAGTTGTTAGGGTCGTAGGTTCTACAATCAAGTTTGAGACCCAACATAGGTACTTACAGAAATGGCCTCAAGTCCGGCCCAAACTCACCAAATGTTGCTGCTGCTTTCTTCAACATATTTATCAGCTGCTCCGTGTTTGTGTGATGACCCGTTTTTACGTGTATTTTCACTGAAGAGTTATTTTTAATTTAATTAATATATTAGTTTATTTATTTTAAATTAATGTATTTTAATTAGTTTTTATTTATTTGATGTTGCGTTTTATTTAATTAGTCGTTTTACGGTTTTTTAATCTCGTTTTTGGCGGATTTGTTTTGCTTTCCGGAGTGAGGATTGGACCTCATTTCTTTCCTACATCTTTTCTTTTCCCTTTTTCCTTTTTCTCTTTTTCTCTTTTCTTTCTTTTTTTCTTTCTTTCTTTTTCTTTTTCCCTTCCTTTTTTCCCCTCCCCTTCCCGCGCGTAACCCCCCCGGTTCGTCTCTCTCTCCCTCCTCTCCAACGCCGGAACCATCATCAGCCCAGACCCACCACCGCCGGCCACCGTACGGCACAACACCCCTACCAAAATCTTCCCCTCCCTCCGGTGAACCACCCCACCAATTTTCACCGCCAACGGAGCCGCCGTTTGGTCGGAAAAAGCCTAACAAGCCTCACGGATTTTGCTTCGATCCGCCGCCGTCGCTCCACCTCCGGCCACCATCTCTTCACCACTTCATCACCAACTCCTTGTCGTCCTAACCCACCCATTTTCGACCTCTAACAGCCACCGGAACAGCCCCACAAGCTAGCTTTCCATTTTGGGAAATATCGCCTTCTTCCGCCGTTTCCGCCACCACCCACGGCCAAACTTTACTTCCATTAACTTCATAAACATCCTTAGACCCTTCCCTATCAATCCCGAGCCTTGGTTTGTCCCCGTTCAAAAGTGGATATTTTACAACCCACTGCCACAGTGAATTTTCACTTTTACGTTGCTTTCTTTCCGCCGTTTGCAACGCCGCGTGTTTTCTAAAAATACCATATAGCACTGTAAGTATTTTCCAAACCCTACTTTTAGATTTAAATATATTTTGCTCTTTCAATAATTAATTGTTGTTGGTTGGCTGATTCCGGACTGAGTCCGAGGAGTTCGGGGGTCGGATGGATCGAGGACGGAGTGCTTGGTTTTGCTTGTTTGTGTTTGCTTGATTATTTGAGCCATGAGGCATGAGTTGCATATTGTGTTTATGTGCATTTTTTTTTAATCGAGAAAATCCCGTTTTATTGGCGTAAATGGTTTTTGGGTGCGTGTGTCTCACGAGCCCAAGCCGGGATGGGTTATTATCTCAGTGGAGCTCCTCTGGTCACTCGGGAGTGGATAATATTGAGTGACATCCCCTGGGTTGTCGCAGGGCGACAACCGGATCGCACGATACGGTAACGCTATCGTGACGACTCCGTAGTCCCTAGAGTGGCGGGGACTAGAGGATGGCCTGGCCAAGTACGCGCGGGGCGCGAGTCTGGGCATCGCTCGTTTAGGTGTCACATGCGTAGTCGTTACCTGCGGTGTGGCACAGAGCCAGGGTGTGTGGATGATCCCTAGGGGAGATCATGGTGCATACATAACCGGTTTGTTTTTATGGTTTTCGAATGTGCACCATTTTCTGGGAAAATGGCGATGTTTGGTTTTCGAGGCTTTTGATCCATTTTCTGAGAAAATGGTGGTTTGGGCCATTATCTGGGATAATGGCGAGACTTGATTTTAAGGATATGTTTTTTTGTGGGCCAAATGGGTTTTGGCGTGCGTGGAAAAATTATGTTTTATGGCGCATGTGCATTGGTTTTTATTTCATGCATATTGTTTGAGTTTTATATGTTTTTATCTAGTGGTGTTTGGAGTTTACTTACCTGCAGCACCATTTTTGGTACCGTAGATTTTGGTGCAGAGATCGAGGATGAGGAGGAGGAGGCTGAGCCCGAGGATGCGACTCCGCCGAGATGCTGAAGTTTATGCTTTGTATTTAGTTTAAAATTATGTTTGTGTCTTCTAATATTTATTTAAGTATGTGTTGAACAGCTTTGTATTAAACAAGAAAAATTCTCGTACTTAGTTATTGACTTGCTCGCTGCGTATTTCTCGTGCACATTCGTCGCTTATACACACACTTGGCACACGTCGATAGGATGATGACCCGTGATGTCATCATCCGGATGTCTCGATTTCCCCGTGTTCGTGCGTGGGGATTTGGGGGCGTCACAGGTGGTATCAGAGCAGTTTGGCTCTGGGTAAAACCACATGTCCTGTAGGTAGTACCAGAATGTTTTTAAGGTTGTGTTTTAAAAATTATGTTAAGTAAAGTTGTTATTTGTTTTGTTTTATTTGTTTTATTTGTTTGAAGTTGTTTGCTTGTTTTTATTTATTTAGTTATGTTTTTGCAAGCTGGTTTCTTTTGTTTCTTGTGATGTGGTGTTGGTCTTTAGTTTTGTTTTTGTTTGTTGTTAGTTTTATTTGTTTTTGTTCTCTTAAAGGGGGTCAAAGGTTGTGGTGACAGGAAAATGGGGAGGTCAAAGAAATCTACTCAGGAGCCACGGGATAATACATCAAAAGATAACTCCATAGCCCAAGCAATACGGCAGATGACTGAGTTTATGCAGCAAAATTTTAGGCCACAGCAGACAGGGCCTTGGCCACAACCAGGAGGACCTTGGCCACAACAAGGGGGTCCCTGGCAGCTACAAGGAGGGCCTTGTCCGCAACAAGAAGGACTTTGGCCGCAACCAGGAGGTCCTTGGCCATATCAGGGAGGGCCTTGGCTTTACCCGGGAGGATCTAGCAGCATGGTGCAAGCCGGATGCACCTATGAGCTCTTTCTGGCACATAGGACCCCACACTTCACTGGAGAAGAGGATCCTCTTCAAGCTAGAAAGTGGATCAAAGACCTGGAAAGAACTTTTGAGGTGTGTGGTTGCACCGAGGTGCAACAGGTACTCTATGCTAGCTATCTGTTACAAGGCACTGCTTTTTATTGGTGGGATACCAAGAGGGTGATGCTAGAAGCAGAGTTGGGATCATTCGCCGCTGTAACCTGGCAGCGCTTCAAGAAAGAATTTAACAACCGCTTCTTTCCCGCATCGGTAAGGAAGCAAAAGGCAAGAGAATTCTCAAATTTGGTCCAAGGAGGAATGACAGTGGAACAGTATGCCCGAAGGTTTATAGAACTTGGGCGATTTGCTCCCCACCTTATCGCCACAGAGGAGATGCGAGCTGAGCGTTTTCAGGATGGACTACGCCCTGATATACACCGTATGGTGGTCAGCCACCGAATATCCACTTTTCAGGACTTAGTGGATGTGGCCACCCTTGTGGAGCGAGAGAATAATCTGAGTATGGGCTCCTCTCCAGGGCATAAGAGGCAGAGTTTTTCTGGTGAAGGAAGCAGCTCGGGTTCGCCTCAGAAATTTGTTCAGCAGACCAGAACTCGACCGCAAGCATCCTCAGGTGATCACATGGGAGGACGTGTGCCTATTTGCAGAGTTTGTAATAGAGCCCATGTGGGTGAGTGCCCTTCTGGTGGGGCTCGATGTTATAATTGTGGCCTGCAGGGTCACTTTGCCCGAGAGTGTCCAAGACTAGCTCAAGGAAGCCGTGGAGGTAGACGCGGTGGAAGAACAAATCCAAGGCAAGTAGTGCAAGCCCAGGTTTATGCTGCCACACCCGGAGATGTGGATGATGAGGCACCAGCGACCCATGATGCTAGAGTAATTACAGGTATGGATTAATTTAATTTAATTTTATGTTGGATTTAATTTTGGTGTATTTGGTTTCTCCTTTGTTATTTTGGATTTCATGGGTTATGTGTTTGGTTCAGGGAGAGTCCGTTTGTATGAGTTTTATGCTTGCACTTTGTTTGATTCCGATGCTTCACAGTCATTTGTATCTTCCATGTTTGCGCGGATGTGTAATTTAGTCACGGAACCTTTGCCAAAGTCATTGGTAGTGGCTTTACCCGATGGTGAAATGGTGTGGTGCTCCAAGGTTGCGTTGGGATGCCCGTTAAATTTTGATGGAAGGTTCTTGGATGCTGATTTGGTGGTGTTTAAGCTGTTGGGTTTTGATATCATCCTCGGGATGGATTGGCTATACCGATATTCTGCGAGTATTAATTGCAGAAGTCGGGTAATTACCTTTCAGCTTCCAGATGGTGATTGTCTGGAATTTGCAGGGAGTAAGTTAAAAGAAAAGCCGGTAATTATATCGACAATTCAAGCAAGAGAGATTGCATGGGGAGCGGATGCATTCTTAGTTCAGATGGTGTCTACGCCGTCTGAGGAGAAGTCTTTGGCAGACATTCCAGTTGTGGAAGAATTTCCCGATCTGTTTGTGGATGACTTGCCTGGACTACCCCCTATTCGAGAAATGGAGTTTGTTATAAACTTGGAACCTGGAGCGACTCCTGTACATAAAACTCCTTATCGTATAGCACCGGCTGAATTAAAAGAGTTGAAGACTCAGTTGCAAGAGCTGGTAGATAAGGGATTTATTCAACATAGTACGTCGCCGTGGGGTGCGCCAGTTTTGTTTGTTAAAAAGAAAGATGAAACCCTCCGTATGTGCATCGATTATCGGGAATTAAATAAGGTGACCATCAAAAATAAATATCCTCTCCCACGGATTGACGATTTATTTGATCAGGTTCAAGGAGCAGTTGTGTTCTCTAAAATCGATTTGAGGTCGGGATACTACTAGCTGAGGATTAGAGACAAGGATGTGCCTAAAACTACTTTCAAGTCGAGGTATGGGCATTATGAATTTAAGGTAATGCCGTTTGGGCTAGCTAATGCCCCTGCTGCTTTCATGGATTTAATGAATCGAGTATTTCGACCTTATCTGGATTCCTTTGTGGTAGTGTTCATTGATGATATTCTGATTTATTCCCGAGATGTTGAAGAGCATGTGTATCACCTTCGTCTGGTACTTGGGAAATTGAGAGAACACCAGTTGTACGCCAAGCTCAGCAAGTGTGAATTCTGGTTGGAGGAAGTCAGATTTCTTGGGCATATGATTTCCCGAGACGGAGTGGCTATTGATCCTAGTAAGGTGGAAGCCATTTTGTCATGGCAGCGTCTGACTATAGTGCGTGAGATCCGGAGTTTCTTGGGGCTTGCCGGATATTACCGAAGATTTGTGAAGGGATTTGCTCGCCTATCCGGACCTCTCACAGCTTTGACTCGGAAGAATGCAGAATTTGTTTAGTCAGATAAGTGTGAGAGAAGCTTCCAAGAATTAAAGAACAGGTTGACGACGACACCAGTGTTAACGCTTCCAGAACCGCATAAGCCATTTGTAGTCTTCAGTGATGTGTCTAAATTCGGTTTGGGTTGTGTCCTTATGCAGGAAGGACGGGTCGTTGCCTATGCATCTCGTCAGCTAAAGGACCATGAGAAGAATTATCCGACGCATGATTTGGAATTGGCTGCGATTGTTTTTGCTCTCAAGATCTGGCGGCACTTTTTGTATGGGGAAGCATGTGAAGTATACACCAATCACAAGAGCCTGAAGCACTTGTTTTCCCAGAAAAATCTGAATATGAGGCAAAGGCGATGGCTAGAGCTAATTAGTGACTACCAGTGTGAGATAAAGTATCATCTGAGGAAGGCTAATATAGTTGCTAATGCTTTGAGCTGAAAATCGCACTTGGAAGATGAAGCCAAGCCGTCAGAATTGGATTCTTCGCTTTGTGGGATGAGAAGGCTCCTTATTGAAAGTTCATAGCAAGAAGAGATTCTATCTTCAGTTCTTGACATTCAGGTAACTGATTTTGAGGAATTGAAGACTCTTCAAAGGAAGGATCCAAAGCTGCTGAATATTAGAAAAAGGGTCAGAAAATCTCGAGGGCCGTTGCACTATAGTATGGATAAAGATGGAATACTTCGGTTCCGAGATCGCAGAGTGGTCCCCAAAGATTCAGAATTCAAGGAGCGGATCATGGCAGAAGCTCATGCGGCCCCTTATTTAGTTCATCCCAGCAGTACAAAGATGTATCAGGACTTGAAGAAAAATTATTGGTGGGATGGAATGAAGAGGGATATTGCCTTATATGTTGAGAAATGTCACACATGCCGTCAAGTGAAGGCCGAGCATCAAAGACCCGCTGGAATGCTCCAATCCCTCCCTATTCCTGAGTGAAAATGGGATGACATCACGATGGACTTTGTAGTGGGGTTGCCAAGGATGCCTAGTGGGAAAAATTCTGTTTGGGTGATTGTTGACCGGTTAATGAAAAGTGCTCATTTCTTGCCTGTTAATAACACCGATTCCTTGGGTAAGTTGACCCGATTGTATGTCAAGGAGATAGTGCGGCTGCATGGCATACCGAAGAGTATAGTGTCAGATCAAGACCCAAGGTTCACGTCGCAGTTCTGGAAGAGTTTGCAGGCAGCTTTGGGTACTAAGTTGAAGTTCAGTACTGCTTACCACCCACAGACAGACGGCCAATCGGAGCGCACCATTCAGACCCTTGAAGACATGTTGCAAGCGTGTGTCATGGAATTTCAAGGGAGTTAGGAAAACCATTTGCCGCTCATAGAGTTTGCATATAATAACAGCTTCCATGCGACCATTCAGATGGCTCCCTATGAAGCTCTTTACGGGAGGAAGTGCAGATCGCCCTTGTGTTGGGATGAAGTTGGGGAGAGTAGGATAATTGGACCCGAAATAATTCAAGAGATGCAAAGTCAAGTTCGGATCATCAAGGATAAAATGGTGGCAGCTCAGAGTCGCCAGAAAAGCTACGCTGATACCAGGAGGAGAGAGTTATCTTTTGAAGAAGATGATTGGGTTTATCTCAAAGTCTCTCCCATGAGAGGTGTTAAGCATTTTGGTAAGAAGAGGAAACTGGATCCGAGGTATGTCGGCCCCTTTCAGATTCTGGAGAAGGTAGGGCCCGTCGCCTATAGAGTTGCTTTGCCAGAGTATTTTGGGGATATTCATGATGTCTTCCACGTATCGTCCTTGAAGAAGAGCTTTGGACAACAAGAGCTACGCTTTGTCGACCCAGAGAGTATTCAGTTGCAACCGGATCTCACTTATGAAGTTGTTCCGTCGCAAATCATGGATTGGAAGGAGCAACAGTTGAGGTCCAAGATGATACCTTTGGTTAAGGTGGCATGGGGAGATCCGTTAGCTCAAGACTTCTCTTGGGAGCGAGTAGCGGACATGAGGGAACAATACCCATACTTGTTTGAGTAAAGCCGGTACGTTTTTTAATTTTGGTCACAGTTGGTTTATGTGATTTTATGTGGCTTGTTTTAAGTTGGTGGTTGATTTTGCAAATTTCGAGGACGAAATTTGTTTTTAAGGGGGGGAGGATGTGATGACCCGCTTTTACGTGTATTTTCACTGAAGGGTTGTTTTAATTTAATTAATATATTAGTTTATTTATTTTAAATTAATTTATTTTAATTGATTTTTATTTATTTGATATTGCGTTTTATTTAATTAGTCGTTTTACGGTTTTTTAATCTCGTTTTCAGCGGATTTGTTTTGCTTTCCGGAGTGAGGATTGGACCTCATTTCTTTCCTACATCTTTCCTTTTCCCTTTTTCCTTTTTCTCTTTTCTCTTTTCTTTCTTTTTTTCTTTTTTTCTTTTTCTTTTTCCCTTCCTTTTTTCCCCTCCCCTTCCCGCGCGTAAACCCCCCCGTTCGTCTCTCTCTCTCTCCTCTCCCATGCCGGAACCATCATCAGCCCAGACCCACCGCCGCCGGCCACCGTGCGGCACACCACCCCTACCAAAATCTTCCCCTCTCTCCGGTGACCACCCCACCAATTTTCACCGCCAACGGAGCAGCCGTTTGGCCAAAAAAAGCCCAACAAGCCTCACAGATTTTGCTCCGATCCGCTGCCGTCGCTCCACCTCCGGCCACCGTCTCTTCACCACTTCATCACCGGCTCCATGCCGTCCTAACCCACCCATTTCCGGCCTCTAACAGCCACCGGAACAGCTCCCACGAGCTAGCTTTCCATTTTGGAAAATCCGGCCTTCTTCCGCCGTTTCCGCCACCACCCACGGCCAAACTTCACTTCCATTAGCTTCATAAACATCCTTAGACTCTTCCCTATCAATCCTGAGCCTTGGTTTGTCCCCGTTCAAAAGTGGGTATTTTACAACCCACTGCCACAGTGAATTTTCACTGTTACGTTGCTTTCCTTCCGCCGTTTGCAATGCCGCGTGTTTTCTAAAAATACCATATAGCACTGTAAGTATTTTCCAAACCCTACTTTTAGATTTAAATATATTTTGCTCTTTCAATAATTAATTGTTGTTGGTTGGCTGATTCCGGACTGAGTCCGAGGAGTTCGGGGGTCGGATGGATCGAGGACGGAGTGCTTGGTTTTACTTGTTTGTGTTCGCTTGATTATTTGAGCCATGAGGCGTGAGTTGCATATTGTGTTTATGTGCATTTTTTTTAATCGAGAAAATCCCGTTTTATTGGCGTAAATGGTTTTTGGGTGCGTGTGTCTCACGAGCCCAAGTCAGGATGGGTTATTATCTCGGTGGAGCTCCTCTGGTCACTCGGGAGTGGATAATACTGAGTGACATCTCCTGAGTTGTCGCAGGGCGACGACCGGATCGCACGATACGGTAACGCTGTCGTAACGACTCCGTGGTCCCTAGAGTGGCGGGGACTAGAGGATGGCCTGGCCAGGTACGCGCAGGGCACGAGTCTGGGCATCGCTCGTTTAGGTGTCACATGCGTAATCGTTACCTGCGGTGTGGCACAGAGCCAGGGTGTGTGGATGATCCCTATGGGAGATAATGGTGCATACATAACCGGTTTGTTTTTATGGCTTTCGAATGTGCGCCATTTTCTGGAAAAATGGCGATGTTTGGTTTTCGAGGCTTTTGATCCATTTTCTGAGAAAATGGTGGTTTGGGCCATTATTTGGAATAATGGCGAGACTTGGTTTTAAGGATATATTTTTTTGTGGGCCAAATGGTTTTTGGCGTGCGTGGAAAAATTATGTTTTATGGCGCATGTGCATTGGTTTTTATTTCATGCATATTGTTTGAGTTTTATATGTTTTTATCTAGTGGTGTTTGACGTTTACTTACCTGCGGCACCATTTTTAGTACCGTAGATTTTGGTGCAGAGATCGAGGATGAGGAGGAGGAGGCTGAGCCCGAGGATGCGGCTCTGCCGAGATGCTGAAGTTTATGCTTTGTATTTAGTTTAAAATTATGTTTGTGTCTTGTAATATTTATTTAAGTATGTGTTGAACAACTTTGTATTAAACAAGAAAAATTCTCGTACTTAGTTATTGACTTGCTTTTCGCTACGTATTTCTCGTGCACGTTCGTCGCTTATACACATACTTGGCACACGTCGATTGGATGATGACCCGTGATGTCATCATCCGGACGTCTAGATTTCCCCGTGTTCGTGCGTGGGGATTTGGGGGCGTCACAGTTTGAGTGCCCTTTTTGTCTGTCGGCACGTTGCACTTTTCACACGCTCCTAAGGTTCTCAGGATGAACCTACACCAGAGTCCTGAAAATTTGGTTGATAGACTAGTTTCGCTTCTAGGCGTCTTGACTTGACATAACCATTATCACACCACTTTCGATTCCCAATACAAGACTTGCTAAACTACTGAAGTAAACTTCATCTAGATCGTCTTCTTCCTCTTCCTATGGATAATAATCTTCAGCATCATCATAAAAGTCTGTTTGGTCTTCCAAAATCAAAAGTTTAAACCAATTGACTCTAAGAAGTAGCAGACACTCTCCTCAAACATGTAATCGTTGATGCTGTCATTCAAAATGCTTCACTAATTATTTGTTACTTACAAGGTTTATACCAATTATTGTGGGACCCATAATAGTAATAAAAAAGTTAAAACACCTATCATTTTTTTAATCTGCAGTTTATCCCATAATTTTCAAACCCAAATAAATATGTGCAAGAATCGCTAAAATTACCATAAAAGACAAAACTAGTATATACAAAATGTACTAAATATTTATTTGCATTCAGACTCTCTTCCACCATTAGAATGTGCAATTAAACTATTGCGTAGTTACCAAGACAATATAGAATAACAAAGGAGAAACTAAAAACTCAATTATTTTCGGTCTCAAGAAGTTTCTAAAAGCTTAATCCAAGAAAATATTTTAAAATTGCTACAAGGTAAATATTAGATGCACCCAAACCATTTTCTTTTATATATATATACATAAAAATTCTAGCTGTTCGGATCCCGAGAAAATACAGAAAGATATATATATATATATATAAATCTAGGCGAAACCCAATAAGTTTTTGGTTTTCGCGTAGTTATTTGATGAGCTTCACATAGTTTATCTTCTTTTTTTTTTTTTTTTTTTTTGATAGGAAAACATACTTCATTATCATTAAATAAAACTTACAAGGTACTTGAATCACTCCAAAGAATATTAGAAATTACATCAGGATAACTTCCCCACCATAAACTAATATTCTGAACACTTAAACCAAACTTGGCAAGTGAATGTGCTGCTGAATTGCAGCTTCTAATAACATGTTGAACCTGACAGGTACTAAAGCATGTCATCAACTCCTTAGCTTCGCTAACCACATTACCAAAGGTTGCCTGTGAAGATCCTTGTCTATTGAACTCGTTAACCACCAGCAAGGAGTCACTCTCAATCACAAGATTTTGAATACCAAGATGAATGCAGAACTGTAAGCCTCTGAGAATAGCTAGAGCCTCCACCTCAACAGCTGTCATAACAGAAACTTCTCTCTTTGCAGCAGACATTATAACCTCACCCTTTGAATCCCTGACAATAGCTCCAATTCCAGCCAATGAACCCGTAGAAGAAAAAGCACCATCTATATTGAGTTTAAACACACCAGCTTGTGGGGCTTCCCATCTACACTGCTGTCTCACTACTGAAACAGATTTAATTCTTAATTCCTTATAGGACTTCTGCATTGCTAATGCATTTCCAACAATGGTCTCGACTTTAACATCCTTTGCCTCAAACTTCTTCATATTTCTTCTATACCAGCAGCTCCAGCATATCAGAAAGAACAGTTCAAGCATATCAGGACCCAGATTTAGTTTCATTCTCTGCACTAAGTCAAGAAAAGTATCATGCTCTCTTATCTCTACTCGTGATGGGAAATAGAGAGACCATACCTCTTTGATGGAAGGACAAGAACAAAGTGCATGTACAATATTTTCTGTTTCTGCATTACAGCAGTCACAACCCTCCTCTGTTAATACCTTCCTCCTCAGTAAATTGGATTTAGTTGGTAGAATCCCCTTGGCAGCTTTCCAAGCAAAGATTCTCACCTTTGAAGGGAGCTTCATATTCCAAATAAACTTCCATACCTTCCTCAACGCCCTAGCATTAGAGGATTCACCATTCTGTCTATTTGCATATAAAGAATGAAACATCCTATAAGCAGTTTTGACAGTATACAAACCAGTAGCTTCATTCTTCCAACATACTTGATCTTCCCCCTCATGAGTAAGCACAATCTTTAAGATTTGCAGAGCTATAGATGGTGTAAACAGAGAATTAATCTTTCCCACATCCCATACTCTTTGATTAGCAACAAATAAGGAGTTGACAGTAGCATCCTCCTCACTATGCCCATCTGCATTCTCACTCATTAAGGACCCATTCTGCTGCCTTAGAACAGTTTTAAAACCAGGAACCCATGCATCTTTCCATATCCTGACTTTGTTTCCCGAGCCAATCCTCCACTGACATCCCTCTTGCAATTTATTCTTTGTTCCCCAAATACCCCTCCATACATAAGAGGGATTATGACCCAAAGCAGCATCAAAAAAATGTGTTGTGGGGAAATATCTAGCTTTGAAAATCTTGTGGAGTAAAGAATCTGTATTCTGCATTATTCTCCAACCATTCTTTGCCAAAAGAGCATCATTAAACACCCTTAAATCCTTAAAACCCATTCCCCCATTTTGTTTTGTATCACACATCTTTGCCCAACTCATCCAATGTATTTTTTTCTCTTCTTTTCTTTGACCCCACCAGAACTTTGCCATCAATTGTTCAAGATCATAGCACAAAGAGGAAGGTAGTTTAAAACAGCTCATTGCATAGGTAGGAATTGACAAAGCCACAGCCTTTATAAGTATTTCTTTCCCTCCAGCAGAAAGCATCTTCTCTTTCCAGCCTTGTAACTTCTTCCAAACTTTATGCTTAATATCAGAAAAAGCCCTATATTTTGCTCTCCCAACCAACGGTGGCAACCCCAAATATTTCTCCAATTGCTGGCTGTTCTGCACTCCCCAAAGCTCAAGAATTTCACTTCTATTTGCAGGTAGAACATTTGTACTGAAAACAATACCTGTTTTTGCTCTATTGATCATTTGACCTGAGACAATCTCATAACAGTGCAAAAAATGTTGAATTCTCTGATTTTCATACACATTTGCCTTACAAAATAAGATACTATCATCAGCAAAAAGCAAGTGTGATAATCTTGGAGCACCTCTGCATATTCTTACAGGTGTGATCTCACCATTCTCTTCTGCCTGCTTGAGCAAAGATACAAGACCTTCTGTGCAAAGAAGAAACAAATAGGGGGATAAGGGATCCCCTTGTCGAAGTCCTCTAGAAGGAATGATAGGACCCTTTGGCTCACCATTAATCAAAACTGAGAAAGATACAGTTTTGACACACATCATCACAAGATCAATCCATTGAGCATTAAATCCCATCCTAGACATTACACTTTCAATAAAAGACCATTCCACTCTATCATAAGCTTTCCTCATATCCAACTTAATGGACATATAACCCTCTTTTCCCTTTCTTTTTTGTCTCAAGTAATGCATCACTTCATATGCTATAAGAATATTATCTGAAATGATTCGGCCAGGTACAAAAGCACATTGTGAAGTAGAAATAACCACATCAAGCACTTGTTTAAGCCTATTTGCTAGAACTTTAGAGATCAACTTATACACTACATTACAAAGGCTAATAGGCCTAAAATCAGAAATCATTTCAGGCTTACTTTTCTTTGGTATTAGGGTTATAAAAGTATGATTTAGAGAAGAGGGAATTGTACCAGTTCTGAGGGCCTGTAGAACAGCAGAAGTGACTTCATTTCCTACAATATGCCAGTATTGTTGAAAGAAAAGTGGTGGCATACCATCAGGTCCTGGTGATTTTGTAGGATGCATCTGGTTTAAGGCAGCTTTGACTTCCTCTCTTGTAAACTCTTTTAATAACCCCACATTCATATCCTCAGTTACTCTTCCTTGCAGCCCTTCCAGGAAATTCAGCTCCTCATTCATATCCTCATTCGAAATGCCACTTTGTTGCTCTGATTGAAACAAATTCTGGAAGTAGGAAAGAATTAGTTGATTTCTATCCTCACCATGCTGCCAACTCCCCTCTTCATTTTTCAGACTTGTAATCCAGTTTTTGTTTCTTCTTTGAGATGCTTTATGATGAAAGAACTTAGAGTTACTGTCACCACCTTTGAGCCATAATGCTTTTGCTCTTTGACTCCACAAAATCTCTTCTCTTTCTAGCCAAACCTGAAGTTGATCTTGAGCCTTCTTCATTTCTTCTCTTGTTATATTACTAGGATCATCTAACTGAATTCTTTGAAGTGACTCTCGAGCCTTTTTGATCTGTAACTTCACATGCCCAAACTTCTGTCTGTTCCATGCCTCCAACTCCTTACTACAAATGCTCAATCTGTCAATGATAGAACCAGTAGGCCTATTTGCATGAAAACCTTGCCAACATCTTGATATAACATCACCACATTCATCATCCTCCACCCACATTGCCTCAAATCTAAAAAGCTCGTGTCTATATTCATTCTGAGCAGAACTTGGTACAAGAATGATAGGAACATGGTCAGAAGATGCAGACTTCACTAGCTTCTCCTATTTTCTTTTTAGACCTTCGTCTACGTTCTTTTCCACAAATTTTTTTAAATCTAAACCATTTTAAAAAATTCACAAAATACTTTATAAAACAAAACAAAATACAATCCGAAATCCGGATCCTTTCATCTTTTCTTTTCTGGGCAAACAAACGGTGCGTAACAGAACAAAAAAAAAAAATTGATATTTTACCAAGACAGAACCTTGTGCAAAAAACATAAAATAGACCAGATCTGGTACTAAATTCTGAAAATGGGGGATTGCCAAAGCACGGATCGCGGAACAAAGATAAAAGAATTTTACTGTACCTGAGGATCATGATCTTGGACGATGGAAAATGTCTCTGAAAAATAAAAATCCCAAATAAGAAGAGAGAGACGCCAACAAGAAACTAGAAAGAAAAAGAAACGAATAAACGGGCCTTTTCTTGCCCTTTCTGATTCCAAAGAAGGTTGGAAGAGGTTGTGGGATGGGTCTGGGTGCAGAGGAGAGAAGAAGAGCTGAAGTCCAAAAGTAGAGGACGTAAGAAGAAATATCTTTCATGCATCGTCTCAAGTATTTTCGTCTGCACCATGTAAATGGTGAGAAGAAATTCATAAAAATCGGCCTGTTCTTGGAGGTCGCATGCATGGCTGCTAATTTTGCAATGCCAGAAGGCCGCTAACAACTCCAGGCACCAGACCATTAGCTAGCTAGCTACCTCCTGGCTTGACTCGAAATGAAGGATACATTCGTGCATCTCGCCTGCTGTTGTAATGCCATCATCTCTAACAGCTCTTTCCTCTCTCTCTCTCTCTCTCTCTCTCTCTCTCTCTCTCTCTCTCTCTCTCTCTCTCTCTCTCTCTCTCTCTCTCTCTCTCTCTCTCTCTCTCTCCATATATATATATATATATATGCATCGATCTCTTTTGAGAAAACTTCGCCGGTAACATCACATTACAACAATGTTGTTTGAAAAGGCCAATAAACATATACATACGTACCAGAGACTCAAAGGTATGGCGAGTGTGATATGGATCAAGAGGCGTGCAATGCATGCAGGCATATATAATCCAAAGTATGTGAACGCGAGTAAGGAAATTCAAAGAGCAGTTGAGCTCTGTTTTAAGAGTTGTGACCCCAAAAACATGACATTTTAAGAGGGTGATCGCGAAGCAGTACTTGGATATCAACCAAAAACATGACATTTTACCAAGAATGAACCTAGCCAACAAAACATAAAATAGACGATATCTAGTACATTTCTGAAAACGGGTAGTGTCAAGGCACGGATCGAGGAACAAAGATAAAAGAATTGAAGTGTAGCTGAGGATCATGATCTTGGACGACGGAAAATGAGAGAACTTTTTATTTCTGTTTCGGATTCCGAAGAAGGTTGGAAGAGGTTGTGGGTTGGGCTGGGTGCAGAGGAGAGGAGGAGGTGAGGTCCAAAAGCAGAGGACGTGAATGCTATTTATAAGCCCCTAATATGAGATTGAGGTGTGAAATAGACTTCTATTTAGAATAGAAGTAGTGAAGAAAGAAGGATAAGTCTTGAATTAAAAGGTATTAGATAACGAAAAGGAAAAGATAAAAAGATAAGCATTCAAGCGTATGAAACGCAAAGGGTAAAAGAGAAATCCCAGATCATTGGAAAATCTTGTTGCTTGTAGAGCTGTATGTGTTTCAACAAGGAGATGGGCAGGATCCAGATGGGTATCTATTCTCATGGTTGCTGGAACCCTTCTCTCCCAGTCATGGATAACAACTCATAGTCCCACTTTGCACTGACTCTGGTAGATATCAGCATCCCAATTCGATCTTGTAAATATCCTCTGGAGCCTTATCTTTATGTTGCTCTTTCAATTGAACTTTTTGACTGTATGTTTTAGAAAAATACTTGGATGAGTAAAATTCTTGCTAAAAATAAATTCATTCCTCTTTTCACAAATACTCCATACAACAACTGCAAATTCAGCCACTTCCTCATTGTACAAAAAATTGACTAAGCTCGTGACGATCTACCTGAAATTCTATTTTATCAGCCTGGCTTTATGAAGCTCTATTGAGCAGTGGCTTTACGAAATTCTGTTTGACGGTTTGTTCGTGTTTGTGGCAGGGCATTCCACCACTACCGTGGGCTTCATGACCCGAAAGAACCCCTAAAGAAACGTGAGGAATTGGATAGGTTACTCAGGGAATTAGAATTCTGTAGCTTGGATGACTTTCGTGCTAAAGAGTATACCATGCCATGAAAGAAGACAGTCATTAGCTAGCAGTTGCATTAAAAACTTTAGCAGAACTTCACGAGGGAGTTGGAGTTAGCAGCCTATTTTTGGACAGGACATGAAGAGAAGATGGTTTATGTATATTGTATGTGTGTTGGTGGATCAGGGCTGCTGATGGCAGAGTTTTGTTTTAGAGCTTTCTAGTTTTGGTATACTTGCATTTTTGTGGCTGTCTGTAAGCTTGAAGAGGTGCTTGTGCATTTTCTATGTGCTTCCTCCGTCTCTGGATTGTAACCTGTACATAGGGAAACCCCAAAACAAACTAAAGAAAAAAAATGTTTTACTAAAATTTGAAGAATAAAAGACTATGAATTTTGTTTTGAAGTTTTTGGATTCAATAAATAAAGGGGTACATATTTTCATGTTCTAAAAGTCTCCCAAATTTTTCGATTGACAGCGAAAAGAATTGCGACAAATGCCCAACACAAAACGCTGTAGAGAAAATATAGGATTCAAAGCCTAGCTGAGATGCCAAGTTGTAAAGAGATTTGGCAACAATGGGGATGACATTTTTTAAGTCAAAACTCCTCTGTGGGCAATTTTTAACACCTTTAAAAGGTGTTAATCAAATTGCAAAAGTTCAAACAAAAATATTGAAACTAATTTATCATTTATATATATATATAAATATATATATTTGAACTCCAACAAAGTCAGAGTCATTGTTAGATTTGGGGGAATTCGACTGTGACTAAGTCAGTATGCACCCCTACATATAACTTGAATTTTAACCAATGATAAGAATATATTTTTAAGTTACAGAATTTATAAGGGTTATGTTGAATAATAGTCTCAGATCCTAACAAATTTCTGATATGGCACCCCACGCGTGAACTCATAAAATAGTGAAAAAACATATATATAATTTATAAAAAGTAAAACTGATTATAAGAAGCCTAAAATTATTTAGAAAGCAAACAAAAATAGAAAACAAAACTAAAAATCCAAGAAAATTGGCATAACAAAAAATTTGAATGCCATTTTAGAAGTTGACATTTAAAATAAGGAGAAAGTAACAGGTATCATAAGCAAACGGTGATGTTTCTTCAAGAACTAAATACAATCTGAAGAATGATAGGAGAATCACTTTCACAATCCCAAATAAGGTGAAAGTTTTTGCTTGGAGATTGTAAAGAGGGGCCACAAACTAAACACAATCCGAAGAAGAGGAAGGTGTTGTCTGGGGATAAACTATTAGCTATGTAAAGGTGTGATGGAAGATACTACTCATGCCTTATATTATTGCCTTATGCTGCAAGAAAGATGGAGAAAAGATTTTCCTACATTTCAATTAACTGACTCCCATCAAGAGTTTGTGGGGATGGCCAGCAAGGTAAGTGGAAAATGTAGCAGAGAGGAAATTGAGCTTTTCTTTCTAATTGCATGGAGTTGCTAGTATAGAAGAAATAAGATGGTTTATGAGGATAAGAACTTGTTACCTAACCAAGTAATTGGTCATGCCCTTGCTGTGTAGAAGAATTATAAAGAAGTCAATGGTAAGCCATTGAAGATGAACAGAATTGTTGTCAATGGGAGAGCCTCCACCACAAGGGTTATGAAACTAAATATGGATGGTACTATGTTTGCTGATCAACACAGTGCAGGTGTAGAGATTATTCTTCATGATGACCGAGGGGCAGTGATTATGTAACACTTGGGTCCTGTACCCAACTCCTTTCCAAAATTATTTTTGAATTTATAAGGATGAAAAGTCCACTTGGAAATTTACGAACCCAAAATTTTATTTTTGGCGGTTATCGAATAATTTTATTAGTTGGTTTAAATTTTTAAATATTTCCAGATTTGGTAGAATCTCTTTATGGGACAAGATTTGAGGTGCAAGTTTTTTTTAAAGGTTCGAAGCCCAACTAAGGAAAAAAAAGCCCCCGTCCTTATCGCAAGCCGTGAGTAACCTTCATGCTTTAATCTCCACGCCATGAACGTCTCTACCCTTCTAGAGTTCGCTGCAGTATATGTATATATATATATATATATACTTGTGATCTGAAGATGAGAGTTATCCAAGAGTGGTATTGCCGCAGCCTTGAGTTTTCTATAGATCGGGTACAAGCCGCAGACCGAGAGCCTTGAAAACCAACCACCAGAGAACTGAGTGGGAGTCCCCGCCAACGGCGAGCACAAAATCACCGTGTGTTAGCCTTGCCCAACCACCAGGAGCCATTTCAAGAGGTGCTCTGCTTGCACCACACCGAAACAGGGGAAGTATTTTTCCCCCACCGTGAGCGACAACTCAACCCCACATCGCCAGTCTCCTCCACGCCATCGCCACCTGCACGAAGAGCGCGTCGGGCAGTCACTCCAGGTCCACCGTCTTTCTCACGGTAAGCCAGAGGCACTCTCTCTCCCTCATGTTTTGCTCACCACTGTGTCTCCCTCTCTCTCATCATTTTCTCTCTCACCCAGTACCCTGCCACCGCACTCACCACCATCGACCTCAACCAACTCCCTGCGCCGTCGCACGTTCCCCTGCCTCTTGGTGAGCCTCTGCCGCGTAAACCTTAACTTTCGTATTATGAGCATGTTTTAAAATAACAAATATTCTCCTGAAGCTTACCGTGAAGTTGGTCATGCATTTATTAATTGAGATGAAGTTACATTTTCACCCTTTGAGTTACGTACTGTGTTATTGTGTTTTTAAACTTTAAATATGTAATAGTGGATTTTATTTTATTTATGTTTACAGAAATCAGTGAGTATTTTAAATTGTTATTAAGTAAGGATTTTCTTTCAAATGTAAAAGTGAATGATGTAATTTTATTTTATTTTATTTTTTTAAAACACTTTAGATATGATCTAGTTTATTAAATAAAAGTTGTTTTTTAATTTAAAATATTTTGGTGTAATTAAATTATCTAGCATTAAGTTTATAGTTCGTTTACACTAGTAAATAAGTTAAAATTTAATGCTTTAGTCGGAGTTATTAAGTGGGCATTGAGGAATTTAGAAAGTGATGGTGTTTTAGAGTTAAGAGAAATTTTAGGTTTTTGAAGTATTAAAATAGATATTTCAAGTGTAATTACAAAGTAACTATTCAATTGAAGATATATTCAAATTGTATGAATTTTCTATAGGTGACGAGTGGTTTTTGTTCAATATTGCTATGGAGAAATTCTGATAAGTTAAGAAATTTGGGTAAGCGGGGTTCCTATATTAAACTTTGCATAAAAAGAAAATAAAGCAAGGTTGACTTTTAAAATATGCATGTTTTGTTTTTGAAAAAAATTGTGAAAAACAGACCTCAATTATTTGTTGTGACATTATTCATGAACTCCATATGAAGGAGAAAGTACTTTGGTCATGACTAGTGTAGACATGAACTTATTTTTGCATATTGTTTATGAACTTTGTTAAAAAGAGCGAAAATGAGATTCTTAAAATTTTGCTGGAGTTAAGATGAAGATACTTTGATTATGTTTTGTTGAATATATGAAATGATATGAAGCTACTCAATATTTTGTTCTGATATAATGTGTAAGCTAAAAAGCCTTTAGCATGACTTTCTGATTATGTTTATGCTCTATCCAGTTACGGCCCAACCACGGGTAATAATAGTAGATACGTACGGCCCAACCTTAATAGATACAGCCCAACCATGGATAATAATAGTGGATACGGACCAACCACAGGTTATAATAGTGGATACGACCCTACCACGGGTTATAGTAATAGTCTCTATTTGAGTGCACACTTTTGTGACAGAATGTTTATATTCTGACTGGTTATCTGCAGATGCACAATCCTACCACAGGAGTTATACATGGGATCTGTTCTGATATGATGATAATGATGATCATTATGCTATGCCAAATGGTTAGTTTTGAATAAGATTGTTTCTTAAAGTTTCACTCTAATATTTTGATACATGTTTTGCATTTTGAAAGCAAGTGTTCTGATTTTAGCATTAAGAAGGTAAATGTTTTGTTCTGTATTCTGAACTCTATAAATTCTCATGTTTATACCCTAATATATGTTCTTAACTTACTAAGTTATTGATAACTCATCCTTATCTCCATAATATCTTTTAGATAATTTTGATGCTTTAACTGGGAGTCAAAAGTAGAAATTGTTAACAATATTGGATGATCGTTGGGGAATAAGTGCTAGAGGGTACAAGTAGTTATTAGGGAGTTTTATTTGATAGATTTATTATTTATGTTATTTTGAGTTATAGATATTTATGAGTGTTGGAGGAGATTTTAATTTATTTTATTGAGGTTTTACTTCCGTATCTTGATGGAAGAACAAGTACACTTGGTTTGAATAAATGAATTTATTATTTTGGAGTCGTTGGATTATATATGGTTGTGTTATTGGAGATGTTTTCAGGTTATAAGAGTTAACTCTCTGACTCCTTCAGGACCGGGGTGTTACAGATTATGGTAGCAAGCAGGAAGGAGCATGAGGTGAATGATCTAATAAAGATTGAATTGCTAGCAATGCTAAGTGTTCACTTGGGAATTAAGGATCTTATTTTAAAAAGTGATTCACTTTTAACGGTGCAAGATCTTTAACGTACAGAAGATTCTATGTTTTTGCTAGGTAATATAATCAAAGATGCTCGAGATTTGATATAGAGGTTTAGCAGCTCCAAAATTCAGCATGTTGGGAGATTGGGAAATGAAGCCACACATAGGCTTAGAAAGTTTGCTTGGAATGTTACTACTATTATAAGTACTAGGTTGGAGTAACGTGCAAAGCACGTTTGTCTAATTGGATGAGACAAAGTTTTTAATAAAAAAAATATGATTTTTAAAAAAAAAAGCAATTAATTAATGCATAATTTCATGTATAAAAAAAAGTAAATTTTAAGAAATATCTTTAGATAATAATAATTTAAGATTTATTTTATTGGACTCAAGAGGTAAATTAAATTTAGAGATAATTTGAAGAACGATGTGAAATGTGAGACCCCAAAAATTAATGTGCTTTAATTTATTTATTGGTATTTTTATTGTTTATTTTATTTTATTTTTATTAATCGCTTTTTGTATTTGGGACTTTTGTTTAGTGGGTTAGGATATGATTTTTTTGTGTTATGAGTTGTTTTGGGCCAAGGGGTGGAGAATAAGCCCAACCCGTGGCAAGTGCCCAGTTTTCATCCTATTCTTGGAACCAGTTGCAGACCTTTGGAAAGAAATTATTTTTTTTACTGCATCTTCAAACCCAAGTGCTCAGTTGCAGACCTTTGGAAATTTTTTTTTTTTTACTGCGTCTTCAAACCCAAGTGGAGTTAGCATAGGAGCTTCTTTCCCTTCTACAACCGACAACGTAGAAGGATCTTCTAAACCAAAATCGCACCAAAAGTTTTCTAAACTCGAGATTTATGGTTCAGCTTGGGTCATCTTAGAAGGATCTTCCACAACCTTAAAAAGAGCTACTTTAGCAGCCACCGATTTTATATCTCTTCTCGAACACGATTCGGGCTGAGGTAAGTTAGTAACTATTCTGCCAAGTCCAAGAAGTTCAGACACGCCGAGTTTCCTGTCAAGAAGAAGACAGCCAAGTCGAGCTTGACATCCTATACTTGGAACCAGGTGTGATTGCTTCTCGATCTCTGTCACTTATGCTTCAACTTCAATTTTTTTCTTTTTATTCGTTTTGTTTCTTGAGTATCGGTTTTATTTTAGTAGAATACAAACGGCGTTAGAAATTAACAGAAAAACAACAAAAAACCGTTAAAACAATAAATTTCCGTTAGATAGGCTCTTTTTATATATAAAGATATGGCGGGGATCATTCCCTGATGTTATTTCTCATGTCCTTTAGTTATAAAGAAAATGAAAAGAAAAGAAAAGGGTGTGGCCAACCCCTTCTAATATATATATTATTATAACCCTAGGGTGACTGCCGCCAAGGTTACGGAACCAATGGAAACATGCATGGCCTAAGGCTATGCCATAGTGGGCAACCCAAATAATGTTTCGATAAGTCGGCAATCGCCCTTGTTAATTTGTTCTTCTTTTAATTATAACATGATGTTTTTAGTCCCCTAATACCCATGGTATAAACATTAAATAAGTCAGAATGAATACAAAAATATAAAGCTAAAACTATACTTTGCAAAAATAAAATAAAAATAGTAAAAATAAATAAAGTACTAAACTTAAAAAAAGAAAAATTAGAAATTCCCCTAAAAAATGAGAAAAAAAAATAAAAAGACTGCAACGAAACATATGTTTTGGGACAAAATGTGTGTTGAAAGAACAAAATTTCTGATCAAAATTTCATCCTAAAAGATGGTTATTTCAGACGATGTGCATGTTTTGTCCCAAACATAGCACAAACACAATATATTGTTCGAACTGATTTAACAAATTTGGCCGTCATTTTTATTTTCTTTTCTTCATTCAAATGACTATGTTACAAGTTCAAACGGTAGACCTTCATAATTTAATTTTTTAAATGTAGAAAAACAATTAAAAAGACTAATTTATTGAGATAAACCATAAATTAAAATAATTTCACAAGAAAGATGAAATTATTTCTTTAAAATTATATTCAATTATAATTTAATATATATCTAAAAATAACGAGAAAAAGAAGACATTAATTTTTTTTTTATCATTTTGATTTTTTTATTACTAGGGTTTACTTTTGTTTATTTTATTTGATTTATATTGGCTACATATGTTTGTTTATTACAAACTTTCAACAGTTGTATATATTTTTTTCATAAAGGTGTTCGTTATATTGTTTTGAAGTGACATCTTTTGATAGGCATTTATTTGGAAACATCCCTTAATAAAAATCTGTGTACAAAGAGAGAAAAGTTTAAAAGTTAGTCTATATTTGTTTCAAACATAAAATCATGGACAAATTAACATTAACTTGAGAGAGGAATGCATCAAGCTGTTTAATTAGTGGTCATGGTCCTTGATTGGTATGTTTTAGCTTCTTCTTTTTTTACTGAAACTTTTCTACAATTCTTTTTATGACAGCAATGGTGTGGCTCAGGACTCTGTTTTGAGAATGTTGCGTTCAGTTGCGTGGTGATCGAATCAAACAAGCTGGTAGAATTTTGCTTTTATTTTTCTACATAATTTTTCTTCCATTCGAGGGCACGGGATATTGTGCTTTTTACTTGTTTATAGTGATAACTTACTTAGAGCATCTTTTTTTTTTTTTTCCCCAAACTTCATCGATTCTTCTCAGAAGTTTCTTTTGTTTTTTGTTTTTTACTTTTTGCTTTGTCAGTTTGATTAGGATTGAAGAAAATTCTAAACTTTTTGCTTTTTCTTTCTTTTCTTGGACGCAAGATTCTGTGGAAGAACCCATGAATTTAAAAGGTCAAACTCAAATGCAAAGCAGATCGATTTGCACACAAAACCCAGATACAGCCCTTTTCTCCGATCTGTGGAAGAACCAATGCATGAAGATAAGCCCTAACTTAAACGCAAAGCAGATCGATTTACACATTTCTATGCAAATCCTTTAAAAGATTTGAATAAAGCCTGATGCAACCCATTTCGCCAATCCGTGGAAGAACCCACGAAGAAAAGCTTTAACACAAATGCAAAACGAAGAGAAGCTCTAACGCAAATTGAAATTTCTGATTTACAAGAGCTACGTCTGTGTATTTCTTTTTGTATTTTTTTTTTTTTCCTGAAATCAGCTGACAAGATCCCAGCAAATGACATGTTGTCTAGTTCTAGACCAAACCACAAATTGTTCCATGCCAGATATCATTACTTGTAAAGCTTTCTCAATATACACTTGGGGTACATTTCTAGGAGGGCCGTCCCTAAAGCAACATCCAGCGAGGGATGTGGTTTATGATGATGTAGGAATGCATGCACTCCCCAATGTTGAGAAGAGGAGTACAGGTAAAAAGCAAGCTGACCAAAGTGGTTCAGTTTGGCTTTTCATTTACTAGTTCCATGTGTCAGAACACCTTAAAAGAATTTGACAAACATTTACGAGCAACATATCCTGCATTCATGGAGCCCCAAAAAGCGCTATCTCTCACAGTCATTTCCTCGATTCTCGAATACTTGCCTTGCAAGCCCGACCATGTTGAAAGCTACATACATCCTTAAAAGGGATCCGTGTTGAAACCCACCTTTATAACCATTGATTGCAATGCCCCACCTTCTCCAAAAATCAAGCACTGACCGCAGGCTTTTATAAAAAAAGGGTAAGTGAAATTGTCAGGTTGAAGCCCAACCCGTTGAAGCCGAGAGAACAGCCTCACTGATTCAATCAGAGCTGACCTCTTGGTGAGTTCTGTAACAACTCTCCCCATAGGATTTCTTTCTCTTCCTCTATCAAAGGGCCAACGAGGTGGCAATACATCGAGCAACTAAGGAGCAAAATTCTTACCTACCAAAACTTCATCCCTCTTCTGCAGTATTAGGTATATCATCCTCGATGGTCCAAAAAGAAGAGCTTATCTTCATTGGATCCCAATCTAACTCACGCTCTTCAACTATTTCTTTCAAAAGCTTTAGTTTCTTTTCAGGTGAAAAAGCACAAATTGATAGAAGTGCTATTGTTGCAGCTGATACAAATTCTTTGCCATACTTAGTCACAAACAGCATTTGAGCTTACAGCAACTCTGATAGATCCGCACAACTTGGTACTGCAAAGCACACACCTTATATTGCTTACTTCAAATCTGGAGAGTCCCTTTCTGATTCAATAATTTGAAGGTAGACGACAATAAGCTCACAAAATAGCACAATGGTCTCCTGAGCAGCCATCATATTCTCTTCACTAACAATATGCTCAACTCGAATGCGAGCAATGGCTTCTTGACGTGCTAGAGAATATTCTTGCTTGCTTGCCCACCACTGAATTTGTATTATAGCTGTGCTTTGCTAGAAAGGACCACCAGGTAAAACTTGTAGGCCAGAAGGTTTATTAAGGTCAACCATACCATCATCTTCATATAAAACTTCGAGCAACTATGGCACCTCAAGCTCACTCCAAGGAAGTCCGTGGGGGACAAGCTCCAAACCACTAGGGCCAAACTCCCATATGGTGATATTAAAAGGTCCAATATCCTCTGCCTCTCCATCAGCTACAGATGAACATCTCGGTCCTTTGAGGGAGAGCCGGTGGTGACACCAGGGCTTGCAGTGATTGTGGTCGCAGGACTTGCCGATGCGCTTGCGGCGGGTTATAGGGACTAGGGTGTGAGGGCTTGGGCGTGGGGCATGAGGAGGTCAACCAGAAAAGGGGGACGGATTCAGCTGAGGGCTTAGGAGGGTGATGCTAGCTTGGTTGGATGTTGGGGAATATGAGTGTAGCGGTGATTTCTCTGCCAAGAGAGAGAGAGAGAGGTTTTACTAGGTATTCGGCCTTCCTCTTCCTCGATGAGGTATTCGGAGTGGATGTAGCCATTCTTGTCAGCACTACCTTCAGCCCCTGCATCTGGAACTTTCCCTACTTTTAACATCGCCGCTGCTCCTTCGTCTTGCTGCATTGCACAAACCTAGTGCTCGGTTAATTTTTACAAAACGCTTTGCAACGGTCGAGCTAATAAATGCCCATGAGCAGCGCTCCATTCACTGGTTGCCACGTAAGGAAAAATACAATAAGAGCAATAGGCTTCACCACACAGAAACGATTCTAAGCACCCACACAGAAATAGGCTTTCGACTCTCTGCCACGCTTCGTCTTTGTTGATGCCCCTCTCTTTTGTCTCTTTGCACCGCTGCCCAAGACCAAACTCAGTTTCACCGCCACCATCTCAGTCCGACGCCAACCATCCATTGCCTAGTTTGGTTCTTCAGACCACTAACCCTAACAGATTGAGCACCATCTCACCCACACGTATTTCGCACCACCCCAATCGGCAACTAACAGTTTTTTATTGCTGACATTGCTGACATTGGTGTTCCTCAGGTAATTTTTACCATTCCCAGTACTCAACCGGCATTCTAATGGGATGAAACTCGATACAAAATGTGATTAGAAGGGAAGGAAATCTGTAACCCAAAATATATAATAGATTTTTGTGTTATGGAACTAAGGAGCATGATTCTACGGAAGCTATCTAGAGCTGTGCAAGAGGGGGGTGCCGTGCGAGAGCCTCTATGTCGCAAGAGGAGACAAAGTCGTGCGAACTCTACTCGTGCAAGAGGCGGGTACTGTGGGAGTCGTGCGAAGGGGCAGAGAGGGGGTGTGAGAGGTGCGAAGGGTGCAAGAGCCTGTGTGTCGAAGGGTTTACATATTTCTGAAATAGAAAAATTTATTTATCATCCAAACACTTCACACATCATACTTATTTTAATTTTTTTTATTTTTTTATAATAAATATGTAGTATGTAGATGATAAATAAAATAATTTAATTAGTTTAATAAGAATAAAATAAAATAAAAAATAAAAAAAATAAAAAATAATATTTTAATATATAAAATATGTAGTGTAAGATGATGTGTAGCATTTCTCAAAATGAAATACACAATAATCAATGTAGTGCAACCATAGGATTGCTGTGGTGGAAAGGTGTTAGTTATTTAGTGATGGGCTGCTCTTGGGTTATTAGAAGCCCAACCGTTTCTAGGTTTTATCTTAATTTTTTAATCCCAAAATCATCTAAATGCTGCTGAAACACTGTGATTTTGTTGTGGTTATATCGATGAGAAGATGAAAATTTTATTATTTATTTTATATATTAATATTTTTTTGTGTAAATTAGACTCTTATTAACAAGTCTTAATATATAGAATATTTAATTAAATTGATGAATTATAGAGTCAATGTTCAAACTTAAGACATCTACTCAAATACCAGGTGAAATCATTTCTCTTGAAAATTTAAACTAATTAGAATACGCAGATTTTATTATTTATTTTATTTCTTAATAGCCTCTAGTTCTCAAATAAACAGGAAAATGTATTTGTATAACAAGAAGAGGGCAAGAATACTTTCATCTTCTTGCAGTAATTCACTCCAGGATTTGATCTATCCTAGTTTTTTTTAACCTATGAACAGGTTATAGTTTAGTCAATCACCCTCCGTATCTTTGCAGATTCATCTCAATATCTTTGGGGCACAATACAACTAGGCAATTATTGGGTCCACAAAATCGAGTAAATAATGTTCACAAAAAATCTCTTCTAAATGAGACGATATAAAAGGTGTTGTTTATAACTTGCTATGTATGAAAAAAGACACGTCAGATAAATGTAGCTAAATTGGTGAAAGGTGGCAACCAAAACAGAGGGTTCATTTCTATTAAATGAGAATTAATCATCATCATCTTGCCTCAGATTATGCAGCTCAATGACCCCTCTCGCAAGGCAATCTCCTTAACAAAATCACACCAGAATTCAGAGATAAATTACATTCCCAAGTAAGGGTTTTGGAAAGAATGATTAAGCTAACTTTATTTCCTACGTTCAAGCTTTTACAATTTCTATCTAGAATTGTCATTAACAGTAATAATTGGCAAAAGAAGTCAAAGAATGGAAGAGGCAATAGAGCTTCTATTCCTGGTGATATCATTCACTACACTAACATTAAGAGATCTTCAAAAACTCTTTTCATGTCGGGCCTCTCAGATGCAGGAAGGATGCACCTTAGAGCCACCTGTAACATATGATCAAGACCTCTAGGTTGGTGCTCCACTTTGTTCCCGTCCAGAATCAGCCTGTCAAAGCACTCACCAGAACGATTCTCAGCTGCCAATAACCTCACCCAGTCAGTCAGATCAACTACACCTGGAATCCCAGAAACAATCTCCCCTGAACTTCTACCGGTCAGAAGCTCCAACAAGATAACCCCAAATGCATAGACATCACTCGTTAATGATGGGAATGGCTTATATGAGCTAGCAAACTCAGGAGGGCTGTAGCCAAGGGCAGCTGCATTCAGAACTTGTTCAGCAGTCCCGGTTGGAGTTAGTATTCGGTGCAGGCTGTAATCAGTAACAAGCACATTTGGAGTAGAAGTTTCTAACAAAATGTTGGTGGATTTGAGGTTTCCATGAGGTATTGCCTTCTCGTTATGCAGGTAGCTCAGACATCGGGCCACATCTACAGCAACCCTAAGCCGCTCACTAAGAGACAACGGTGGCAGTTTTCTTGGCCCCATCTCTGTGGAATATATAAAGGGGATTCAACATGATTCTTCTATCAGATACTGTAGGAAACCAAAAGAATTATTGTACACAAAATATCATAAAAATTTTACGAGCTGCCTTGTCTCTATCACTAGATAATCATCTTCTGTGGTCATTACAAATAGTGCAATCCAAATAATATGGTTCCTCTAGTAAACATGTTGGCAGAAGTCAACAAAGGATACCAACACCATATGAAGTGCCTAATGCCAATGGCATGGCAGATGTTAACATAGCTAAGCTTTAGGGCCAGAGTTATGGTGGGGTACTATGGTTATTTCGCGTGTCATAACGTTTAGTTAATTCACTAGAGAATGTAACATATGGTGGACGAAAACCAATGAATACAGTAAAAAAATATATGGGGAAAATACACTTTCCAACATCTATTTAATATGCGTACACATTGCATCTTCGACATTTTTTGTTATTGGCACGAGGTGTCCAGGAACAGCCTCCCAACTAATCCCTAGGGTGTACAAACCCTAGTTAAGGAGTTTTCCTCAAGTGCACATCGGGTAATTCAAGGGAAATATCCTCCAGTCCGATAGTCCCAAAAAATTGTCTGCACTCAAGGAGATTTGAACCATAAACCTAGAGGGAGCATACCCAATGCATTTACCACTTGAGCCAACCCTAGGAGTTACATTGCAATTTAAGACATTGACAAATTGTAGTTACAAACTACCAAATTCGTGCAATAAGAACCTTTTGTTAAGACTTGGTGGTTAGGATTATACCATGTTATCTATTTCCACATATTTTCATTCATTTTAATGGTCATTATTAGGCAAATGTGCTATTAGTTTTGACGGTTGTATGCTGCATTGTATCAGTGTTGGGCTAGAGTAAACCGTCTATTAGTTTGAGGTGAATTTTATATTTTCCCCTTAATATTAAAAATAAAATGTGCAAGCCTTCTCTTGAATCAACTGAACAGATGTAGAAGTTTATTAAGAAAGAAAAGGCTAGTAGATGCGCAACCTTGTTTCTTCAAGTTTTTCCTCAATTATTCATAGCAGAGTGATCAAGCTCAGAAGCAGTGTTCAAGGAGCTTTGTTCCTGTTCATCCACGCTATCTTCTCTTTCATAATGTTGGATAACCATCCACTTTCCCAAACAATAATAGAGTATTCACCAACAATATAATCATTGTCAGTATCATCCCCTTGCAAGTTCAGATCAATGCATCTATCCCACCAGGCTGTGAGGCTATCACCTAGTTTAGGATTACATATTTACTGCTGTTCCTAAAACCAGCAGAGAGCAAGTATTGCTCCACTAGATAGTCTGCTGCCCAGGAAACTATCAAGGCAACTTTAACCATGCCCATAAAGACTACCAAATAATGCGAGTCACTACATATTTTTTTTCGGATTGGTGACCAGATAACAAGAATTAATATAAAGCTTTATAGGAAAAAATAATTAAATTAAAAGGATTGTCATAAAGAGTGATGCAAGTGTCACTGATTTTTGGCCAAGATCCATAATTACGTGGCATAAAAATTTTTTGTCTAAGCATTCATATCTAATGATTGAGCACCAGTGAGATTAAGCAATATAACCACGTGAATGATGGCTCATTTTTGGAAGATAAATTCTTCCATTTGCCTTAAGGAATATAGCACATAGGCTAAACAGCAAGTCAGCTTTGAGTTCAGCACATTCCGGTGCTGGACACATCAGATGATTAGGACTGCACATTGGCTTGATCAAACTTCAAGGAATTTCTGAAGAAAAAAGGACTAAAATATTCTAGGATGAGTGCTCAATCATTCATATCTAATGATTGAGCACCAGTGAGATTACGCAATATAACCACCTGAATGATGGCTCATTTTTGGAAGATAAATTCTTCCATTGCCTTAAGGAATACAGCACATAGGCTAAACAGCAAGTCAGCTTTGAGTTCAGCACATTCCGGTGCTGGACACATCAGATGATTAGGACTGCACATTGGCTTGATCAAACTTCAAGGAATTTCTGAAGAAAAACGGACTAAAATATTCTAGGATGAGTGCATGGTATCAAACAAAGTAAATAGAATCTTACCATGAAGATAGACTGCAAGAGATTGAGCGTTGAAATAATTGGATATAATCAGTTTCTCATGCTCCTTTGGGCCCCAGTAGTAACCCTGCAGAGAAACTAAATTTGGATGTTTGATGTTCCCGAGTTTCTTTACTTCCCTTGCAAATTCCTTTCGTCCTTTTACTATTCCCTCCCGTAACCATTTAACTGCCAATACATTGCCAGAGTCAAGTGCAGCTTTATACAATGTTCCATGACAACTCTTCCCAATTACTTCTGCGGGAGCACGTGAAAGTTCTTCTGCTGTGACCAGAAAGGAACCATCAAAGAGATGCAAATCGCCAGCTAATTTTTCAGGAGAAGAAACATTGAGCACACCAGGATTATCGGGTAGTTGCTTTTTAGAAGGTGATGGGTTTGAAGATGACAAGAGGGACATAGGAGGAGATATTCCTTCCCCTTTTTTCACTGATTCTATATGGCCAACATCCTTGTGCTTCTTTACAACTGATGAAGTTTCCCCAACATCATTACCATATCCCAATTGGGATGATGTAAAAATATCTTGATCAAATGCGAGTGAAGATAATGATGGGTCCACATTTTTGTTGGGTCCCGATCTATTAGAGATGGCTGAACTCCCTTCTGGAAAACCTATCTTAGCATCATCTTCTTTTGAACTGGACCTCTTATGTTCCTGCCAGTGAGTTCTAGAATAGATCAATATGCACAAAAGACATATCAGAGCAGTGCCACCAACTAATCCTGCAATCAGGGCAATTTTAATAACACTTTTCATATGAGACCTGGCTTCCCTTGGAGTCCTGTTTGTGACATCTCTTGGAGACGATTGAGAATGAGGAAAGATGAGCAAATTATTTCCTGGATGGAATGCTGAATTCGGGAACCGCCTTAGATGTTCAGGTACAACACCAGAAAAATTATTGAAAGACACATTGAAACCTTGCAAGTTACCCGGAAGGTCATCAGGAATGCTACCTTCCAAATTGTTATGAGATAGGTCAAGATACACCAAGTTATGAAACTTACTTATCCCTAGGGGCAAATATCCACTCAATGAATTATTGGACAGATCAAGAGACATCAAGCTCAAGTCTTCGACAGAATCTATGGAAGTAATATTTCCAATTTCTTGAAACGGTATTGACCCAGAGAAATTGTTGCCTGCCAGGTTAAGGTTAGCCAGTTTGGTTGAGGTGAAAAGGCTTGGAAGGAGGATCCCATTAAGCTGGTTGAAGCTAAGATCAATCACTTTAAGTTCTGGATATGTACCCAATACTGGTGGGAGAGCACCCACTAATGAGTTTTTCGATATCTCAAGCGAAGTCAGCCTTAAGAATTGAGAAGTTTGGTTTGGTAAGCTTCCTGACAATGAGTTTGAACTTAACCGAATGACTTCCACATAGTTTCCCCAACTTTGGACTCTGGACAAGCTACCAGAGAGCATGTTATTACTCAGGTCTATGATGGCACAGTGCCCTACCTGGGCAGGTAAGGATCCTGACAGTTTGTTTGAAGATAAGTTAAGCTTCTTTAAATTTGCAGAAGTGATACTTCCGATGGGACCTGCCATAATGCAACTTCTTTTTAAACACAAAGGAAAATGGAAGAGAGTGCTGCGAAGAATTCAATTCCGAAACCCATATAAATTAGCTGAAAGCTATAAATAATCAACCAATGTGAACAAAGAAATGACACACCATATAACGGAAGAATACCCATCTTGAAAGAGTCTAGGAGTTATTGGATTAGGGTCTAGGATTACTTCACATCATCAGGTCATGCAAGAGAAGCCATTGTGAAGCAAGAAATATGAGTATTGAGTTTAGAACATATTTAATATACTAACAGACATCAATGATGAGCTTCTTGCCATGTATATCCTGATACTTTAAAACACAAAAAAAATAAAAAACAATAGTCTTTGATGAAATACTTAAATTGTAGTATCTGTATCGAGTATAGAAAGGTGGCACATGGGATTCTACATTACTTGAGAGGAAGAAGCTACTGCCCTTTAAAATGACTTTAAGGAACTCCTATTATAACCTTGGTGTCCTTTTGGGAGTATAAACTCAAATGCGGCTTGAGATTTCCTTGAGACAATGAAAAAATTCGACTATTTTTCCTTTATTTATTTATTTATTTTCTATGTTCCAGCATATTAAATTCTGATGCATACACTCTCCAGTGTATTTTTAACAAAAATCTAATCCAAAATTTAATCAAACAAAGAATGAGATCCTCTTTTCCACGTACAACTATGACAAATCTTCATCGTAAAATTAAACTATTGAGGTGACATACTGATCAACTTCATTGCACTATTTGGTTCACTTTGTTTTTTTTGATAAGTTGGTTCACTTTGTAAACACGAAGGCACAACTAAGTGCAACAATTCAATGCAGCATGATTTTGAATTGAATTATGACACCAGTTTTGCGTGACTTCACATTGCCTGAGTACCTAAGATATTACCAGCAACCTATCCAATAAGAATAATGAAAAAGAAAAAAAAAAATGCTTTAAGCAAATTCCTGGACATACAATTTACAAGCTTATTTCTCCACCAACAAACAAGGCCGACATAAAATGTCACTATAGGGACTGAACAGCAAAAGAGGTTTCTAGGACACATTTCCACAAACACCAACTGCGAAGAACAATAACAATTCTCAAAAACTTTGGACAATAACAATTCTCAAAAACTTACTTGCTATCATAATAATATAGAATAACCATCCTTTCAACTTCAGCAAAAATGATAGAAGATGTTATTTCATCCGATTTCCTTGTTTTAATTCTAGTATTATGTAAGTGTTAAGATGTTGTAGATACACATTGTTGGCTCAATAGCTTAAGCATTTCAAATTGATGGTTTTTAAAACTTGTTTTTGTCCAGAAGGTCACCAGTTGAGGTCATGATGATCATTGTAATATAAATTTCTTCGACTTAGCACATATAATGGTGGATTTTATAGTAAAATTATTGTGTTGATCTACCACGTAGAGGCCCTTCCTCATTAAGAAACATAGGGAGAGGAGTTTGTTTCCTGCCTTGTTTCAGAAAGACTGATGGAGCAATAAAAAAACTTATTACCCATATAATTCCCGGCACATCCTTATAGTATTCTATCGAGAAATCCCATCATTTTATTTTGTTTTTCATTTTACTTAATTGACCTATCCCAACCTTTTACATGCTAAAAGACCTTTCATTATATTGTCTTTATTACCCCAATAAACCCACCAGATTATTTTCCATTAAGGTTAAAAAACGAAAAATTCTATTTATCATCCTTTGAACCAACATCCTCTTAACATCCCTTGATGTGGCATTAAATGATTGACCCAAAAGTAAAACATAACAAATAGTCTCCAATCATTTAATACCATTCATCATTTACTAATTCAATAGGGGAAAATAAGACTGCTCAGCTTATAGTGATATTGATTTCCCATTACTTATCACTTTGATTTTCCTTCACTTACTTGTTATATCATTTTATTTTTGCTTTTCCAGTAAATAAAAAAGTTAGCTATCTTATTGTAGTTATTGACACGTCATTATTTACCCCTTTTGCTTCCTCACCTCTTATATTTTATTTTAATTATTCCCGTGCATTGGTATAACTAAAAAGTGTGTTGTCACGACAACAAAAACTGAAAGGATAAAAGTACAACAGGAAGTGCTTCTCTGATAGTTGTTTTGCTTACCTCTACCACATAATTGATTGATGCTAAGGAAACGCAATTGCAGTTATATACTCAGATATGCATAGCCACTAACTAACAAGCCGACTAAAATGGGAATGTTTTGCAGGAACATTGAACACAAGAAATTAGTTCGAAGAATTCTTCATAAAGTTAAAAAATAAAAAATAAAAAAAAAAGGACAAATCTTGGAGACACAATGTGAATTAATTTATGTAAAAGGTAAAGCATCAAGTCAAGATAGCAAAAAAAAAATGTCAATCAAGTCAAGATACCTTCGAGCTGGTTAAGGCTAAGATCCAATTCGGACAAGATCATTGAGCTCTCCTGCAAAAGTGCTTCGGGTAGAGACCCTCCTAACTGATTGTTTCCAAGCCTAAGAATCCGTAGAGAGAACACAAAATTAAACGAAGGTACAGTTCCCGCCAGCTGATTATCACTAGCATCGAATACTTCTAAACTGTCAAAATATGGCATTCCGTCGTGAGCAAAGGGCTCTCCAACTAAGTGATTGTGGCTAATATTTAAATATCGAATCGTGGAAATGAAAGAAGGGCTTCCGAGTCCCAGATCCAGAGAACCAGAGAACCGGTTGCTGCTTAGGTCAACGTGAACCACACTACCTATTTGGGACAGAAGATGCATAATATCCCCAGATAAATCATTTCCCCCCAAGTCTAAATACTTCAGCTGCTGGAGTTTGCCAAAACCATCAGGAACATTGCCATCGAATTGGTTTGAAGAAAGATTCAGTTGCGCTAACTTCTTCAATTTGACTAATCCAGGGGGTATAGACCCATGAAACAGATTGCATGAGAGATCCAAATTTTGAAGAGACTGAAGTGAATCGATCTTGGATATTGTCCCTGTCAACTGGTTGTTCGAAATTGATAAGTTGCTAAGCATGCTTAGGCCTGTAATAGCTGAGAACCTAAACTCACCGGCTAGGCCCACATCATTAACAGTGACTGAGGTCACTCGACCACCATTACAAGCAATCCCGTACCAATTCCGAGGGCACCCATTAGAATCCAAGGATTTAGAATTCCATGAAACAAGGACTTGCCTAGAGGGGTCACTTACAAAGCCCTTCTTGAGCTCCAAGAGTGCTTCAATGTCTGATTGTCCAAATGCAATTACTACCAAAAACAACATTGTCAAACAGATTGCCTGCATTCCTTCTGAAACAGACCCAGCTCTCAAAAACTTCAAAGAGAGAAAGACAGAGACAGAACGTAACAAATTGGAATATGAACGAAGAGTGGAAGCCAGTGCTAGTTTTGCAAGTTGCAAAGCTAGAAGCTCGAAAGACTTGCATTGAACAATTCGATGGCTACTAACACTAACCAGTAGGAGAGTCTTAGTAAATCGAACTTCCAAATTTCAAGAATCTCCAAAATTAAGGAACCCATTTTTACAAAATGCAAACCAAAGCAAGTCAAACAAGAAATAAACAATTGAACATTGCTGAGAACAACGACAATGAATTGAAGGAGAAGAAAAGAATACGCATAAAAGCCTACATCTTTAAACAATAAGCGGCTCAGTTAAAGATGGGACAGTGGCAAACAGCGACAATGCCAACAAGAAGACGTAGAAGAAAGAAACCAACAATGGCAGACTAGATACAGCTTTCCAACATGGAAGGGTAGAAGTACAAAGTGGGGTTGGAATTTGGAGGTAGAGAAATGGAGCAGAAGCAATGTTAATGAGAGTAGCGTAGATTCAAGGAAAGCAGTAATGGTGCTCTGAGGGAACAGATTCGAAGGGTAGGTATAGTAGCTGATTTGTTTGTTATTATTTGCAAAAAGGAAGCTCGAATGAAGACAACTTTCGCATTGGGATGTGCAGGTGACTTTATTTTTTTTGCGCAAAAAAAATAATATAATATTAGAATAATGTGTATTTTCTCCCTGTGGTCTTTTGGAGTACGAGTTTAAACTATGGAAGCTGAATTTGAATTTTGAATCTCTAATTTAACCAAAAATGATAGTTGCAGTTGAGTATATAAATATTATATAATTATTTTTAAAAAATAAATAAATAAAATATTTATATAAAAAGAAATTAATATTTAATAATAAATTTTATTATTTTTTTAAGTGACTGTACAACATTTACGTATTCAATGACTATACATAACAATTCTCAATTTAAAATATGTCACAAACTTATCACTTATAAGATTCGACCATTAGATTATCAAAAATTGAAAGGATATAAAATTTCAAATTCACACAAAATCAATAGATAAAGTTTTAATTTGTAGTGAAAAAACATACTTAATATTTTTATAAAAAAAAAAAAAAATCTAATTTAATGTTCTTTTAGCACAAAAACTTTTCCCTCTTGCCCTTTGCAACAAGCTAGGAGTGTTTCTCTCTCTTTATGTGCAATTTGTATAAAAGAACTTTTCTTTAAACAAAAAGGGTAAAAACAGAGAAAAAAACACTATCCTTCATATATTCATAGGACATGTTTGTCCTCTGTTGGTTGACGTGCAGACTGCAGCTTGGTGCTGCATGTCTCCAAAGTTAACACATTCAAGGGCTGGTAAAGGAAGCTGCCTGCCAACTTTTCCTTTCAAAGTCGGGCAACTTAATCTAAAATATATATATATATATATATATATATATATATATATATATATATAATATAGTGAAAAAATAAAAAGAATTCCTAATATAATGTTATTAGTCATATTTTTAACAAGTACAAAAGAATTTTTAAAACAGATATTATCTTGACAAACATTAGTAGTATTAAGTTCATATTTGATCTTCATCTAAGACCCATTTGTCGAAAATAATCTCTCAATAGATTTTTCATAATATTTACTAGAAATTTTTCCTTTTTGCATTCAACTCACATCCGATTCAGAGTTAATCATAACAATTACAGAAAATTTAAATTCATGACAAATAATAATAGTAACTTTAAAAAACTATATAGAAAGAATAGTACGACGAATTAAACAAATTCCTGTATATATATATATACACATTCACCGCACACTTGGACAGCTTATTGAAGTGCATATTGTTATATTGATTTTTCACCTAGTCAATAATTAGCATATTGTGAATAAATAGCTTAACTATACAAATTCATGTCAAATGTTAATAAATATAATAATATATTAGAAACACCAAATACCCAGTTAATGACCTAAAAAAAAAGCTCCTAAATGTATTACCTACTGAGGAGGAGAAGGCTACTCTCTTCTTTCAATATTCTATATCTTCTTTGTTGTGATTTTTTTTTTTTATTATTATTATTAGGCAAGAGTGGTAAATTTTATTAGAGTAACATAAGTATACCTCTTAATTTAGACCACTCATTTTGCCCCCTTGACGTGATACCACATGGCTTATTAAAAAAATGAATAATTTTAAAAATATATACTCAAAATAAAATGATGTCCAAACATATAAAAAGATTAAGAATAAAACCTTCAATTCCCTCTAACGTTTTATGTTCGTATTTTTTTTTTTTTTAATAATCTATGTAACACCACATTGTGGTATCATATCAAGACTCAAAATGAATGATATAAATTAATTGGCATAATAACATTTATCATTTTATTATGTTTTGTTTTAGTAGATCTTTGTGTTAGAAGGAAGATCAAAGGAGTTTGATGGCACTTTCCTTCTTTCCTATATAGTACGAATGTATGGGAATTGACTCTTTGTATCCTTACCACTCTTTTTATTTTTTTAAAAAAATAGAATTCACATTATCAGTTTTTATTATAGGTAAAGCTTTTTTGAGTCAAAATTGGGATCTAGTCCATCTTATGTATGGAGATGAATATAGAAATCTAGGAAGTCTTTGCTCAATGGATGCAGATGGAGGGTTGGGGATGAAATTTCTATTAATGTTTGGACAGATTATTGGCTACCTGGACATAGACTGATGCCAAGCCCCTCAATACACATGATCATGATTCCATGAAAGTATCAAGCCTCATTAATGAAGAGACCAGATGATGGGATGTGGAAAGGTTAGAAGATTAATACCTCATCGAGAAGCAAAAGATGTACTCAAAGTGTTGCTTAGCTTAGAACATAGACCTGATTGTATCATTTGGGAGCATGAGAAGTCTAGGACTTTTAGTGTAAGGGGTGCATATGATTTGTTTCAAAAGCAGTCAAAGCAAGAAGGAAAAGCTTCAAATGCAGAAGATCACAGGAAGCTATGGAGAAACCTCTAGCAGATGAAGGTGCCTAATAAAGTCAAAATATTTGCATGGAGAGCCTACAAAAATGGCCTCCCCAGTATAAGAAATCTAAAAGCTAGGCATATTTTGCAGGATTCTTTTTGTCTATGGTGTCAAGATGAGGAAAATGATGTAGAACATGCCTTATACTACTGCTCATCTATAAGGCAATCGTGGAACCATTACGTTCCTAATCTACTAGCAGCTGATACAAAGATGGATCTGTTGTAGACTGTTATGCAGGTGATGACTATAGGTAACCAAGGAGATCTTGACTTGTTCTTTCTTATAGCTTGGAGTATGTGGCATAGAAGAAACCAAAAGATTTTTTAAGAGAAGATCCTCACAACAGACCAGGTGATTGATAGTGCATTAATATTGGCTAAGGATTACAGAGAGGCTCGAGACAAGAAACATACCAGAAAGCTATCAAGTTGTTGTTGGCAGGCTCCTCCTCAAAGTGCATTGAAGCCTAATGTCGAAGGGCCATCTTTGAGGCACATAATCAAGATGGTGTGGGAGTAATACTTAAGAAATGATTCCTGTGAAGTTATTATGGCTGCAAGTAAGAAGGAACTTGGCGTGAATGACCCTACGAAAATTGAGCTTCTTGCTATTTTGAGAGGATTACAACTATGCATTGAAAGTGACTCATTGCTTATTGTCAATGAATTGCTTCAGGCAGAAGAGTCAAGGTCCTTATGGGGAAATCTGGTTTATGCAGTAAGGAACCTGATGAAGAGGATCCCAAAGTGTTTAATTCAACATAAAGAGCGAATGGCTAATGAAGTAGCTCACATGTTGGCAAGATTTGCCTTACATCTAGATAACTTAGTAGTTTGGTGGGATTCATTTCCAGAATGTATTTCACAGATTTTTTGGTCAGAATCTTTGATGTAATTGTGGTTGTTTATGAATGAAATACTATCTTTTTATCAACAAAAAAAAACATAGTTTAATTAAGTTTGCCGAGAATATGGCCCACGATACAAAATATTTTGGACCGATGCTACTTTGGTGCTCAGCATGTACCACTAGAAGTGTTTCTAGTGTAATTATACTTTCTTTTTCTTTCAAACAGTTTTTAAACATTTGAAAAACATTCACAAATATACTAGTAATCACTTCTTTAATCATTAGAGAAAAAAAAAATGCATAAGCGGTCAAACTCAGGGAGCAAAATGACGAGGCAAACTAACATTATGGTACCCCCAGATTCTGCTTGGGATTTAGTAGACTCTAAAGTGTTGGGAATCGGTATATGCAATACAAGGTTACATGTCCTCGTTCATAACAAATAAAGATGCAATGCACCTAGCCTGCATCTAATAGTATGCAATATTTGTAGTGAATAAATTTTTTTTCTTAGAGCAATGCTATGTACCAGAAATAATACATTCCAAAAATATAAACATACTTCATAAAATCCACATAATAGAAAGACTAATATAATATACTAGGCTAGTCATTCGAGTAGCTTGTGCAACTCGGCCAAGAAAGTCAAAATACTATCGATAAAATGGAGCATCAAAATTATGAGCTCTGCGTTGTTGCGTTGTCCCTTAATCAACCTCCTCAAGTCGACCCTCTGTTGCATCTCCTGATCCTGGCACATGATCAACCATTTCGGAGAGAATAGTAGTTGAAACTACCAAGTAAGATTTAAGTACGAATCTCAGCAAATTAACCAATAACTTTAACTAGCAATGTATAGATACATGGCAGTAAAAACATGAATGCTAATGTGAACATGCGTGAATGGATGTGACTTGGTAATTCACATGACATGAGCTTACATGGATTGCAATTGGACTCGAAACTAAACATGACATGAACTGAAACTAAACATAAATTTAGAATCTTGTTCCCATAATAATTAATTAAGTAAACATGAACTGTGGATGCTACATAGGTCCCCCTGAGCCATGTGCCCCTATCGATACTGCATTATATCACAGGTATCTATATCAACTGTGAGTACGTTAATATATGCATCACATCATGGGTATTTGCTCCTGCTACGAGTATGTAATGTAAGCATCCCATGACATTATATGCACTTACACGAGTGCGTATAACATGAAATTAAGCTACAGTTTGGCACCATCGGCATTGATGCTTGACTTCGCTCGAGCGACTAGATACTTAGGCCACATTCAAAACCTGTTGACGGTATTTTGTCAATTTAGGAAATTTCACTCTAGTTCAGACATTCCAGTATAAACAATATAGTTCCACTAGGATATTATTTCATCCTAATACTTGGGATCGTGATAAAGTATAAACATAAAAGACTCAATAGACTGGAAAAATTGCTTTTCGTGATTAACTCTATACTCGTGACATGACATGACGTGAAATGAAATGGCAAATGACAAGGCATGACATGAAGTGTAAGCATGACTAACAACATGACATAATATGGTGTACAACAGTTAAACATGACATGATGTATTGTCACATGTAAAAGATAATTTCTCACTTGAAAATAAAAATGGCATGACATAATATAACATGTAACAAATAATTTCGTGTTTGAAAATAAAACATGGTATAACATAACTTAACATATATATATATATATATATATATATATATATGTATATGTATATAAACCTAACCAACATGAATGATGGTTTCTTACTACCATACACACATAGATACCCTGAATGTAAGTTAAAGGCTAAATTACAGTTATTGAAATGTCAAGTGTGAAATGACGGAAACTATAAGGAGACATTTCTAATTGTTAGAAACTCCTCACTAGTATACTTAGAAATATAAAATCATTGACTCAAACTAAAATTACCAGTTTAGCCCTTTACTTGAGGAAAAATGATCATTTTACTTAAAGATTTCATATCTTAACTCCAAAACTCACTAAAATTTACATTCCTCATATAAATTTTATCTTACATCCAAATATCTAATTATAAAAATTTAAAACACACCATGGCTATGAGAACCAAGCATAGGCCGAAACATGAAAAATGCTAAAATTCTTGATTTTTATTGCAATTCTTTCTAACCTTATCTTTCATGCTGAAATCAAAACGTGCAACATAAAAAAAAAAAAAAAAAAAAAAAAAAAAAAAAAAAAAAAAAAATCATATCCTATGCTCTAATATCATGCTAGGACACTACAAAACACATATCATAAGAAAAGTCACAAGTCCTTTATGCCAAAACATCAAGTTTTTGACCAAAATGAACAATCCCTTGATGTTCTTGGTCTATCCTTCTTCAAATCAAATCCAAGAACTCCAAAAGTTTAAAAAATTATTCTTAACATAAATTATAAATCAATCCTAAGAAATAGCATTATTGAATAAATAATTCAAGATCAAAAAATTCCATAAATGTCAACCAATACAATTGGTTTGCACATTTTCTCCAAACTGAGTAAACTACATGTTTTGGTCTTTGATCAAACTACTATATCTGAATTTTTTTCATTAAGTAAACCATTAATAAACAGCATCATATGCTTCACATTCAAGTACTAAAATTGAAATAAGCATTAAACTCAAGATCACATGGAAAAAATTGCATAGAAACACAACACAGTCCATGAGCCTCAAGTTTGTGTTTCAACTGGACCTTAACAAGCATAAAAATTCATTCTTTCAAGATCACAACATAAATTTTCAAAATAACTTCCTAACACATAGATCAAAGTCCTAAGAATAAAATATGTGAATATAAAAACCATAGGAGCATGCTTTCATAACAAAATATCCAAGCTTACTTAAAACAAAAACTTATTTTATACCTCTAGTTTCCAACTTTCTCATATCATGCAAAACTCTTAGTAAAAACTCTCAAAATACAACAAATTTAAATCCAACTTGCATGTAAATATGTTAAATTGAAAACATAAAAATATCATACTAAAATATTTTCAAGATCATAAAAAAAATAAAATCAAATAAAAAAATCAAAGAATCACACACACTATACAGATTATCACCCAGTATGACTTTTGCATGGTTAAGCAAACTTTTCACTAATCAGAACTCCATGAGAAATCCCACAAAATATGCTAATGGAAACTAGGCTCAAAGAGGAACAACTAAGTTAAGAGAGTTTCTTGAGAATATACTTAAAAAATACTTCAAAGAATTCGAGCAAGAAAGGTCAGAAAAGCTATTTGAAGTTTCCCTTTGAGTTCTCTCTAAGAAAGTGTTTCAAAAGCGACAAAAGCATAAGAGACAAACAATAGACGACTAATATATTTGTGAAAGGGTATCAAGGGGATATGAGAGTAATTTTTTGGTGATGGGTTGTCAGCCAAAACCATGGGCTACAACACACAGTTTTGTGCCTTGAATCTGCCATGTGATTATGTGGTGGTGAGGTGGCTGATTACCCTTCCAACAGCCACTATTTGGGGCTGGCATGGATGGTGCAATTACACTCATGGCAGTGAGGAAACTTCTCCAAGAAGATGGCATAGGTGGTGCATTTCAATGGGCCTAAACCAGTTAGGCCTCATTTGAGGTTTCAATAGGGTTTAGACTGGGGTTTCGGTTTATATCAAGCCCAAATTTAGTTTTTCTTGACCCAGTAACAATATTATGGTATAAAAGAATGGATAAAGGTGTAATGATATGAATTTAAATGGTTAATAGCATGTGGAAGTGATTGAATCAAGTAATTAAATACTAAACTAAAATTGACTTCATTTAGGGTTTGGGAAACCATTTAGGGTTTTGGTTTCCCCAAGATATTTGGGGTTTCAATTGGATTCCAAATATTTAGAGTTTCACTAGGGTTGAAATTGTTTTTGGTTTGCCACAAAAGTGAATGGTTGGATAGAATAGTATTTGGCTTAAGTGGCATGATCACAAAACTTGATTTTCCTTCATTTCCTTCACTTTTTTATCTCAAGGTTCCTTTTGGTATCAAGTCTCCTATAATATTCACCAAGTATAGCTAAGACCTTGCCATTTATCCAAATAAAATTTCTCTAGACTGATTTAGACATTCTACAATATAATCTGAAAACAACTGGATTGCGTGCCACATGGCACTAACACAAATTACTATTCACTCCAAAAATGGTAAAAATAACTTTGGACCATAAAATCCTAAATAAACCTACAAAATTAGGAGTGCACTTTGTTTCATGAATTTCAACCCCTAAGTGCCTCAAACAAATAAAAATGCATTTTCAAATAGCTGTTATCCGAAAAACGAAAATTGTTTTATTGTGTCGTAAAATCTTAAATATTCATATGAGACTAATGGCACAGTCTGTTTCTCATTCTCACACTCTTAAGTATTTCAAATAAATAAAATCATGTTTCTAACAGTTAAGTGATCATAAACTGACTATACTGACAGATTAAAACCTGCCCGATTACTCACTCCGTGAGATTTTTCCGAAGTTTTCATGACATTTCTAAACCTTAAAAAACTTCTTCCACTGAATTTTTAGCGGGTTGTTAAAAGCATTTTCCAAATATTTTTGCTTTGGCCTTTTCACGAATGCACCAATGTTAGTATTTTTTAATAAATAGTATTTTCCAACGTTTTTTTTTATGTCCAACAATGGTGAAATTTGAGATTTATTTAGGCATCAAGATTGAGCTTTAAATTAATTAATTGTTGGTCATTAAGTGCTCATTAAGTTGATTTAGTTTTTTTAAAACATTATTAGTGGCTGCTTTAATCCCATTTTATTGCCATTACCGTTCTTTTTGTTTTAAATGTCCAATCCAGACATTTGAACTTCTTCTATTTTCTTTCTCTGGATCTTTTGGAAATTTGGAGCAAGGCTTGAATGTACTATATATATTAATTTTGAAATTAAAAAAAGAAAAAAAAAAAGTCCTCTAACGTTTAGACTTTAATTAAAACATCTTTCTAGAAGTGTATTTTATATGCATGACGGAAGCTCCATGTTATATATAAGAAAAAAAATTCCTTAACTGAAAAAACCAAATCTCATCCTAATAACCTCACAGTTATTAGATTCAATTCATGATGAACTTTTCGATCACATGTTAGTTTTAGGAACTGTTTGGATAGTGAAATGATATGAATAAGACGGTTTTAGACAAAATTTAAATAAAATATTATTTTTTAATATTATTATTATTTTAAAATTTAAAAAGATTGAATTGTTTATTATATTTTATATAAAAATTTAATAAGTTATAATGATAGAATTAAATGAAATGAAATAGTTTCTAAATTCAAATATACCCTCAGTGCATCTAACAAACACAATTATATTTTGGCGTGGTTTTGTTTTCAAGACATCAAATATAGTTTATAAAAATAAAAATAAAAAAGATTACATTTATTTTATCCAAAGTACACTTTACTGTAAATCTTTGATTCCTTATGTGATCTTAAGTGCAATGAAGGGAGCCTCAATTGATACAAGATCTTGTGTAAACATAATAGTAGTTGTTTCAAGCGTTAGTGGAAAATTACATTTTTAACACATGGAACCGTTCCATTCTCTTTTCAATGACGTGAAAGAGATGACAAATAATCAATAACAAAAGAGTTTTATTATATATAAATATAGTCGCGTACTAATTTATATATTAATATTAATTTATTTATATTTAAAATTTAAATTAATATTATTTTTAATAAAATTTATTTTTTAATTAATTATATTATATTAATATATAAATTAATACATAATTATATTTACAATTATATTTTTTCATAATCTAACTGGCGAGTGGCGGCACTCCCATGTCTAACTAAAGTTGGAGAGAATCATCACAAACACTGGCATCCGTACTACATGTTCTAGCAAGGCAGAATTTGCCTCATTTATATCAAATCTTGTCTCATTAATGTCAACGACCCATCTCTGTCTCCAGCTTCTTTCTTTCTGTATGGATTTCACCTCCATGAATGCAAAGCTCCTCTTTTTTTTTTTTTTTTTTTTCCTCCTCCAGCAATCTCTCCTTTTTTCCTACTCGGTTTCACCCACACCACATACACAGAGAGTCCCTATCTTTATCTTCATCTGTTTCTTGTTTCTCTTCCATCGTCTGACTGTTCCTGTTGGGTGGGTCCCTCCATGTGAGGTAAAAGTGGGTGGGCTGCATCTGGAAAAGAACTGGCAATGGAAACCAGGAAACCTCCATCCTATGGTTTTTTGAAACTTTGTGGATGGAGCAATATTTTTTTACTAGTGCAAGGTGGACTTGGTGTATGTTACGCCCCAACGTTCGCTTGAGATGGAATGGAGATTTAGAGTATCTAAAACATATAATACAATATTATATTTTTTTTTTTTATGACAATTAACATATAATGCATTCTATGAATTAGAATATAATATTCATAGTAAATTAAAGGTGACTAAATAAAACTTATACCAAAATACCTAAAAAATTCAATTTATTCATAACCATTATTAGTTCAAATCAACGGTAGCATAATCTTAGTATAGATATTCATGATAAGGAATCTCTATAACTAAATCAAATGCTTCATGTGTTTTAATATACGAAGGGTTAGAGCTATAAACATTAAGATGAAGTCCAGTCTTTTGTCGAGGTCCAGCTCCTCTTCAATCACTTGGACCCACTGGTCCATCTAGTCCGTTCTCGTCTGGTCCTGACACAACTTCTATCATTCTGAGTAAAATGATAGTGGGTCCACAAGGGGTGAGATTTATTTAAAATCTTAATAAATTAGACAACCAACGTGCACACAGATAAATTATACATGATAAATGATAAATATGAAATACATGTAGTGCAAAAAAATCAATGTATGTCTCCCATCTAGATTTCTCAATATGTTCATAAAAACTGAGACACATTTTCTTACAGAGAATATTTTTCAATTCAACTGACAAAACTATCATAATGTTTCATCAATATTAGCAATTCATATATACTTAATCGTAACATCATAATGTATGGTATTGTCACAGTTCTCCATATGCATTGTGAGTACCTGCTAGTGACTGTAATACAACTCACATTCAAACTACATTGTCTGCAGACTCATTCTCTCTTTTTTTACTAACATAACATAACATCATAACATGTACAATCACTAGCCTTAGGTGTCATAACATGTTACTTCACTCTGGCGTTCTTTAAAAAGAACTCATTTGAAGCCCGTTGACTGTTTTTCATCAATCTAGGGGTTACCACTCCATTCTTAAATACTCCAGAGTGGACAGTGGAGTTCCACTTAGATAATTCTTCATCCTAGCCTTTGAGGTTATGAAAAAAATTATTTTCATACTATGTTTGAAAAATGTAATTCATGACATGTACATGTGTGTAGCAAGATTTCGTGTGAAAATTATATTTATATGCAATATGTTAAAAACGGTGAAACTTTCACATGTCATGTAGGTATGTACTCAATGTATCATATAACATATTATTGCTCAAAATGACAATTATAACGTGACTGTAGCATTTATCAATAAATCATAATAATTTATCAATATGTAAATTAAAGACCAACTTACAAACTTCCTGAGTTTAGAAATATCATAGTGGTTGAAATTAAATTCGTACTAAGTTAGTATTTGTACTATGTACTACGAAAGACATTCATAATTAAAATGTTTCAAAAATGGGTATTTAAAAAATACTCCTAAACTCTCAAAAATTGCTACTAAGGCTTTAATTTTTCACTATTTGCAAACAAATCTTAAATTTAACCAAATTTCATGGACCTCATATCTTTCATATTCTAAAACTATCGATACCTTGTAAAATTCAAAGTGGAACTAGTTCAAACATCCATAACCCGTGGCATACACTCTAGTTGATGCCGAAGTGTATTTTTAACTATTGATCCCTATGAATGCATGCATATATATTTTTCTTAAATAAAAAATAATCACTTTAGTACTTAATGACATGATAAAGGCTAAATCTTAGGTGAGCAAGTTCATTCCAATACTTAATCATGGCTAAAAACCTTAATCATCCATTAATCAAGCATGGTGCTCTTTGCCTAAATCACAAAGGCATGTTTTCCAAATTTACCCAAAATATATATTTTCATTCTTATCCCAATCACAAGGTCTTCTAAATGCTCATTGATCAAGCCTAAGTGAAATAAATCAATACTTCATAAAATAAACATGATTTAATCAAAACCATGCATGCTTAGATGATCAACACAATATAAAATTGAAACCTATCACGACATGCTTCTAATCTCAAAACCAAACCTTCAATAACCATTGAACAAATCATATCAAAATATGCTAATACATGCCATAGCTAAATTTTTCACTTAAAACAATTAAAACACTTAATCCATCCTTAATGAACCCGATTTTGAATTAAGCATGGTAAAAATTTTTAAACTCAACCAAAATTCACTTCAACACTTCAAAGCAAGATTTGACATGCAAACTAAGATCTAGGGCAAGAAAACTTACAATTTTTGTGGCCCTTTAAAGCTCCCAACACATGAACTCATACACCTTTCAGATTCACTCTCAACTTTTAGAAGGAATAAGGCTCTCAATGTTCAAGAGGAGCTTGGAGATGAGATGTGGAGGAAATGAGGGAGTGGAGGGGCCTTTTATAGGAAGCAATGGAGGAGGGGGGCGTTCGCCTTAGTTCATGGTGATTGGGTGAAGTGGACTGTGGTGTGAGAATGTGAAGTTTCCAGCTTGGTTGCATCACCTTGTACAGGTAAATAGTGACCCAAATCAAATGATTTTTTTCATTTTCAGGAGCTACCATGCAAGGAGAGGGTGCAGGTGCTGCCATGGTGCATCATTTGAAGAAGAAAAAAAAAGTTTATGACATCAACCATAGTAGCTGACAGGTTCAAGGATGAAATCCTTGTACAATTTTGATCATTTCCTTGACTCACCTTCTTGTCCTCTCTTCATGGTTGTTTTATACAGGTTATGAGTCACTCTTGAGAGGCTTTTCCCGATGGTGGAAGGAGGAAATTGGCTACCAAATGATGATTGAGTGACAACTCAAAGGGAAGAGGTGAAGGGAAGGGTGTTGTTGAGTGGTGGTGGTTTTATGCCATCGGTTTGGTGTAATTTATTTGTGCAAAAAAATTGGTCAAATGCTCATAATGAATTTAAGGGTATCTTGGGAATTAGATGGTGATAGAGGTAGCATGAGTGTGTGGGTAATTTAAGAGTAAAAAATAAAACCAAAATGCAAGCATTTTTAGATTTCCATCCAACTAGTGTTTACATGCATTTAGTTTTGGGTTTTTGGTTGGGTTCTTGAAACCAAATTTGTCCAAAGATTGCTCTGGTTCTAAAGGAATGATATGAGATGTTTAAATACATAGTGCCCTTAAGAAAAAGGTACAAAAAGCTTGGGTTAGGGGTTGTTCAGTCCATTCCACACAAGGGCACACATGTGTGCCAATTTGTGTGATTTTAGGATTTTGATATATCATTACTCTTAATGAAATATATGAAAAATTTATCTAGGGTTCTAATCTGATCTACAAATGATGCAATTGAATAATAAAACAAGAAAATTTTAGATCAAAAAGGCTAAAAATATTAAGAAAGAAAATTAAGCTCAAAACATGGTTTACAGATCACTAATCATGGGTAAGTTGATGAATGTCCTTAACTCAAATGAGAAGTTGATTATGGATAATTAGGAGTCCTAAGGACCATTTGGGCTTGAGGAAACCAATGGTATGGTGTATTAGGCTTCAAATAGGAGAGTAAAAAAATGCAAGACAAGGCTTAAAATTAAGGTCTTGAATGTGAGTTGCATGGTTTATAGGCTTTGGTTGGGAGGCCTTGGTTTCAAATTTTAAGGGATTAAGAGAGGTCTCAAGATCTACAAAGATGGGGCTTGAAAGGCTTGCCTTATCATAAATGGATCATGGGTCAAACCTAACACTAAGTTAGGCCCAAAATGTCTTATGCCTTCCTCATACTTGGGCCAATCCTTTCAAAGGCTAACCCACCAAGACTTAAACTCTTATAAAATTCCTAAGTCTTGGCCCATAACTTTCTAAAGATTCTAAAGGCCTTAAGTGAATCAATAATGAGATTGCTTACTAACCACTTATCTTAACCCTCAAGCTTAACCATTAGTGACACTAATTGCCATAATTATAAATAAGTCTAACTATCTTCAATAAACTTAAAATAAAAAAATGATATACTAAAAATTATTATAAATATATATAAAGTCCAAAATTATAAACTTATAGAAAGGGCGTTTAAAGGTTAATCCTTATAATGAGTAATTAGGCGGAATGTTACAGTGTGGTTTTGAGGAATTATCAGGGCAAAATCATCATTGCAGCGAGTATAAATGAAAGTCAAGCGAATGGAGCGGAGGCAATAGAAACACTGGCAATGCTTCGGGGGCTGCAGATGGTATATCATATGAGTATTGAGGGCTAGATTCTAGAGAGTGATGCGATTTGTTTGGTGAGAGATATTCATTCGAATAGACTTATTCTAATTTCTGTAACATGTGGTGGTGCACACAGATTAAATGGAGGGAATCAGGCGGCTCACAAATTGGCTCGGCATCCATAGTGGCTTTTGCGGATCTACTTAAAATAAACAGTTCCACCTTTGTGAGGAAGACCTATGCTCCTCTTATTTGGTGCTAGCTTGTTAAGGATTTCAGAAAAGTTTTTATTTATACTTATATTCTTGAAAGAAAATTGTATACACTATACCATCATCTCACTTTTATCTTACTATATAAGATATAACATTTTTATCATTATTAGATAATCTTTTATTGAATAATTTTTTATTATCTAATAGTGATAAATATGTCATCTTACATGATAGAATGAAAATAAGATGACGGTATGTTATATAGTGTTATTCATGATATCTTTTCAGATCATAACACATGCACACCAACTTTATGTTATATGGCTTGAATAAGGTCACGTGTATTGTTGATTCAAAGTTCACCGCCCCCACGCATGTACATTATCAGAAATAAAATAGCCAGCATCACCAGTACTCACGCTGTTATGGAAGGTGGGGAAGGCTTGATGGGTCGTCGACTATGGGCCAAATTAATATAAATATTTCAGCAAGGTCAGAAAAGTGACAACCGATCAAATAATCGAACAACACTTAAAAAATGATGATGCAAAGCCAGCCAAATATACAGCTCATTTGGACATAGTCTTTAGCAAAATGATTTGCAACTTCTAGAGCATTCACATCTCATTCTCCATCCTCATTCTTATAATTTAACTTAAAATTACATTTTTTTAAATTTTTTCCTAAATTTTATACATCTTCTAAAAATCTCTCATATCTCATTCCCCATCCCTATCTCTATTCTATTAAATAATATTTCTCTATTATTTTTTTATTACTTTTTTCTCTATCTTCCATTTACAATCTTAACTACTAATTCTTTTGTTTTATTATCTTTTTTTTTCAAATATCAATTTCTATTAAATTTCTTTACGGTTTTGACTATCAAATACAATATTTTTTTAACCGAAATTCGTATCATAAAAATAGTAATTTTTTTATTTAATTAGTACATTTTCTAACGTGATGGCCATATTTTATTATTTAGTATTCTTTATCCGTTTTTTTAATAGTCTTGAACCTAGTCACATATTGAATATAAAATTTCCACTCCTTTTTTTAACGATAACAATGGCCTTGTATTTCTTTGATATAATAGTGGATTAAATTTTAGGTAATTTATAATTGTTTCTGAAATTGTGGCATCCAATTTACTTGCACAAAAATATAAAAGGAAACTATCATCAAAAGTACAAAAAAAAATTACATTACAATCAATCCAAATCTCGGGCATTACTGCGTCTCATCATGATTTCCCTCTGGAGTTGCTGGAAATATAGCCACTGTATTTCTGACATGACACTCACATCCATCATCATAATGCATTGATCTGATTCCTTCTTCGCAAGCTCCACTTTCTCAGCCTCCAACCTCAGTCTTTTGTCCTCTTGACGGATTTTACTTTGCTCTTTTTCAGCTTCAATCATCATCTTCTCTGCCTCCAACTTCAGTCTTTCATCTTCAAGACGTAATTTTTTTTCCTCTTTCTCCTTGTCATACTCCATCTTTTCGGCCTTAAGGCGATAAAACTCTTCCTCCTGAACACGTGACTCCTCTAAAAGATTATACTTCATCTTTCTAAGTTGGAAATTTTCCTCTGCTTGCTTGCCTTGGGCCTTTCGTTTCCCTTTTTCAGCTTTCCTGCCCATTGGTCGGTCCAATTCGATAACTTCATTTTCTATCACATTCTCCGTCTCGAGATCAAAAACAGAATCATCTGTAGCGGCGAAACATCGAGTTGAGGTCGGGGTCGGGGACAGGGACATCGTCTTCCTACGCGGCGGAACATCCTTTGTGGCACGCCAAATCCACTTAGGTTGGTCCTTCAATAGGTGCCAACAATGCTCAAACTGGAAATTGCATTTTTCTAGCGATTGGTACATAATTTTCGCCTTCTCAAACTTGTATTTAAACAAATAAAATCCATGTTAAACCACTGAAAATGAAAAAAAAAATTACTTGTAAAATAAGTAAGCGTATGGTATTTTTACCTTATCTTGCTCGGTCATGCTACTTTGATTTAACCCTTCAACTTGAGCTAGTTTCACACAATATTTATTTGTAGCCTTTTGAATAACCGACCACAGATGTATTAAAGACTTTATTGTCCGCTCATTTGTGGTTTCTTTATATTGCTAAAAGTACTCAAAGATTTTTTCCCAAAGTTGGGAGTGTTTCTGATCTGTTCCCTGAACGACATCAAGGCTACAATTTAGCCATGCGGAGACAAGTAACTTGCCTTCTTCAGAGGTGAAGTTCGCACCCCTCACTGATTTCCTAACACCGATAGGCTCGTTAGGGGGTAAGGGTGGAGAGTCATCAATGGTCATAGAAGAGTTTCCACTTTGCCTACCGTAAGTGGGATCGAGTTGAGGATCTTGGCTAAGAAGGTTGGTGAAGTACATATGTCCGTGGTCTTGTGAATCCATCTCTAAAATATTAATGAGATATTAGAACAAGAAACATTGAAAGTTGGGGTTTAGTCGGGATCGCTGGCTCAGGAACCAAATGGTGACGCATAAGAAATTTGGTCACCCATTTGTGGCTGCAACAACCGGTTGCCAATCACAATTGGCCGTCCGGGTTACCTAGCCATTGAGGAAATGACCAACAATTCACAGTATCTCCACATGCGATTGTCATCATCACAGCCAACGGGGTTTAGTTTACACATAATACAAAACACTTCCCAAACAGCATGCAAATCACAATAATTGTAAATAAGAGCATCCCCATCCGATTCACTAATATATAGAATATATTAATATGTAAAAAGGCTCAGAATGGTGATGATATAATCAGCATACGTACGTAAGGAGCCTTACAGCGAATGGCTGCAAAACCCCACCCGAACCATGATTGCCTTTTGTGGAAAGTACCAAAAACTGCAATATGGTCATCCGGGTGAGGATTACCCTGCCATATCAATAGGGCCCCATTAACACTTGTGTCTTACCCCACACTAAAACACCATCATCACAGCCTAACAACAGCCCCCACCCCCGAGAGATACGAAACACTGCAAATGACCCAACAATACAGAATAAATTACCCTTTCGAAAGACCCAAACAGTGCTGTTATCTATGGTAAAATTAGCAAATGATCCACATGTACAGCATATCAAGTCATGTAGAACCAATTAAATGCAAGGAGCCTAAAAAAAATATGTAACTAAAATTATATCATGAATAAAATAGTATGAAAAAAATACTAATAGGCTACATAAATATAGTCAATAAATTATGAGGCAAAGACAACACGAAAGTAAGAACCCAAATAGATTGTTATAGCTGTAAAAGAAATGCCCACAACAATCCAACATATATATTATAGATATATATATATATAATATCATCTGAATTAACAGCATAAAAGAGATGCGTTAAGACCTTATTCATACCATTTTCCCCCCTCCATACCTCATAAATGTAATTCATTAATGTTAAGGCCAATGTATTTTCTATATGTGTGTGTACCTATTTATATATATGTCCATGTGCGTGTGTATAAAGATATAGATTAACCCAAATATATTCATCCACAAAGATATAAAATGGTATCTGGCCAGTACAGCCACGGTCAAAGGTCTATCCACTCATATTCACATAATATTATGTACTGAGGCATAGAAAAATGTAACAACCTATCAAAATCAATATGACATGATAACTTGTTATATTTCATCCCTTGTGACAAATGCCAAGCTTAGATATCATTAGACAGCCATATTCATACCAAAACCAGATCACAGAGCTACCATGATTGTAAACTTGAATAAAAATAAACTCCTGCCATATAGGAACGTATCACCAGTGACAAAACAACATGCTACAACATCACCATAACTCATAACACATGCATGAAATCTAGAAAAAAAATATATTACTTGAGAAATACTAATTACTCATGCTGGCAACAGAGAAGTGATAGTCACAAGTACCTTAAAGATGAAACTAAAAAAAAACAAAAAAAAAAAAACAAATTCAGTAGCATATGCATAGTTTGCAGTAGCATAAGCATAGTTTGCATTATCTCCTCAAAGCCACAAAGTGGCAGATCAATACCACTGTTGAAAATTGTCTGCATCTACTCCAAAACTTTCAATAATGAACCTCACCATATGTCTCACACCTTGTCAACACAATAGCACATGAGCTTGTTACAATGACAGCTCACCCTTCCATGATAACACATTCTTCGACTCTATTATTCATAACTCTCTATATTGGATTCGCCATTTGCCATAACTTTTTTTTGCTGCCACATACTAACATACAGCATCTCCAAATCTTATTAATTAGATATGTTTGATCCTATTGATGCAATTTCTCACTAAAAATGTATCGATAGAGAAGGACATTTTTAACAGTAAAAAAGGGAACACTAAAAACTTATGCCATTCAATTATTGTAATGATAGCAGAGAAATCCAAAATCAAAAAAGGATTTCTAATTGGGAAAACATATGTTCTATCCACCCAAATTTTTCAACAACAAGGTGCTTCGACAGAAGTGACAATGACAATGCTCGACATGATCTATAAAAGTTAACTGAGTTTGGGTTTCATGCCATCATTTCGGGTAGATTAATAACCCACCAATAACCAAAATTAGCAGTGACCAAACATCACACAAAAGCAATGGAGAAATCTCCAAATCCCCAAATCAGCAGTTACCTAAAATGACAGTTTATAGCATCCTCAAATCCACAAATCCCAACATCGGCACAGACCCAAAATCACAGCAATAATATGATAAATTCTTACTCCCAAGACTGTACATTTGAAACTCACAGCACAAGAAAATTCATGGAAGTGGAAACTATCATCAAAAGTAATGTGTGTGTGATCGTAAGAAGCAGAGAAGGAGAAAGCCCTTACCACCGTTCTTCATCATTAAACTCCACAGATGATAGGAAAAAACAGCAGGAAAATTATCCTTCTCGGTTACAGAGATAAGAAACACAACATTTATATACACAGCAAGAAAAAAATATCCGCAAGAAAATTATATAGGTGCCTTTCGGATTTTGCCCCCAAAATGCTCGGTTACAGAGATAAGAAACACTTACATGGTATGCCGATAGAAACATTCCCATCAAAGAACCACAACATTCCCTCGCCAATAGAAACACAAGAGGCACAAAACCATAACCAACGCCGAAATCAACACAGGAACCAACCTAGAGGTAAGAAAAAATTTCCTTTACATGCAACAATGGGAAACCAAAGATCCAAATGCAAAAACCACAAATCGGGGCAATATAATCGAAGATTCACCTTTGATTAGACCGAGGAGGGGTGCAGGTGCTGCATTCTGGGGAGGGGAGGGAGAAGAAGTCGCGGGTCGAGCTCCAAAACCATTGGGGCGAATATGGGATGCGGATGTACAGTGGATCCCCATATATGGGGATTTACTATAGCGCCCCTTAAATTGGACCGCATTTTGGGGATCCGGATGAAGATGGGTTTTATGTAAAAACCCTAAAAATTACCTCAAAATATAGAGATACGGGACTGATGCGGGGCCGGATGGGGATGCTCTTAATCATTTTAGTCCCATAATTAGATGTGTCTTGTTTCATGAAAAATAATGCTAGTGAATATGTAAACACTGTCTAATTATTTTGAAAAAAAACAAATAAATATGAGATTTACATTAAAAAAATTAATTTTTTAATATTAAACCTCACTTTTTTTCAAAGCGACTACATGACGATTGCACATTTCACAACTGTATATAATATTACTTTTCTTGTGCAATGAACTCCTGCGCAGACCAAACTTTCTACTGTAGCCATAAGTGATGACTTTTAGTCAAATAAAATTGTACCCATTATAAATGAATTGTAGAGGTTGAGGAACATCTCTTACCCTGCAAAGTTTGATAGAATAACACGTACTAATAAATTACCCGCACGTGCTATTTTTTTATAGGAAAATAATTTATTTATAATAATATTTAAGGTAGAAAATGTGAAGGTTGAGGTCCCTACAATTGCCCTATAATATTCTATATATTTTCAATAAAAACTATGTTTTTTTTTTATCTGTTTTCTGTTAATTACTTGTTCTTATAAATAAGTTAGACGTACACCTGTTATTTATCTTTTAGCCATGAGGCGGCATCCACGTGTCCAACATAGGTAACGAAAATATCAGAAAAGTGACAACATAGTTTAACCAAAACAGCCAAAGTTCGATGAGGTCCTTCTCTTTCTCCTTTGAGTAAGAGTGAGGTTTCTTAGTCTCCTTACGTCTGTAGGGAGAGTGTGTCTCTCAAGTGAGAGTTACAGTCAACACAGTCCATGGCTATGGAGGAAGATGATCTCTCTAAGAGGTGGGAGAGAATGCATCTATCTCATGAGGAAAGCAAGGTGTTTCATGTCTCGAATGAAGGTAAGTCAGGTAACTCTACAAGATGGAAGTACTATATTATTGGTGGCATTCTGGCGGACAAAGGAATAAGCAATGAAGCATTTCGGGTGACAATGTCTCAAGTGTGGAAGTTAGATGGTTGGGTGCAATTCAAGGATCTTGGCAACCACAAATTCTTGATAGAGTTCCAACATCTAGCTGATAAGGAGAGAGTACTAGGGGGAAGACCATGGTTCTTTGATCGCAACCTTCTGTCCCTTCAAGAAGTTGATGATAAAATGCCCATGAACTCTGTTTGTTTTAACTTCGAACCCTTCTGGGTACAATTGCATGGGCTCCCCTTGGCTACAATGACTGTGAAAGTTGGCACTCAGCTGGGTGCTGCCATTGGGGAAGTAATCCGAGTAGATGCAGATTCAAATGGCGAGGCTTGGGGCAAATGTATGAGGGTGAGAGTGGCTGTGAACTTGAACAAACCTTTACTGAGGGGGAAGTGGTTAGAGATGGAAAACCATACACATTGGATTTCATGCAAGTATGAAAGGCTCCAAAATATATGCTTCACATGTGGTATCTTATCACATAAAGGTCGAATATGTAACAAATTTAAGGGGGCAAGATCAGAGGAGGTAAAGCTAGGAGAGCAACCATGGATCAGAGCTCAGCCCATGAATTCCTCCATATTTGACTACCGTAAATATGGTGGCTCTGGGGAATCTAACCACCAGAAGGGGTGGAAGAAAGAAGAAGAGGAAGCCGCAGTTAGTGCTGAAACGAAAGGTGGAAGGGAATGCAACTTGGTGAATCATCTCGAGCCAATCAAAAAGCCTCCTACAAGGAAACCTGCAGCTCTGTCCTCTAAGGCAAAAGAGGTTGGTGAGGAATTCACGGAACCTTGTCCTAAGGATGGGACATTTAGACCTGGACAGACTTCTAAAATGGAAGGCCAAGATGCAAAGGAAGAGGCCACGATCAATGCAGGATCTCAGGTAGATATTGAAATGGTGGCTATCCGAGGTGACATGTACCATGTGGAAACAGAAAATTATAAGGCTTCTCAGGCAAGCCTGCTGGAGAGTTTATGCACCATAGACAAGGGCAACATGGGAATATTTCAAAAGTTAGATGAGGTGGGCAAAAACTCTGATAGGAGTACAGTAAAGAAAAGGGGGTCTATGTGGAAAAGGAAAGCTAGGGAGGTGAGTCCTCGTGTGACTAGAGCAAGAGAGGCAAGTTCTAAGAAGAGGGGCACAAGTGATAGTAGCTATGAGGGGGTGGTGGGTCTAACAAGGAAAAAGCTCAGGTTGTCTGATCTCAGTGTTGTGGACATTTCCAGTTCTCAAGTGGTGAAGGCTGCCTTGCAGCCCCACCAAGGGCCATGATAGGCCTTAGCTGGAACTATAGGGGGCTTGGGAACCCCCGTACAGTTAGAGAGCTTCAAATGTTGGTGAAAACTAAGTGGCCCAAGTTTATTTTCTTAATCGAAACTAAATGTGGTAGGAATAAGGTTGAGGAGGTGAGATCAAGGGTGGGGTTTGACTGTTCTATTGTGGTTGAAAGTAGGGGATTGAGTGGAGGACTAGCCTTCATGTGGCATAATGAAGATAACTTTACCCTGCAATCATATTCTCAGCATCATATTTCTATGCTTCTGCAACTGGAGCACAACAGTGAACAAATCCTTTTAACTAGTTTTTATGGCTCGCCAGTTACAGCTCAGAGGAAAGACAGTTGGAAGCTTTTAAATTTTTTGAAACCAAGAGAGGGTCTGGCATGGCTATGCTTTAGAGACTTCAATGAGATATTGCACCTACATGAGAAGCAAGGGGGAGCTATGAGACCTAACCACCAAATGGAAGAATTTAGCAGAAGTTTGGTAGAGTGTGGCCTGAGTGATATGGGCTTTGAAGGCAATAAATTCACGTGGTGTAATAATAGAGAGGGGGCTTTTTTCACCAAGGAAAGACTGGACCGTGCTTTGGGAAACTTGGAACTGACCTTAAACTTCTCTGACTGTTGCATCCAGGTTCTAGCAGCACAATCCTCAGACCATAGCCCACTGGCAATGCATCTAAAAAAGGGTGGGAGAAGGTATATCAGTAACGGGAGTGGTAAGGAGAGAATTTTCAGATATGAAGCTTCCTGGAAATTGCATGAAGAATGCAATACAATAGTAGCCAATTGCTGGTCCTCTCAAAGGCAGCAAAGAGGTTCACATCTGTGGTGGTCTCAGCAATGCTTGGGCAAATGTAAAGAAGACATAGTGAAGTGGAGTAGTACCATCCTTAAACATCATAGGAAAGTTGTTCAATCGAAGTTGGCTCAATTGGCTATCTTGCAGGAAAGCAACACTGGAGCAAATAATGGTATTATCAGGGAGGTTCAACTGGAAATTGACAAGCTACTTGAAGAGGAAAATGTCAAATGGAAACAAAGGGCAAAGCAAGCTTGGCTCAAAAATGGAGATAGCATTTCCAAGTTCTTCCACAGATGTGCCAATCAGAGGAGGAAAACTAATGAGATCAATTGCTTGGTTAGAGAAGATGGTAGCCTGACCAGGGACTTAGAGGAAATCTCTGAGTCCTTTGGGAATTACTACCAATCCCTCTTCTCTTCAAGTAATCCAGTGGGAATTGATGGGTGCTTAACCAGGCTCGACAGGAAAGTGGATGGAAACATGAACTCCTTACTTGATGCAAAATTCTCAGCTGGTGAGGTAAAAGAATCATTGTTTCAGATGAACCCCCTCGGTTCCCCAGGACCAGATGGATTCCCTGCTGAATTCTACCAAACTCACTGGAACATTGTTGGTGAAAAAGTTACTCAGGCTGTTCTAGAGGTCCTCAACTTAGGGGGAGATATCAGTGGCATCAACAAAACTTTTATAGTGCTCATTCCCAAGGTAAAAGGCCCTAAAACTGTCATGGAATTCAGACCTATCTAGCTGTGTAATGTTTTATACAAAGTAGTATCTAAGGTCCTTTCCAATAGACTTAAGTTGATCCTCCCTCAGATTGTATCCCAAACACAAAATGCCTTTGTCCCCGGGAGGTTGATCCTTGATAATGTAATAGTAGCTTTTGAAACCATGCACTCTATGTCAATTAGAGGTGGGAAACAGAAAAGTCATATGGCCATTAAGCTTGATATGAGTAAAGCATATGATAGGCTTGAGTGGGGCTTCTTACATGCAGTTTTGGTTAAACTGGGATTTTTTGAGAAGTTGGTCAGGTTGGTTATGGGCTGTGTAACAAGTGTGTCTTACTCTCTGCTCCTTAATGGGTCCTCCCAAGGCTTTTTTAAACCCTCAAGAGGCATTAGGCAGGGGGATCCCCTCTCCCCATACCTTTTCCTGCTAGTGTCTGAAGTGCTTAGTAGTCTCCTTAACCATGCTGAAAGGAACAGAATAATTCATGGCTTTCCTGTAGGGAGGGGCCAGATCAACATCAACCACTTGCTTTTTGCAGATGATTGCTTGTTATTTTGTAGAGCACAAGCTAAGGAATGGGCCACTATTAACTCTCTACTCAGCATCTATGAAGGGGCCTCGGGTCAGAAGATCAACAAGGATAAAACTTCAATCTACTTTAGTGCAAACACTAAACCAGAAGCTAGAGACTACATCTTGGGGATACCTGGCACTAGAGCTACCTAGTGCTATGAGAGGTATCTTGGTCTGCCTTCTCTGGTGGGTAGATCTAGGTACAAATCCTTCAAAAGCATTCTTGACAGAGTAAGAAGCAAAGTGACCAACTGGAAGACAAAGCTCCTTTCACAGGCAGGGAAAGAGATTCTCCTCAAAGCAGTCATCCAGGCTCTTCCAACGTATAGTATGGGAGTTTTCAAGCTCCCAAAGGTGATATTGAAGGAAATCAACAAGGCGATGAAACAGTTCTGGTGGGGCAAACAGGATAGAGGAAGTAAAGTACATTGGGTCTCTTGGAGTCAAATGGGAAGATCAAAGGAATCAGGGGGGATGGGGTTCCGAGATTTTGAGAGTTTCAACACAGCACTCCTGGCTAAGCAAGCTTGGCTCATCATCCAGTTCCTAGCATCTCTAGCCTCCCAAGTTCTCAAGGCAAAGTACTTCAGGAACTCTAGCTTTCTTCAGGCCAAATTGGGGGCCAGACCATCTCTTATTTGGAGGAGTATTTGGTTCTCAAGGGCTCTAATTGAGCAAGGATCTATGTGGAGAATTGGTAATGGAAAGGAGACCAAGATATGGAAGGATAGATGGTTACCTCAACCTTCATCTTTTATGGTTCAGGGACACGGGCAAAACATTGTTGAGGAAGCTTTGGTAGCTGAACTAATAAATGGAGACACCAGACAGTGGGATAGGGAAAAGATCTTAAGGTTGCTTGGCCCTACAAATGCTGTAATTATCCAGAAGATTCATGTTAGCACGAGTGGGGCAAAGGATAGACTTATCTGGCTAGGCACTAAGGATGGTGGATTCACAGTTAGGAGTGCATATCATTTGCAAAAGGAACTCACAACAGGTCAGAAGGGTCAGTCATCAAGTGGAGCACTTAATTTCAAAAACTGGATTTGTTTCTGGAAACTAAAGATTCCCAATGCAGTTAAGGTCTTCCTGTGGAGAGCTTGCTTAGAGTCATTGCCTACAATGTCGAATCTTTTCAAGAAGAAGATAGTGAGCTCTCCCTTGTGTCCAGTCTACTGCAGTTCTAATGAGACAGTGGGCCATATTCTGTGAAACTGTCCCTCTGCCATGGATGTGTGGAGCTATGGACCAAGAAGAATCCAAAAGAGCTCTGTGAGGGCAGAGAGTTTCTTCAAGATAATTAAGGGGTTAAGGGACCAATGTGACATACAAACACTGGGGGCTTTTGCTATGACAGCAAGGGATATCTGGCAGAGGAGAAACAAGTTGGTTTTTGAGGGATCCTTTCTGCATCCTAGAGTTCTAGCACAGAGGGCTGCCCAGCAACTTGAGGCCTTTAAACTAGCTCAGTTGGTTCCAATGTCAGCCTCCTGTTTGTACACCAACCAGGCATCAAGTTGGACCCCACCACCAGAGGGTGTTGTTAAGATAAATTGGGATGCAGCTTTGAGTAAAGCTCGTGACAGGGTGGGCATTGGGCTGATAGCTCGAGACCATAGGGGTAGTGTGGTTGCTGTAAAGAAGGTAGCTAAGGAAGGCTGTGTTGCTCCATTGCTGGCAGAGGCTATAGGAGGACTTCAAGCTGCTTTTTTGCATCCGAGCTTAACCTGTCCTCAGTAGTCTTAGAGGGTGATTCTCTCTACAGGTTGTCCAAGGTCTTGGTCTACATAAGGAGAGGTGGGATAGTGTAGGTTTGGTCATGTCAGACACTAGAATCCTTCTCACTAGATTTGTTCATTTCAGTGTTTCTTTTGTTAAGAGATGTGGCAACCAAAAAGCTTGTTTTTTAGCTAAGGAAGCTTTAGAAGTTTCTGAGGAGTCATCTACAAGGGTCGGGCAGCCTTATTGTAATATGTACTCTTCTTTGTCATTAAGTTGAATATACAAGCAACTTTCCTTTCAAAAAAAAAAAAAACAACCAAAGTTCCTAGAGGTACCTTTCACCATTCCAATTAAGTTTCCCTAAAATTCAAATAAAATTTTGTGGTTATTTTTCTTTTCTTATTGTTTTATGTTTTTTTTTTCCTCTTGTTTACTCAAAGTTTTTTAAACAATTAAACATATTAAGCTCTATCGGACTTTCCTACTACACAACAAAACCAAGTTTAAAGGTTCATGAATTTACACAACTACCTTATTAGGAAAGTGTTTTCAAGAACTCAAGGAAAACATTAGTCATATATTCATTTTATTTTAAAAATGACTAGTCAATAATTCTTTGAAGTTTAATTTCACCAAATACGCAACCCCGGGGGCGGGGGGGGGGGGGGGTTAGAGGAATTTAAGATTCTAACATTCCACCATACTTTTAAATTGCTAATGCATGGTGCATGACTCACACTATCGATGCTGAATTTTGTAGCTCCACTGATATGAATCCTTGGAATTGAAATCCTTTAAACTCACAATCAATTTGAAAACTCATCCAAAAAAGTCAAAATCAAGTCAATAGGTAAAAAATCTAGACTAGTTGAGAACTCGTTTTAAGAACCTAGATTATATTAAAATCTAAAGCCGTTGAAGAACCCATCTCAAGAACCTAAATTACAAAGATGAACGCCACAAAAGTTGTGATTTATATTTGATAAATTCAAAAATTCAATCAAGAACAAGAAGAGTAAACTCACCTCACAATAAAAATTCAATATTGTCTAGCCATGAAGTGGGCAGCCAAAGATGTTTAAATACTCCCCAACAAAAATAACCTTGGGCCAAAATAAGATCCTTCCCAAAAATACACCTGAGTGAATAGTGTCACGCTATAATACCTTGAACAGTCCGGCACAACAATAACTCCTTGAAACCCTAGTTTAACAAAATAATAACGTTCCCAACATGCCCTTAAGTTCTTCTCATGATAAACCTAATTATTTTTAACTAATAAAATAAGTCCTTTAAATGAATTAAACAAGTTGAAAACCTTCAAGTGCCCAAGGTCTTTAAGTCATATTGCTCTCTTTCATAACTTATATCAAATAGATCAAAACTGGTTCTCCTTCCTTCAAGCTCATCTTGAGTGTTGGGCTCTTGCTAACTTCATTCCAAGTGGATTGCACCAATCATTGCATTGACTCATTGATCTTATTGGCTCCTTGATCTTGTAATTGACCCATCTGGAACTTGTAACGGATCTTTAAGACTAGGTCCATCTTGTTGCACATCATCCACTCTAGGGGTGTAAAAAAAAAAACCGATAAACCGGTCTGGACCGGACCAAAATGGTGATATTGGTCCGGTCCCGAGTTTGGTTCGGTCCGATATCAGTTTTACTTTTCTTAAAACCAGTCAAAATCGGTCCGTTTCCGATTTTTCTTTTTCTAAAACTGGACCAGACCGAACCGGACCGGTTTATATATATATTTTTTAATTTTTTATATTATATATAATATTTATATATAATATATAACTATATATAAAATAGTTTTGTATTATATGATAAATTACTAATTAATATAATATTAAATTTTAAAATCTTATATCATTTTATTTATTGTATTAATAGTTATACTAATATTATATAGTGCATATTAATAGTTATACTAATTATATCACTATATATTATAATATATTATAATATACTACAATATATTATCACTATAGTATTATATACTATAATATAATATATTATACTATATAATATAGTACATTAAAACTGGTAAAACTGGACTGAATCGGACCAAAAACCTTAAAACCGAAGTACCAATTTAGGAGGGTAACCGGTGCGTAATCAGTTTTGAAAAATACAAAATCGGTGCATATCAGTTTGGTCCTAAATTTTTTCCAAAACCGGACCAAACTGGACCGGTTACACCCCTAATCCACTCATCTATCAGTATTAAGTGGCCCTATAAATAGAGTTTGTGATTTGTTGATCACATGGATACTAAGCTCTTAAGAATCCATTGAAATTGCTAGTTGTTTTTGTATTAATACTCCTAAAAAATTCTAATGGAACATATCAAATATATATATATATATATATATATATTATAGAGTTAAGCTTGGTGGAGGGATCCTTCAAGATGAGAATGGTCATATGATTTTTGCCTTTGTCCGGTTCTATGGTATTAATTATAATAATTTTGCAGAGATAAGGGCCCTAGCTGATGGTCTTAGTTTATATGCAAAAATGAATATCAAGCACATAGAGGTTGAAATGGATTTTAAAGCTAGTGGTTAAATGATGGGATAAAGGTGGGCAAGTTCCTTAGCGTAGTTAGAGATACTAGAAAGAGGTTAGAGAGATGACTTGTTCAATGAGATATGTCTTTATTATTCTTTTAGGGAAACGAACCACGTTACAAACAAATTAGCTGAATTGGGCACTAGAGTTACAAAGTTGTTATTCAATACTAGAGACAATCTTCCAAAAGTTATTAGCGGAGCTATTCGAATGGATCAAGCAGGTTTATAAGTTATACGACATCGATAATATGGTGTCGATGTTAAGCATGTTTTGTTATTACTTTGTCTTGCTTTGATTGCATGTTTTGTTAAGCATGCACTTTTGTGTTTTTTATTTGACATGTGTTCTGTGTATTATTGTTAGTGGTTCCTTTTATTTGTGTTATTACATTTTCATTTTGATAAGTAGTTTTGAATTTTAAGATTATCTGTAAACTCAGGTATCCATTTGAAACTACAGTTTTCTTCTACCATAAGTGAGAGCATTCAATAAAATTGAAATACCGTCTTTTTTTTTAAAAAAAAAATTAAGCTTGGATCCAGTATCACATTAGGTATGAGACACGTGTACCATATCTATACATGTAGGACGTGTCCCACATGATCTATAGTAAGATAGTCAGCAGTGCCTCAGCTGCAGGCTGTTATGGAAGGTTGCTTATAAGGTATAAATTATAATAATAATAATTAGAAGCAAGGTCACAAAGTGGACAACCTCATCATCAACCACCAGTTTTAAGAAAACACAAATGCTGCAAAGTCAGGCAAGATATATATGACTCATTTTGGAGCAAGTCTTTAACGAATGTGCATGCGATAATATATATTAACTAATTGTAATCTCTCCGAATTTTTTCTTATTATATATAATAAATTAACAATATTGTGTGCACCCTTAATCCACTCATCCCAAAAAATAACTTCTTTGACCTCATTTTCTCTGCCGTTTTGTAATTTCTTTTGGTCTTTAGTGTGTTATACTATATGTGATGGTGTCTATTAATATGATGTCATGTTAAATTATAACTTGTTTTAAAACTTTACAATGATAGAAATTGATAAATTTAATTATTTAAATTATATCTTAATACTATCTATAAACAAAAGGTTCAAATGTCTCATTGCTTAATTGCACTTACATATGTTTGAAATTTTTCCCTTGATCTGCTATAAGAGAAATTGAAAAAAGAGAAAGGAAGAAATGAATAAGTCTACTTTCGTATTCGTAAACACAGCAAGAGATGTAATTATTTTATTTTTTTGGTTACTGCATACTGAGGACCACGTCCTCTATTTAAAAATAAAAAACTCAGATAACAGAATTACATTAAATCCGAAATAGATTACATAGAGTCCATATAACTGGTAGCATAAATCCAAGACTATCTGAAAGTGATTTGAGTTATTTTGGCTTTGAGATATGCTGCGTCAACACTCCCAAGATATGATCCAAGATATATTCTGCGAGAATACTCCAAGATATGCTCTGTTTTGAATCCGAGATTTGCTCAATCAATTTGTTGAGATTTCCTTAACTAGTCGAACTACCATTTCGAATTGAAGTTGTTGCCATTGATACTCCTTCATCCTTCAACGTCTCTCCACTATTGTAGCATGAATTGTGGGAGTTTTCAACCTTATCACTTCGATAGTTATGCTCAACCTCATCACTCCTTAGAGTCCCACAATTCACGATGAGATGTTGGATTGTGCCAATACTGCTAGCTAGAAAGGAAGGTGCTCAATACAAAATATTGATAAGGTAACCTTTGTGTGGTTTATGAACAGTTTGTTTGCTCGTAGGTTGATGCCTCAGTATGTTTGATCTTCTTGATATATACTTTGAAGTTCATTTTATGATAGTCATAGCCAATACTTGCATTATTAGTTGCCATCATGAGTTAACTTACTGAGATTTTCTTGAAATCTCACCGTGGTTGTCTCAATACAATTTTTCTCCTTAAAACCGTAGATTTTGATATAGATGTATAAAACGAGGTGGGTTACGAAGAAAAAAACCAGTGCAGCCCAAAAACTAGTATGAGAGCATGTCCCCGATTTGAATTATTATTGTATTGCAGTAATCAGATGTTGGTTTGAGTTGTGTGATGAACACACGTGTAGTCTGTAATATTATAACTATGGTGCTAACTGTGTATCTAAACCTTCTAGTGCGATTACCTTATACATGTATGTTGGGCATACAAGCACACAATGTTCCACAAAACGCAATAGGTATTTTCTCATGTGGCATGCATCCCAACATCATGGCCTTCCACCACCAAATTCCATTAAAGTGGCAAGGTTTGGGGCTTAACACGGAGTGACCTAAAGAAACTCTAATTATATATTGATCACTATGCACAACTTCTAGGACAGAGAGCAGCCACAAGAGCTCCTATATATATTGTCTCCCTCGAGAGAAAACTCCATGATCACATACTGAATCCTCAAGATACTCTTATCTTTGAATTTAATGGAATGGATACAAGAAAATGGTAGTTATCACAGCGGATAACTTCAAGGTTTTGAATGATTATGTTGAAGTATGCTCAATGGAATTGTAAGTGCCATGTTTTCATATTGTGTATACATGAACGTAATTTAATGTGTTTGTCTTCTTCATTTTTTAATTGTCAAAACAATACCAAAGTGACTAGTACTTATCGAAACGATCATGTTATTGACAATTGGCAAGGGATGAGATTGTGATCTTTTGTGGGAGTGATAGCGCTATATATGGGGTGTTGGTGTAGAATATATTGATTATGCTATTGGAGCAATGGTCCATGGATGAAGAAGGTGAAAACGATCGAGGTGAATTCTCCTATTGATGGGCCCCAAGGTGGACCAAGTCTTAAGGATCAATTACAAGATTAAGAGCCATGAAGATCAAAGAAACAATGCAAGGATTGGTACAATCCAATTGGGATAAAGCTAGCAAGAGCCAGAACCAGTTTTGATCCACTTGATCCAAGCTATGGAAGACACGACTTGGGCCTACTGTTAATGAAGACCATGAACTTATTTATTTCATTAAAAGAGCTTATCTTATTAGTTTAGAATAAGTGGGCTTGAGGATGTTGGCCCACACATATGTCTTATTTCTAATGAACTAAGTTTTTGTGAAGGCCTTGTATTTTGGCCAAGGGCATATTTGGAAAGTTATAAATTAAAGTGAACTAGGGTTTTAGAAGTACTGTAGCCCGGGCACTGTTCACGCTACAGTACCCGCGGCTCACTTTAGGGTTTTGGGGATTGTTTATTTAAACCACTTGTAGCCTCATTTGAGGAGGTAAGACATTTTTTATTGAATTTTCATTGTGAGTGAGTTTTCTCCTCGTGTTCTTAATTGAACTCTTGAACTTATCAAAGGTAAATCACAACCTTTGTGGCGTTCCTCCTTGTAATTTGGGTTCTTGAGATGGGATTTCATTGGGTCTAGATTTTAATATAATCTAGGTTCTTGGAACGAGATTTCAACGGGTCTAAATTCTCCATCCATAGACTTGAGTTTGGCGTTCTTGGGTTTGTTTTCCAATATTGTTGTTGGGTCTCAAAGCGAGTCGATTGGGGTTCACATCATTTGGTATTCAGAGCAAGGTTTCCAATCAGGTCTGATTCTATCTTTTTATTTATTGTATTGTTAATTCTAGGGCTTCAATGTTCTAGAATTGCCCAAAAAAAAAAAGCACAAAAATTCGTTTTTCCTAGGGCTGCCAAAATTTGCACCATCTAGGGTTTGAAATTTCTAGGGTTTCATTGATTTCCTTCTATTTCCTTGCCAATTTGTATGTGTTTGAATTCAATTGTTTGATTATCACAATTGAATATTCCTGTTTGTGGTTGAATTTTTGAGAAAAGAAAAGAAAAAGAAAAGAAAGGAAAAGAAAAGAAAGGAATAGAAAAGAAAAGAAAAGAAAGGAAAAGAAAAAAAAATTCGAAAAAAAAAAATTCAAAAAAAAAAAGGAGAGAGAATGAAAGTAGAGGTAGCATATTCAGTGGTTGCTATATAGTTACAATAAAAGAGAAAGAAAGAAATTTGTTGATTGGGTCTTGTCCTTAAAGGGGCTGAATTACCTCTTGTTACCTGTTTCTAGTTGGTATCTTCTCTTATAGTTACCCTTCCATTCCAATAATTTCCTTGATTCCCTTGTCATTTTATTCATTCCGTGTTTCTCTTGTTCTTGTTTCTTGGATCTAATTATTAGTTTGGATAAAACAAGGTTGTATTGCCTTGATTTAGTTCAATTAGTTTTGAAAGAACTTGAGTGGGAAAACTCTTGAGGTAAAAGGCAAGAGAGTGTGAGATCATTATCGGGAAAAAGCCAATTAAGAGTGAAACACGAGTGGAGTGCCATTATTTGAGTGTAAACACGTGAGAGAGAGCGTGTGAGGTCTTTTTCCACTAACATTCTTTTTTGTGCAGCACATACAATGTCTCATTAAAGTGACTCATAACCAAAGGGGATGTCAGACAATTCATTCTTTTTGTTGCAGTCCATGCAACAAAAGTTTGAAAGGTTAAATTTGAAGTTGGGGGAAGTGATGGATAAGATGGAACAACAAGGTGAATTGATTAGAAATTTGCAAAGTGGGAGAGATAGGAGGAGATGTGAGCCTAGTATTGAGAATAGGTACAATAAGAATGGAGAGTATGGCGAGTCTCTTGTTAGGCGTGCTCCCAATACAGAATTTAAGATGGATGGTATAGAGCAGCAAAGAGAGAACATTTTTCGTACTAGATGCCACATCAACAACAAGGTATGTAGTATGATTATTGATGGAGGGAGTTGTACTAATGTTGCTAGCACTACTTTAGTTGAGAAATTGAATCTACCTACTTTGAAACACCCTAGACCATACAAGTTGCAATGGTTGAATGATTGTGGGGAGGTTAGGATAAATAAGCAAGTGCTAGTTTCTTTTTCAATTGGGAGGTACAAGGATGATGTACTTTGTGATGTTGTGCCTATGCATGCTGGCCATATTTTGTTGGGGAGGCCGTGGCAGTGTGATAGGAGAGTGATCTATGATGGGTTTAGAAACATGTACAGTTTTGAAAAGGATGGAAAAAGAATCAAACTTGCTCCTTTAACTCCAACACAGGTCCATGAGGACCAACTGAAGTTGAAAAGTGAGGTTGATCAAAAAAGAAATAGTGAGGCCAAAACCTCAAGAGAAGGAGAGAGTGAAAAGAACAAAGAGAGTGAAGAAAAAATAGAGAGTGAAAAGAATAAAGAGACTGAAGCAAAGAGAGAGAGTGAAAAGAAAAAAGAGAGTGAAAAGGAAAAAGAGAGTGAAGAAAAAATAGAGAGTGAAAAGAATAAAGAGACTGAAGCAAAGAGAGAGAGTGAAAAGAAAAAAGAGAGTGAAAAGGAAAAAGAGAGTGAAAGAAAAAAAGAGAGTGAAAAGAAAAATGAGAGTGAAAAGAAAAGCTGGAGTGAAGAAAGTGAGAGAAAAGCAAAGAGAGAAGTGAGTTTTTATGCTAAGGCGAATTTTACTACTAACGGATTTAATGAATCTTTGCCTAGTATTGTTATCTCTTTGTTGCAGGGATATAAGGTCGTAATTCCTAGCGGAGTGTTTAGTGGATTGTCATCTATTAGAGAGATAGAGCATTACATTGATTTTATGCCAAGTGCGACAATCCCTACTCGACCTTTCTTTGAAGAACATGAGTCCTTGACGCACTTGAAAGGACACTGTAAGTTGAATAGAATGCATGACAAGTGGGTGCAACTCATTCAGACATTTCCTTACGTAACTAAGTACACACAAGGTAAAGAAAATTTTGTGGTTGATGCTTATGCAAGAAGGTACGTCCTTGTCATCATTATAGATGCAAAGTTATTGAGACTTGAATATGATAAGAACTTGTTTGTTAATGATGATGGCATGGCTAGTGTGTATGGAGTACGTAAGAAAGCATCGTTTTCTCATTTATATAGACTAGATTGTACTTGTTTAGAGAGAAAAGATTTTGTGTGCCTACTAGTCTTATGCGTGAGTTGCTTGTGCATGGATGTGGTCTGTTGGGAAATTTTGATATAAAGAGGATTTTAGACGTGTTGGATGACCATTGGTGGGAGTACTACTTACCATTCATTGAATTTGCATATAATTGGAATGGTCATTTTGGTACAAAGAAAACCTTAGATGTGTTTCATGAACGTTTGTGGGAGTATCATTTGCCATTCATTGAATTGTTGGATGAACATTTCTTTTGGCCTAAGATGAAAAGAGACGTCAATTGCATTTGTGGCATGTGCATTACATGTAGGAAGGCCAAGTCTAAGGTTTTGCCACATTGGTTGTATACACCCTTACCCGTTCCTAGTAAACCATTGGTAGGCATATCTATGGACTTTGTTTTGGGGCTGCGTACAACTAAAAGTGGTAGTGATTCTATTTTTGTGGTTGTGCATAGATTTAGTAAAATGTCACATTTCATTCCATGTCATAAAATTGATGATACCACAAACATAGCTAACTTATTTTTCAGGGGGATAGTGCGACTTCATGGTGTACCTAGGAGGATTGTTTTTAATACCCAGCTCTTATGCACTGTTCTTCATAAGAATTTAAAAACTTGGGAGGATTGTTTGCCATTTAAAGAGTTTGCATATAATAGGACCTTGCATACTACTACTTCATATTCTCCTTTTGAAGTTGTTTATGATTTTAATCCACTTACTCATTTAACTCTAATACTTTTGTTTGTGGATGACAGAAGTAGTTTGGATGGACATTTCCAAATTCTTGATAAAATTAATGATATTTCATACCTAGTGGATCTTCCAGATATGTATCACGTGTTTGCTATTTGCATTGTTACTGATTTTTTTCCCTTTGATCCAGGTGGAGATTCGAGGTCGAATCCTTTTGAGGAGAGGGGGAATGATGGGCCCCAAGGTGGACCAAGTTTTAAGGATCAATTACAAGATTAAGAGCCATGAAGATCAAAGAAGCAATGCAAGGATTGGTACAATCAAATTGTGATAAAGCTAGCAAGAGCCAGAACCAGTTTTGATCCATTTGATCCAAGTTATGGAAGACACGACTTGGTCCTACTGTTAATGAAGACCATGAACTTATTTATTTCATTAAAAGAGCTTATCTTATTAGTTTAGAATAAGTGGGCTTGAGGATGTTGGCCCACACATATGTCTTATTTCTAATGAACTAAGTTTTTGTGAAGGCCTTGTATTTTGGCCAAGGGTATATTTAGAAAGTTATAAATTAAAGTGAACTAGGGTTTTAGAAGTACTGTAACCCGGGCACTGTTCACGCTACAGTACCCGCGGCTCACTTTAGGGTTTTGGGGATTGTTTATTTAAACCACTTGTAGCCTCATTTGAGGAGGTAAGACATTTTTTATTGAATTTTCATTGTGAGTGAGTTTTCTCCTCGTGTTCTTAATTGAACTCTTGAACTTATCAAAGGTAAATCACAACCTTTGTGGCGTTCCTCCTTGTAATTTGGATTCTTGAGATGGGATTTCATTGGGTCTAGATTTTAATATAATCTAGGTTCTTGGAACGAGATTTCAACGGGTCTAAATTTTTCATCCATAGACTTGAGTTTGGCGTTCTTGGGTTTGTTTTCCAATATTGTTGTTGGGTCTCAAAGCGAGTCGATTGGGGTTCACATCACCTATTGAACAACCAATTCAAGATTCTGTTGGTTCCTCTCTAAAAGAGTACATGACATCCAAGAAAAATGAAGAGCAACAAATTTATGGTGAGGAGATACATGAACTTGTTTCAATGGTACTTAGGACTACTAAGTATGAATTGTGCAATGTAGTTCCAAGGCAAATGCATGGAGGTACAGAGGAGCTCAAGTGTTTGAAATGGCTTTCGGATAATGAGAAAAAGAAAAATTGGATACGGTTTTTGCTTGCCAATCCTTGTTCCTTATCTTTATATTATTGTGTTTCTTGAAGAATGATTCTAATAATTTTCTTGAATTGGCGTGTAATGTTCGTTATTATCTCTATTATTTTGAAAAAATTAGGATAAAAAAAAGGATATTTACAGTCGTGAAATGCGTAAATGTCTCGCAATCTTTTTAAAAAAAGTGAATAAATACAGGACTTAGATAAAAAAAATTAATTTTTTAATAATAAACTCTACTCTTTTTCAAAATGATTGTACAGAACTTGCGCACTATACAACTATATATTGCACTCTTATGAAATAGTTTTAAATAAGGAAATTTAAAATTAATGGGTTCCAAATCCAAATCAAATCCACTTGTCCAAACACAACTTTAAAATCTTTTTAAGATTTTTTCAAAAAAACTTAAAATGTATTTTCTATTCGATTTTTACACACTTTAACTAATAACTACTAACTGCTCTTAGCTATATGGATAAGTAGAATTATTCTTTTGGTTAAGCTTCAATCCACAAGGAGTATTCTTTTGGTGTTTACAATCTAAACTGCTACATTTAAGTTCAGTTTCTTTAATTTAATTTATACGAATACCTGGATTTTATGTAATTGACAACCGGTTCTTTTTTCCTTTTTTTTTTTTTTTTTGGTAATAAATTCCAAGTTAGTCACAAATTGCTTGATTAATTTATTATTTTTAAGTGAAGAAAAATTCACCAACGAGATCCTATATATTTTTGTACATTCGTATTAGTAAGTATCTACTATATATATTATGCCAAGATTATGTCGTTTAAATGGCAATTCAGAAAACTTAGGCACCTCATTTCGCCTCTCTCTTTCTCTCATAAAAAATCAAAGACTCTAGATCTGATTTTAGCCGCAAGAGGATCCTCCTCCTCCTCCTCCTCCTCCCTCTCCTTTCCTTCATCCTCCATTCACCCACATTGTCTATCAAAATTTCTTTTATTTAGTTTTATTTTACTTTCTTCAAGGCCGAAATAGACAGATAGCTTTCTGGCAACTCCCAATAGATATACATGGTACAATCAGGTTCACAGGTCAAAAATCGTTTGGAGAAAAGTGATGATTTTCCAAAAAATCACCATCTTGAATATTTGTTTATAGAAAGTATCAACAATAGTAAAGTCCAGACAAGTCACAAAATGAAATAGTATACTGGTTGAGGTCCAAATGTACTATTTTGATTTATAATGTCATGTTTAATATGGAGACATTCTATAATGTATCCAGATATAGATATAAGTTTTTTTTATGAATGAATTATGACAACTTTTCTTAAAAAAATGGTTGTCATTTAAATGAGATAAATTATAAATTTGAACTTATTGAATTTTTTTTTTTTTTTATAACAGTAAGGATTTTTATTCATCAAACTCAAACATTACAAATTTGAATCAACCCAAATAGCTTGGGAAATACAATCTGAAATTGAGACCCACCAAATAATAATATCCTCAAGATTCTATGCAAAACGAGCCAATGCATGAGCAACTCCATTAGCTTCCTGTCTCTTATGATGAAGAGACCAAGTTGGATACCTTTGAAAATATTTTTGATTTCTTGAACCAAGCCACCCATAATGTTGTAGAACATCCTTCATTTTCCAAGTTGGATACCTGCTGCAGCTGAGATCCAGGTGCTGTGGAGAGCTCTACAACTTTGTGCTGATTTGCAGTGGTTAAATGTCATCTTTGAGGGAGACGCCTTGGGTATTATACAAGCTGTAAATAAGAATACAGGGTGCTGGGAATGGCATGGACAGGTAGTGGAGGATATACAAAAGATTTTATTCAACAGAAGGCAATGGTCAATACAGTATACAAATAGGAAAAACAATAGAGTAGCTCATACATTAGCAAAAATGGGTTTACTTGTAAGGGAGGAGATAGTTTGGATGGAAGAGGGGCCTCCGGGCATTAATTCTTTGATTATGAATGACAAACTTTGTTTTGATACAGTTACGAATTAATACAAGTAGTTGTTCCTTTCAAAAAAAAAAAAAACAATACATCATACTCAACTTTTAGTTCTATAATTCCAAGAGATACACACAGTTGCAAGCCCCTTAAGATAGCTAGAAATTCAATCTCCAATGAATCGGCCACAACAGGTTCTGATTATTGAAATTAGATTGAAAAACTTTGTTGGTAATAAATAATATATGAATTTATATAACAAAGTAAATAATTTATATTTTTTTCTCATGAATTTATTTTCAAATATGAAAAGACATGTTGAGTTTATGTGAATCTTTCGTCAAATATTCATTCATATAAATATTAAGACATATATTTATAAGAATTAAAATTACATGTATCGTATTAGGAAGATGAAAAAAATATATATATTTACAATGAACATTGTAAATTTAAAAGTAAAGCTCGTATATTCATGAACAACGCAGCTATAATTTACAGTCTTTGTGGGCATCCGTCCAAGCTATATCAAAATTCAATCCACTCTTTAAGGATACGGCAGAAATCCAAAGAAAAGGGAGCAGAACAATATGCAAACAAGGTGTTCAACAAATGATAACGTTGTACCATTTGAATGGTTCATCAAATGTTTCAATCAAAACCATAACAACGTATTGTCTAACTTTGTCAAAAGTCGGGGGACATTTAAACCCGACCATAAAAAAGAACCCATTAAATCTCTGTTTCCTCGCCCGCCCCTTTCTCAAGGAGTCTAGACTTCCTTCGTTAGAACTGGGTTCACTAGATTCCACAAAAAATCCTTTTAGGATTACAATTTACAGCAAGACATTTGACCAATTCAAAGTGTAACACAGCCAAAAAAACCCAAATAAATAAATAAATAAAAGCTCGAGAGAAACGTGAGGAAATGAAATGCTTTCCACGCTGACGAATAGTCTTTTCCTTTTTCATCTTTCAAAGTAAGTGGAGAGGATTGGTTCTTTCGTTGAACGAAAACGATAGCATTACTATTAAAGATGTCTATTAAATATATTTATTTATATATTTTTTCTTTTTTTCTTTTTTTTTTAATAATTAAAAAAGTAATTATTAATAAATTTATAATTTTTTAATGATTAAGAACGTTTAAGAAATAATTAAAAAATAAATAAAAATAAAAATTCATTTATTAGCCTGGACATTTGGGAGATTTAGGGGATGGTTTCTTTATATATATATATATATATACGTTTTTTCAATTTTTCTGGGTCATGGGGGCCATGAGAGTGGAAAGTCTTATCTTTTGAAAAAGATAAGAGAAAAATGTTGACAACTGGCCGCCTATATTGACTGCAGACTCTAGACAACATTTGGAGCCATCCTTGAACAGACCCCACCACACAACTTTGTGATAAAGATGTTTATGCAATTGGGCATCTGTCAAAAATTGGCCTTATTCTGCATAATCGTAGGATATAAGCAAACAACTGATTCATTGCATCCAACAAAAACAGTAAAAGACAACTAGGTTTCATATCATGATTGGGATTGGATTCAAACAAAGTAGGAAAACGAAAAATCATGCACCTAACTTATTTATATCACAGCCATACAGATAATTTAACAACAGAGTAGTTTATGGGACCCTATCTACTTCTTTATTAGGCCCTTAAAGGACAGCTAATCTTACAAATTCTAGGGTTACATTTTAAGGCAAATATAACAACAGCAACAAACAGTTTTAGATAAGGAAGCTTTCTTCAACTAACACTGTTTCCGCCTGCAACAAACTCTTAGACGCCATCACTGGTACCAGATAGAAATATCTGGCTGTTTTGGCAGTGTATCCAGTGCCACTCCTTGTAGATCCTCTTTATAGTCGAAGGCGGCCAAATCAAATGGAGACCCGAACATCATCTGGAAATTATTGTTACCATGGTTGGTCTCAAAGGGAGAATTCGGAACCTTAAAACGGTCCAATTGACATTCCTCATTCGAGAACATTTGATGACAACTGTGCGTGTTGGATTCTTCAAAGAATTTTCCTTCCATCACAACCCCTTGACCATGAAAGTAGATGTCCTGTTGAGGTTGATTTTTCTGCTGATGAAGATTTTGATTCTCTACGAGCGCTTTGTTATTGGAAATTGAATTCCTGTTGCCTTGGATGTTGGTGTCGTAGATTGACATGAGCTCGCTGATCATTTTTTGCCCATCTTCAGGAACTCCAAGCCCTGATAACTCGAAGGAAGGCTGGGTAGAGTTAACCGATGGAGGAGCTGGCTTGGGTTGAACAAATGATTGAGGGAAGATAACCGGCTTAACCTCATTAACATGAATATTTGATCCTCCAAACTCTGAAGGACTTCTATATGGACAGATCAATTGATGATTGTCCCTAGAAGTCCTGTCATGAAAACCTAGGCGGACTTCGCTGTAAGGACACCGAAGGAACTCGCATGTATATGTTTTCTGCTCCATTATCACGTTCAAATCACTGGACGCCTTCCTCTTCTGAATGAAATCTAAATTTGTGATGCTTTCCCCCTTAAATGGATAAGGTGGTTGTTGAACTGCCAACCTATCCCTCATTCTCTCCATCCCCATACTCGACAAATGAAGATTCTCAGGCTTTTGCTCCTGAACATCAAAGTTTGGCTCATCCTCAGCCCCTTCAACATCATACTCACTGCAATCATTGATGACCAGAGATCCACTCCCACCACCAGAAGATAATGGGGGACAGGAATCAGGGTAAAGCTCTCGGGCCAAGGTCTCCTCCTGGTTGATGATGGCAAGCCAGGTGGCACTTTCCTTAGCTGTCATCTTGTCCTGCAAGCACTTAGACTGTCTCACAAGCTTGCGTATCTTGGCAATATCGGGAGATATATGCTTGATAACAGCTGTGAGAACACCCACCTTCCATGCTTTCTTCAAGTCATGAGGCTTCTTGTAAGGAGGAGGGCCTTGGTCCTTTGGCAAACCAAGTTGAGGCCACCAATCCTCATTACCAGTGGGCCACCATGGCGGGGGGACAGCTTTCTCTAAGGGAAACCGCCTCTGAGGGGGGTCACAATGCTGCATGAGTGCTGATAAGAGAGAACCGAGGGTGGTGTCTTGAAGCTCTTGCAAGGTGTGAGGGGTTGGACCAATTGAATTACAGCCATCATTCTTGCCTGGGATTGCATTATCTGCTTGGTACTTCGTTATGGCAGCTGGACCATTACGATCAAACCTGACCTTATCCTTCCACCACTCGCGAAGATTGTCAGATGCCCCAGTCACAGGCTTTCCCTTCTCAGGAATAATCCCATAAACAAAGCCTTGAGCTTTACAAACTTCCATCATCTTTAGCATGTATTTCAAGATTCCATCTTGTGCCCTCGACATCTTCTTCCTCCTTGCCTGTTCTTGGGACTGCCGCTGCTTTGCCATATCTATTCCTTCCTTACATTTATTCTGTTCTTTGAGCCGTTTGAGGCGCATTTTGTCCCTCCACATCCTCCTCTCAAGCTCATCTACATCTACCTCTTCATCAGTATAATCATCATCCATCATTGCTTCTGGTTCAGGTGGCAGGGCAGCTGCCTCTCCTCCCCCAACAGGGGCAGATATGAAATCCATATCAGAACAAAGTCCCATATCCTCGAACATCATCATCCTCTCCCTAAAGAAAACACCAAAATAAATCCTCAATTCACAGGGATCCAGATGGAAATTTATCAAAAAGATTGTACTTGTCAAACAACCCTTAACTCCTATTAGTTTTTTAGTACTGGAAACTGATGTTACTCAATTCACACCTGTTAAGTCTGGTGAAATAGAAGATCGAAAGAAAGTAAGAGTCGGGCCAAGTTCCGGTTTCAACGAACATATTTAATCATAAAAATAAAACTCACTTGAACTCTTTAACATTGAAAAGCAAAGCGAACTGTACAAAACTATAGATTTTTCGCTCAGCACTCTTAATACAAGATCCATAAAGATACAATTTTGCACCATCTTCTATGAACTATCTTCGGCCAATACAAATCGATATTTAAGAAAAGAATTAAAAGATCCATAAGAATCACAAGCAACAGATGAGTCGTGTTTTCAATACGGTTCTGAACAAATTGAGTCCTTTAAAAATATATGAAAGGATAATTCAACGCCCATTAAAAAAAGGGGGTGTTACAGAAGCACTGGGAATTTTATATTCAGGTCCATCGTCCAGTGGAAAGTCAGATCTCAGCATATGACTGCAGAAAAGTGCCACACAGACAAACTGGGTTACCGAGAAAAAAAAATCCCAGCAATTTTCCAGCAAAATTGGTGAAAAAAGTTTAAATTGTCTTGTCCTAGAGAGAAATGAATCAAAACAAACAAGAGATAAGAATATTATAAAAAAAAAAAAAAAAAAAAAAAAAAAAAAAAAAAAAGACTAGCCTCTAGCAGTGGATATCTAAGAAAAACGCATGTAACTCAAACATTTTTTTTTTTTTTTTTGCTTAATAAACGCATGTTATCTCAAACAGTCCAAAAGAAGATTATCCAGAAGATACAGGAAGAAAACAAAACTAAAAAACAGATTTATGAAATAAACAGATTAAGAATTGTCCGAAACAGCTTCCAAATTTCGCAGATCGGTGGGAAATAAGGCAAAAATAAATAAATAAATAAATAAGAACAAAGCACACCATGAAAGTAATTCAATAATATTTACCAGCAAAATTAGAGACAGGAGATCTGGGTCTTTTTCTTTTTAAGCCTAGCAACTCCAGAAGTCAATCTTCGAAGGCTTTCAGCTTTCACAGAGAGAGAGAGAGAGAGAGACAGAGAGAGAGAGGAGAGGGGGATGGGGGGAGGGGAAGGGGGAGGGAAAGTGAGATAGAGAATACCCCCGTGGACTTGTGCAATATAAAGGTGTCTCCGACTTATATACAGTTATAGCCGTATAATTATTTTAAAAGAAATAGAATTTATAATTAAAAAATTAATTTATTTTATTTAAATTTTATATTAATTTATTTTTTTTAAAGCCACTATACATCATTTATATAACTATAACTGCAAATATGTCATTAATAAAATGGAAAAGGAGCGGTGATTTCTACTTGGTAACGTGGAAGTCTGGTATTTGCCATTTGGTGAGGTATAAAACCTGAAACAATGGAGGACAAGGATAAATATATCAATGAACCGGGTCAGGTTAATCCCACCCCGACATTGGGATAAGCGATACCCATTTCCAAATAAGATACAAAATTTTCATCTATAAATTTTTACTTAAAATGTAATAAATTATTTAATTTTTTTAAATCTCAATTCAACTTTTTCAAATTTTAAAATAATAATAATACTAAAAAATAATATTTTAAATTTTTATCTAAAATTAAAAATTATTATCTCACCATCCAAACCTACCATACTGGAGTAGTCCCTAGACCATGTCAGACAACTTACATCCTCTGCTTCCATCTTGGAGCTGTCTAGATCGCCGTGGAAAGTATTGTAATTGAAAATTAGAAGTGGGGATAAAATAAAAAATGATATTTACAGTCGTAGTAATCATCGTGTAATTTTTTGTAAAAATTAAGTAAATACGAGATTAAATGAAAAAATTAATTTTTAAATAATAAACTTTACTCTTTATCAAAATAATTACGTGACACTTACACACTCAGATAATATATCTAATAAAAAGTTAATATTGCATAGCTTAAAAGAAGAATTTTAAGAATTTTACAAATTAAATTTTATCATTTAAATTATATGGATAGTATAATCTACGTCTCATATTGAAAATAAAATAACTCAATGTAATTTTATTAAAATTGTTTTTTTTGACATATTTCAATCAAAATAGTTATTAGGTAATTCTTAAATTCAGATTAATTGTGTCCACATCTTCTTATAAAAATATGATGTATTGAAAGTTGAGTGACGATCAATGTTGTAAATTTTGTAACGATGATCATATGATTTAATCATTAAAACAGAATATTTCGATGCTAATACATTTTGATTTACCGTTTCAAGATAAGTTATATATATAAAGAAGAATGAGAGATTTATAAAACATTGAAAACAAAAAAAAAAAAGTAGTAACAACATGTTAAAAATAGTATTAAAAAAATCACAAATTTGAGTCGAAATACACAAAAATAAATCAATAAAAGAAGGGAGAAATTATTAAAAATAAGATTTAAAGAGAAATTGAGAGAATGAGTGGACATATTTAAAATTATAAAAAAAGGAAAAATTATATAAATGATTTTTAGATTTTAAAATTACATTAATGCCATCTAAATTTGAAATTTACAAAAATATCATCTTAACTCAAAAAATCACAATTTTTACATTAAAAAGTTGAAGCATAATGAAGATATATAATGTATCGGATATTATACTGATACGAAAAATTCCAACTAAAACATAACGGAATTCAAAACTACCATATACCTACAACTGTTTTGCAATTACTTTACAATACATATTACAACCAACCCAAATCAATCAATTTGGGTATATTGGAATTGAAATAGTAGTTCTTTAAGAGCATTTTTGGGCAATACTCGATATTAAATAGATATTATTATATAACCTTTTTTATATATTTTTTTATCATTCTCAAATTCGAGTAAAAATTCGAAAGATTTTTTCTTAAAAGATGCTTAATAATTTTTCTAATTGTTACATCACGTTTCGTGGAGTTGAAAACCGAAACTATAACCCCAGGAATAGAAATTATTAGAGATGAAATATGAATATTTTTATTCGACCTAAATTAAGATTCAGTAATTCTAAATTAAGATTCTACTAATAAGATTCACTAACTCTAACTCACAAGGCTCAACGGTGGGTACCAAACTATGACAAATGAAAGCAAGGTTAACACATTTCATGCACATTTCAGATTCAAGTTCATATTATTTACCTATGAGTATGCATGTTTCCCAAGAAGCCCTATATTAATATTTGTGTTCACTGTATGATAATGTATTACTTATTGAGTATTCAACTCATTTTTCATATTTTTATATTTTAACACCTTCAGGTGAGGATCTTTACGAGGATAGAGGTAGAGGAAAAGACTTGGCTCAAGAAAGCGAGGCAAAGTCCTAGACAGTTTATGGCATGCTTAGCTTTATGATTTTCATTTTAATAAGTTATTCTTGATAAGCACAGGAGATTTAATTGATTTTAATAAGTATTTCTCCATACTCTATTTTTTTTTATTTAAGTATTTTATTAAAGACTGATTTTATTTATTTTATGGAATCTTTTGCATTTGGCACTTCTATTAAGAAGAAAATTTTTATAGGCAAGATTAGTAGTATTCTGGTTTTCCAAATTTCTAAAAACCAAGGTTTCTCTTAATCCTACCAGACCGGTTTCGATTGGTTTGCCAGTTTGGAGAGTTGATTTTGGGCTTTATGGGTAACTTTTTGGGTAGTTTCTCTAAAACCTATTTCTTGACTATTTTGGAACCCAATTAAAATCCTAATTTGATGTAGTGGTATTTTAAAAACCATTTTTTATATTTAAGTTTCATTTTAATTTTTAAAAGTCATTTGTAATGTTAGGTTAAAAAAAAATTAGAAATATATAGTAAAATAGTAAGTACATACTACTGTTATACTATACTAGATAACTAAAAAAGATAAAAACAACTCCACTAAATGTTTAATACACACTACAAATATAAACAAATTTTTCTAAGCTATAATGCAATTAGAAAACATAAGATAAATAATCTTCAATTATTCTTGATTCTTTACTCTTGGTGCATCAGCTTTCAATCGTCAATGGTTGTAACGTTTGGTTATGTGCCCAACTCAATATACAAACATAAATAAGAATAAAACAACAAAAATTAGTGAATTGGGATGATGAAAAATACTAAAATTAAATTATAAATGCAAATGAATATTGAATATTGAATATTGAATAAATATCAAAGCATTACCCTCCACCAAGAAGCTCTCGACATAATCCATGGACTCTCAATCATCAACTAGTGTCGATAAATCTCTCAACCAATTTTGAGAACAAATAAAAGTCTCAATGATTTTCAGAGCCAATAAACTCTGAAAATGATCAAGTACACGACCTCTCATTTTTTTATTAAATGTTGAGTCGAATGCAACGATGGAAACAGGCATGACCAACAAGTCTCATGCAATCATCGCAAGTATAAGATCGTTAGCCTCATTAATTTCTACCAAATCAAAAAGTCAAAAGATAACATCCGAGCCTAGCAATCATATGATAAATAATGATCAACCTCTATTTTGGCAAGAATAGATCCAAGGTGGATAATTCTTGATCCCACTCAATGCACCATCATGTCTTAACATCACTAACACCATCATCTATGATTGTAGATGTCAAAAGGAGCTCATGTTCTCGGATAGTCATGGTAGAACCAAATATAGCATTATAATCCTTATATAAATCTACAAATAACTACCTCACACTCAACACCAACTATTCAGCCCGAGTTTAATCATGAATTATTTTCAAGTAAAAATTAAGAAGGCAAAACTTGTTACGTGGATCAAGCACAGCTACAGTCAACAACAACAAGTTAGACCTATCTAATGACCTCTAATATTTATCATATTTCATTCTCATACTTGTGGTCAAACTCATCAAATAATAATTAATACTCTGACTCAGCCTAATAAGCTCTTCTTGGAGTTAACAAATTTTCTAAAAACTAGTGTTAGTCGTAATATATAAAGATCCAAAAAATCTTGTAATGATATCATAAAACATTTTCAGAAGCCTTACAAAATACTCACACCGTCCCCCACTCCTTAGCTTTTAGAGGGCCCATGTGTTTATCATCAAAGTAAGAAAGTAAATTATAATCTTCACTTTCCTTCTACCGAAAAGTCTTCTCAAACTTCTCAACCGCCTCCAACCAACATCATGCATGCTGAGTTCCATTGAGTTAGTATGTCAAAAGATAATATTTGCTTACAAAGAATTTTCTCTTTTTCTGCACATCTATTAAACTTATTATATAATCTTGCAGGGGAGGAGTGTACATATTTAATCGCATTTCTAACCATTATAATGGCATCATTACATTTCCTCTCTCTTCATAATAAATTTCAAAATATAAGCACAACATCTCATGTGTATATACTTTCCCCCCAACACATTCTCTGTCAAAAACTATCTCAAATATGAAATTATCATTTGAGCTTGCATAATCAATGGTTGCAGCAAATATTCTCTCAATGCCCCAATCAATGAAGCACAACTCAACATACCTCCCAATAGTCTCCCTCAATGATTATGAGTTAAACAAAAATTATTGATTTTTTGTGTAATTTCCAATCCCAATCAATGAAATGTAAGGTTAGACATATATAATTAAGATTTTGTATCAATGTCCATGTATTGGTAGTCAATGAAATCCTCATGCCACCATCTTTAAACAACTTTTTGAATTTTCCTTTTCCTAATGCAAAAAACTTCATTCAATCTCTTGCAATCTTGCCACAAAATGGCACTTTAAATTGGGTTCAAAAGACCAACATAGCTTCTTAAAGCCTTGCCCTTCAAAAATTCCAAACGGCAATGCATATGTAATTATGAACTCTTCATCACCAACCTCACAGCCTTTTTACTATAATTGTGGATTACAAGAGTCCTCATCATACTACACTCCTTATCTTTAGCCCCCTCCTTGGGTGTTATCTCACCTGACAATATTTTTTTGTACCTATCCAAAAACCTATGTTTGTGAGGATTTTTGGGATATAAAGGCAAATGGTTTTGCATGATTGAATTTTTATTCAATTTTTTAGCGATAATCATACATCTTGCCATAATAGTTACACTTAGCCTTAAACTCTCATCCACTGAACAAGCATCCACCTTCGTAAGGTGGTCCCAAACAACTAATGAATCCTTCTCCTTCTATTTCGTATAAGTGAACAAGTATTACAAGTAAGGGCACTAGGGATCCTGATGTTTGGGTATCTCTCAAATCATTGTCCAAGTTAATGGTTAGATCGTTTGAGTCAACATCAATTAGAGTTGATGAAGAATCTATCTAACATGTGAAATACAAAAATAATTACAAACAGAAAAAGCAAATAACAAAAAAAATAGAAAACCACATACCATAATTACACATTAGCTTGTTTGCATCTTACAACATGGCAAACATGACAAGACTCTAAAATACAATAGTTAGTTTGCAACATGACAAATATCATAAGTCTAAAACTCTAAAGTCTAGATTTTACTTCAGTCATCTTTCCACAATTTGCATCACAACACAATTACAACATATTCACAATAATATTATTTTTAAATTTTTTCATGCAAAAAAATATATTAAACCGAGCATGTAGCTCAATCACAGTGGGAAATAGCTCTTGGGTGTTCGCGGTCCATTTTCTCTAAAAATTCTAAAATGCCTATACATATACAGATAAACAAGTTAAATATCAAATAACAGGAAAATTATAGATCAAACATCAAATACCAAGTTAAACCGCCTAGAAATTGATTTCAAGCAAGAAAGAGAGTTTCATGACGATGTGATGACCAATGGAAGGGACTGAATAGAGTGAGAGAGCTCGAAGAGATGAGAGAGAGACGGGTGGCATGAAAACAACAAGTCTAGAGATGAATGAGAGATGGAACAGCTAGACCGAACAAATGCTAGCGAAGGGAGAGTGGCATGTGATTGAGGCGAGAGAGAGAGAGAGAGAGAGAGAGAGAGAGAGAGAGAGATTAACAAAGGGAGAAGGTCGATGTGAGAGAGGAGATAAACCAGAGAGACAAGGTGAGAGAGATGAAGAAGAGGGGAGGGGGGATGGGTAGTATCTTCTGCGCTAAACTAAAACGATGTTATTTGGTATATTAAACGAAACGACGTCATTTCTTATTATTTTCTTCCTAAAACTTAATTATAAAACGACACCGTTTAACTTAAGTTAAAATAAATATATATTATATTAGTCAGTTCAACCAAAACTGAACTGACCGACGTGGTTTCCAACGTTTTGGGTCACCAGTCGATTAGTTCTCCATTGGTTTCGATCGATTCTAGTTGGTTACGGCTCTTCCTATTCACCCTTAACTTTTGAGTTTAGGAATGACTACTCTTATGATAATCGAAAGCATTTCCATCTTCATGTCTTTATCTTCTTCTATTTTTGTATTTTATATTCAGATTAATGCAACAATAGCATATGTGGGTATAAATATGGGTACAAAGATAATAGTTGAAAAATTGTAGAAATCATCATTAAAAATGATTTTTTTTATATAAATTTTATATTTATTTACTTTTTAAAAATAAATATACAAAGAATTGCACACCATGTAATTATATAAATCATTTTTCTCATAAAGGACATCACTCGTGCGAAAGTCACGATATTCACTCTTCGAAAAGAAAAATCTCATTTAAAGCATCAATAACACTCACGTTAGGACGAAAGATTTAAATCTAGTACCTTTCGGTTGAATCGTTAAGTCAGAACTCTCAACTTTCTTTTTTAGAAAGATAAAGCATCTGATGATGACTTTGAGATTTGAAAATAGATTTTCGAAATATTCTCAGCAAAAATTAAAAAAAAAATAAAAATAAAAGAAATAATACATGTAATCTTAAAATATATAAATGTCGTGTATTTTTTTTTTAAATAGATAAATATAAAATTTATAAAAAAAATAATTTTTTAATAATAAATTTTACTCTATTTTAAAAAAAATACGTAAAATTTATATATTCTAAAACTATACCTAACATTAATATTAGTTTGATTTTAATGGAAATGGAAAGGGTAAATATTTTGGAACAATAATAAGTTAGCGAGTGATGCGAAAGGATTTATTCCCTTTTGACATTTAGTCAAATATCCCTTCATCTTCTAGAAATAATAGTATTCTTCGGAATTTGAGAGCTGCTCAGTGCTTGTGGATTCTACTTTACTAAATATCTTCTGTGAAGTGATAGAAACATTTATTTACGTTGGGAATCAACGAAAGATGCATTGCATTGGTGATTTCATCTTATAATCTGTATGTTAAAAGCAATGCTCTTTAAAATGGGAAACGATTTGTAAAAATTTTAAATAGGTAAGTTATATATAAGTTATTTTAAAAATTTTGACTCTATTAAATTATTTTTTATCAGTGAGACTTACTTTTTACTTTTTTATAAAAAACTTATATAAAATTTTTCTAATTGAAATTTGTACTAAGTATTACTCTTTTAAAATTATTGTGCCTACTCATACTCGTTGGGAATCTTGCTTCTATCCCAACCTTACCATAGATGTAAGACTATGGTTTCTATTATAATGTTGGTACTAATATCTCTATTTCTGGTGTATTTATTTTGAAAATAAAAATAGTTTTCTAAGTGATATTTCTTATGTGCACATCCAGGATTCCGAGAATAATAAAGAGAAGATTTTACATTCTGTTTCTACTCAGTTGATCACTAGAGTTTACACAACCCTACCACGAGGGTTAAACACAAAATACGCTCTATTATGATATTGTTCAATTATGTTTATGCAAAAGAATTTTATATGTTTTATTACTATAAATAAACGTTTTTTGAAGTTCACTCTGAAAATTTGATAATATGTTTTGTTTTGCATTCTATATTGCTCATATTTATATATTAATATATATTTATTACTAACTGAGTTGTTGATAATTCACCTAATTACTTTCAATATTTTCAAATAATTTTGATGATTTAGCTGAGATTCAAGAATAGGAAGCATGGGCAAATTAGCTGAGGAGAGTTGATTGAGTACCTAAGGGTACTATGCTTATTGGAATATTTTAATAAGTAGATTGGATATTATTATGTTAATTTTATTTATTAGGATGTTAATATTTTATTGAGACTTTATGGAATTGTTAATTAATTATGTTGAGGTTCTTGCAGAGGAATATCTATATTTAATTTGAATAAATGAGTTTATGTTTATAAAACCTTTAAAGTAACATACATACATACATACATATATATATATATATATATAATTTTTTAATGATAAATCTGACTCTTTATATCTAATCTTTTTTGAGTGCAGAGCTAAAGTAAACTTTGGTTGCATCCAACCTGGCCCTTATTTTTTCTTTCATTTTTCCGTTGTATTCTCCTATTTAAACTAGAGTGAGAGTAAAGGGGGAGGGTATTGATGCTTATCGCAGACGTGAGCCTATTGGAAATCCAAACAAATCAAGCCATTCTAGAAGCTATTATTAGCTTATCACTCGCCATAGCTCTATGGAAAATATGAAGTTCTTTAGCATTCAACGCTTCTTTTTCTTCGTTAATATTTGCTGAAAGTAGACGGAGAACCTCATAACCCTACCTGCTTATGGCTTCTTGGTAAACTATAGCAATTAGCAAGTTCATTGAGAGCACTCTTAAGAAATTTAGACATGTTTATATAAATTTAGACATTAAATACAGTAACTTACTCAATAGAGAAATACTTTGGATCCTGAATTCAGAAATACTTTGAATCCAAATTGTGTTCTGAAAGATTTTTTTTTTTTTTACTTAATGATTAAATAAGTGTTTTTTAGTGATGTTGTGAATTTTTTTTAATTAATTATTAAAAATGCCTGCTATAGAATTGCATAGTGATAATAGCAGCTCCCCATTCTCATCCCTCACCAGTCACCACAATCTCCATCCCCATTCTTTTCAGCTCAGAACTGAGACTTGCATTCCAATTCAACTTAACCTAGCCCTGTCCCGATTTCCTCCACCTCCCTACTTCCCTTTGAATATTACCTCCCCTTTTTTCTTTCCCTTTCTCATCTTTTGCCTCTGCAAAAATAGAAAGACAATCTTGAGCTTGTTGATATAACAAAGTAGGCCCTATAAATTTTTCCTCAAAAACAAAGTTGTTCCTTTACCACCACATATTCCTCATTACAGTAGCTACTAAGTCCAGTTCAGAATTTTCCAGCTTCTTGGTCATTAGCATCCATAGCTCTGTGAAGTTCCCATCCATTATGGGCCATTTCTAGACTGGGCTTGCATTATCAGCCCAGACATCAGCAGTTGCCCCACAACTCCATAATACATGGCTGATTATTTCCTCTTCCTTCCCACAAATACATCAAAGGGGGTCATCCAACACTTTCCTTTTATACAAGTTTGCCCTGGTAGGTAGACAATTCATGATAGCTTTCCAAATAAATATCTTTACCACTTCAGGAGTATTGAGGTTCCATAGTTTTTGCCAACATACCTTTCCAGATTTTATTTCAGATGAACTCCCTTCATTTATGTATTTACTGCATCTATCCAAGTGGTATCCACTCCAAACACTGTATAAACCATCCTTTGTATAGACCCATATTCTCTTGTCAGGAGCATTGGCATAACTAATTGGCAACCCACATACAAAATCAGCTTCCTCTTGCATAAGTGTATCTCTAATCAGCTTTTCATTCCATCCTCCATTGATAAACAACTCTTTAACCTTTGCCTCTGCCCCCAAAACTCTTATTGGTGATTGGATATAGAACTGAGATGGTCTTGATATCCACTTATCTCCTCATATGTTGATCTGCTCACCATTTTCCACCCTCCAAACTAACCATTCTTTCAATAAGTCAAGGGAACCCTATAAACGCCTCCATATTTTTGAAGGCCTATAGCCTAATTTGGCATTCAACAAGTCTCTATGTTTAAAATACTTATCTTTAAGCACACGGGCAGCCACTGAATTTGGCATAGTCAGAACCCTACAACACTGCTTGGCTAAGAGGGCAGTATTAAAACTGTTCAGTTCCCTAAAACCCAAACCCCCTTCAGATTTTGCCATTCCCAACTTAGCCCAGCTCCTCCAATGAATCCTCCTATCGTTCTGTTAGAAACTCCACCAAAATTTAGCCATTAAAGCTGCTATTTCCTTGCACAATCTCACTAGAAGTCTGAAAACATTCATATGGTAGGTTGGCACAGCTTGGATGACAGCTTTCAACAAAATTTCCTTATCCGAAGGTGAGAGGAAATGGTTCTTCTAATTAATTAGTTTGTTCTACACCCTATCTTTTATACCTCTGAAGGTGTTATACTGTGATTTTCCCACCATCACAGGTAATCCCAGGTACTTTTCACAATTTGTTTGGATCCCCACCCCCACATCTTCCCTAATCCTTCTCCTTATATCTTCTTTTGTGTTTGAGCTGAAAAATAGAGAGGTTTTCTGCCTGTTTAAGCATTGCCCTAAAGCTTTCTCATAAATCTGCAACAAATCCTTGATCTAAAGCCATTCCTGCCAAGAAGCTTGTCCAAATACTAAACAGTCATCTGCAAATAATAGGTGAGTTACTCTTAAACCACCTTTAGCTACTGCAACACCCTTCAAAGCCCGCCTACTTTAAGCCTGATTGATAAGGGTACTTAAACCCTCTACACATAGAAGGAAAATGTATGGAGATAGTGGATCTCCCTGCCTTAAGCCTCTCAATGGTACAAAAGAGTTTCCAGATTTACCATTTAACACAATAGAATAAGTGATAGTTTGCACACATTGTATAATAAGGCCCACCTATCTTTCATCAAACCCCATTTTTATCATCACCTCCCTTAGAAACCCTCATTCAACTCTATCATATGCTTTCGAGATATCAAGTTTTAAGGCCATACTCCCCATATTTCCTCTTTGTTTAGTTTTCATTGAATAAAATATCTCATAGTCAGCAATAATATTATCTGTGATGAGTCTCCCCGAAACAAAAGCACTCAGATTCACTAAAATGACATGAAGTACTCCCTTTAATCTGTTGGCTAGAGTCTTTGCTATGATTTTGTAAAAAACATTGCAAAAACTAATGGGTCTAAAATCTCCAACACTTTTTGGTTCCTTCACTTTCAGAATAAGCACCACATTGGTCTAATTAAAGGAACTCAAACTACCATTTCCTCTTGAGCAACGGAAAAATGCATTTGTCACCTCTCCCCCCACTATATTCCAGTAGTTTTGATAAAAAGAGGTCCCAAACCCATCTGGACCTGGAGATTTCAAAGGTTCAATCTGTTTAACTGCATTCTCCACCTCTTCTTTAGTAAGCTCTTTCATTAAATCAAGATTCATCTCAGGAGTTACCCTTTTATCCATGGCACAAAGACAAGAATCCATAGTCCCCTTCAATGGGAAAGAAGACTAATACACATTCTGGTAGTGGATATAAAATGCATCTTCAATTTCCTCCTGCTTCTCCCATAAACATCCATTTACATCATACTTTTGACTCCCTCTCTATTAAACCCTAAAACTCCTTAAGCCCTACATTTTGAGTCCCCTCTTTCTCTTCACTCCTACCTGGCATAACACTCTCCCCTTCTTCTTCCCCCCTCCCCCCCCCCCTTCCATCCCTCATTACTATTTGATTTTTCCCTGTTGTTTTTGCTCTCAACCAAGGCCCATACTACCCTGACACCTTTTCATCATTCAAACACCCCTTTGCCCCGTGCACTACACATCCACACTTTAGACAAATTCTAGGTAATTTCTCATACTGAAAGGGAATCCACATCTTCTCCCGTATCTGAGAAATTGTCCTCCCTATAACTAGATTTCTCCTGATATCCAAGTCTATCTTAACCCTTAGAAATTTACCCCAAGCTCCATCCCCCTCCTGTACTTCAGCTTCTAACACCTTCCCGATAGATCCCCCTAACCTTTCTCCCATACTGCGGTTCATACAATCAAGAGGTAAATTAAACATTTGGACCCAAAAGCTCTAGTTGAAGAAATCCATAGACTGGATCTGAGTCTTCCCCGCATAAGGCATTAAAGCAAATAGATGTTTATCAAATAACCATGGGCATCCCCTCAAGACCTTTACCCTATCTCTCTGATTGGTAAAAGTAATGACAAAACAATTAGATCCAAGCTCTCAAAAGGTCATAGGAGGACTAACCTTCCAAATCTTCTCCATAGTCGAACGGATGACTTCATTCCCGATCCTTCATTCAGCAAAGATCTTCCCCAACAAACTCTGCTCCCCTAGCTTCTTAAGGTCTTCGGTATCATTCACGAGTATTTCGATCAGCTCACTCTCTTCGTCGTCCAACTTCAATCTCTCCCAGTTATGCTCTAGGTCCTCCATGGAAAAACTTCTTCTACTTGCCACTAGTAAACAAATACACTCCTTGAACCCCATCGACATGAGGAAACAGACCTCACTCCACCTAATTCGTTCACATCCTAATCTCCTTCAGGAAGACAACGAGAGAGAAAACGGTTGGAGGAGAATCATACTCCAATTAGTATGTCAAGAGACAATATTTGCTTACAATGAATTTTCTCTTTTTCTGCACATCTATTAAACTTATATAATCTTGCAAGGGAGGAGTGCACATATCTAACCGCATTTCTAAATATTGTAATGGCGTCATTACATTTCCTCCCTCTTCACAATAAATTTCAAAATATGACCACAACATATCATGTGTATATACTTTCCCCCAACACATTCTCTATAAAAAACTATCTCAAATATGAAATTAAAAAATCATTTGAGCTCGCATAATCAACAATTACAGCAAATATTCTCTCAATGCCCCAATCAATTAGGCACGATTCAACATACCTCCCAATAGTCTCCCCTCGATGATTATGATTTAAACAAAAATTAATGATTTTTTGTGTAATTTCCAAACCCAATCAATGAAATATACGGTTAAACATATATAATTAAGATTTTGTATCAATTTCCATGTATCGGTAGTCAATGAAATCCTCATGCCACCATCTTTAAACAACTTTTTGAATTTTCTTTTTTTTAATACAAAAAACTTCATACAATCTCTTGCAATCGTGCCACAACATGGCACACCCAAGTTCAAAAGACGGAGACAGCTTCTTAAAGCCTTGCCCTTCAGCAATTCCAAATGACAACTCATCTGTAATTACGAACTTTGCATCGCCAACCTCACAACCTTTTTATTATAATTTTGGATTACAAGAGTCCTCATCATACCGCCAATGCTATCTTCAACCCCCTCCTTGGGTGTTACCTCACCTGACAATATATTTTTGTACCTATCCAAAAGCCTATATCTATGAGGATTTTTGGGATATAAAGGCAAATGGTTTTGTATGGTTGAATTTTATTTATCTTTGAGTGATAAACACACATCTTGCCACAATAGTTACACTTAGCCTTAGACTCATTCACATAACAACCATCCACCTTCATAAGTTGGCCCCAAACAACTAATGAATCATTCCCCTTCTATTTCGTAGAAGTGAAAAGTATTACCAGTAGGCACACTAGGGGTCCTAATCTTTGGATATCTCTTAAATCATCATCCAAGTTAATGGTTTGAGTCAACATCAATTAGAGTTGACAAAGAATCTATCTAACATGTGAAATACAAAAATAATTACAAACAGAAAAAGCAAATAACAAACAAAACAGAAAAACACATACCACAATTACACATTAGCTTGTTTGTACCTTACAACATGGCAAACATGACAAGACTCTAAAATCTAGATTTTAGTTCACTAATCTTTCCACAATTTACATCAAAACAACTACATGATAAAGGATTTGCCAAATTTAAATTTTTACATCTATTGTGCTAGGGTTTGGCCATGGAGGCCGCCCTACCCCCTCCGTTAGATTCCTCTACGGCGGGGGCTATTGTGGCGCACGGTGCAAAATCTTTTGTTCAGGCAGTTTCTTCTTCAGCGCAGTCATCTTTCCGGCTTCCAATAAGGTATCCGGTGGAGATTGATGGTGAACAAGGCTTTGTTTTTTCCAAGGTGGAGATGTCGAAAGCGGCGGATGATTTCAAGTTTGCTCTGGTCCTCAAGTTTTCTCATACTAGGTCGTCCATTAAGACTGGACGTTCTCATATTGCCAAATCATGGGGACTGAAAGATGCCCCCACGGTCATTTTTATGGATGCCTTGCATGTTCTAGTATAGATGAGGAGTGACCGTGACTTTTTGCATGGTTGGGCTCATGAAGGACGTACTATGGGGGATGTTGCTTTTCGCTTATTCCGTTGGACCAAGTACTTTGATCTGGCACACGAATCCCCACTTGCGCCTCAATGGGTGTTTCTGCCGGGGTTGCCTCTTCATTTGTACCGCCCTAATTGTTTACAAATATTGGCAACAAGGTTTGGATGCTACCTGGGAACGGATAATGCCACCCTCAATAAAACCAGAGCATCCGGGGCTAGGCTGTGTGTAGAGGTGGATTTTTCAGAGGAACCAGTGCAAGGCTTTCCCATTGTTTTATCGACTATGAAAAAAATATGGCAGACCGTCAAGTATGAGAGGCATGGGTATTATTGTTCTAAATGTTTCCACCAGGGTCACACTTCGGTGGTTTGCAGGGCTAATGTGAGAAAGCCGAAAGGGGAGAAGGTCAGTCGAAAGCCTCAGGTCAAGCGAACGTGCCAGGACAAGAGCAAACAAGTGGAGAAAGAGTTGACGGAAGATGTGAATGCTAGGGACGTCTCAACGTCCCTCCAGGCTGTGCCCGTGGATGGGGTGACTATTGGGGAGGGTTCCTTGTTGGGTGCAATAAAAGTTGACAGGTTACATAGGAAGGAGGGGATGGCATCTCAGGTAATGGCATCGGGGACTAAACTGGATGATATTGAGAGCTGTGAGAAATTGAATGTGAAGCTGATTCGTCATTGCATGTGAGTGAGGTCATGTTGTTGAAGGAGGTTCCTATACAGTCTAGAACTCTGGTGCCCAGTGAAAATGTTCATGTGACACTTGAAACCAATGTTGCTAGTTTGGTGAAGAATCCTACTCTCTTGGAGTCTGAAGACTCTGAACTTTTAGTGACTGGGAATCCTGGAGTAGGAGCTGCTATAATCGGGCAATGTGATGTAGTGTCAGAGGTGTTGGAAATGGAAAGCCGTGGTGGGCAGGTTCAAAGTCATCTTGCTAGTGCTGGTGGTTTGGCGTATAGTTCGGATGGTGAGATGGGAGGTAGGGGGCTGGATGTGCGGATGGAAAAGGCATATGATTCTGACCAAGAGCCTCCTGAGTATAAAACCAAACGAATAGAGCAGTTGACACATTGTGTAAGGCATTCGCAGTGGGTGGCTACCCAATCCTCTAAGCTTAATTTATGATTGATACGATTTTAGTATGGAATATTTGCGGTTTGGGTCGGTCTAGGAAGAGACTTAAGAGTTTAGTTAAAAAGCATCGAGTATCGGTAGTGGCGATTTTGGAACCTTTTCATGAGGAATCTAAAATGCCACGGCTGGCTAGTTTTTTGGAGTTCTCAAAGTTTTGCTGTAATGAATATTCAGGTGGTAAAGCATGGCTTTTTTGGAAGGAGGAATATGGGTTTGAGGTGCTCAATATGACTAATCAATCCCTGTCGGGTTGGTTTCATTTGGGGACTAATCAAGTTTTCGTGACCTTTGTTTATGCTAAGTGTACTATGTTAGAATGTCGCGGCTTATCGGGGGAGCTTGATAGTATCAGTATAGTTGATGATCCGTGGTTGGTGGTAGGGGACTTTAATGTCATATGCTCGGATTCAGAACGTATTGGGGGAAACCCACGTCCCGTGTCAACAATGGTGGAGTTTAATGAAAGCTTGGATAATTGTGGGCTTGTAGAGATGAGAGTTCATGGTAGGAGTATGTCATGGTGTAATGACCACAATGGTCGATCCCGCAGTTGGGCCCGTTTAGACCTACCGGTGATGAATGTTGCTTTCTCTAATTTATTTGGCTCGGTTTATATGGAATATCTGATGAGGGAGCCATCCAATCATTGTCCCATGGTGGTTCACGTATGCCCACCGAGATTACAGTATGGTCCTTCTCCTTTTCGCTTCCAAAATATGTGGTGCTCACATGAATCATTCTTTAAGTGTGTGGAGGAAGCATGGGCAGAACCAGCAGTCGGTGGTAGTGGTTTGTATAAACTAGCTGCCAAACTGAAGAAAGTGAAGGTAACCTTAAAACAGTGGAACCAAAATACTTTTGGCCGGGTGGATTTATTGATTAAGACTCTTGAGGAGAAGGTGGAGTTCCTTGAGCTCCAGCTTCAGGATAAAAACAATCCAATTGTTGAAGAAGAGTTTTTGCTGGCTAAACAGGAGCTTGCCGAATGGGACGCAAGGGAAGAAATGAGATTGGCTCAAAAGGCAAAGAGGAAATGGTTAAAAGAAGGAGACTAAAATTTCAGTTTCTTTCATGAGTCTATGAACCAACATAGGAAGCAGTCTATGGTCTCGTACATGAAGTTGGCAGACGGAATGGTGCTATCAATGCCAGAAGCAATTCACAACAGGGCTACATAATTTTTACAGACTTTTTTGTCCTCAAGCCCAAATGTACATCCTGCAGACCTTTCGGCACTTGTAGATCCTGTGATTTCGGCTGAGGAAAATACTTTGCTATGTGCAAGCCCGGCAGAAAATGAAGTTAAAGCAGCGGTGTTCTCCATTCCGAAGCATAGTTTTCCTGGTCCTGATGGTTTCGGTTCGAGTTTTTACATGTTTTGTTGGGAGATTGTGAAGGAGGACGTGATCGAAGCAGCGCGTGATTTTTTCAGTGGTGCCTCGTTACTAAGGTTTTACTCGTCATCTTATATAGTGCTCATCCCAAAAGTTCCGGATCCAAAGAGTTTCGATACATTTAGGCCTATAAGCCTTTGCTTTGTGGCTTATAAAAAATTTTTGAAGATTTTGGTTAACAGGTTGACGAGTCTCCTCCCAAAGATAATTTTACAAGAACAAAGAGTTTTTATTTCTGGGAGGAGTATTTTTGAAAATATTACGCTCGTTCAAGAGATGGTCCAGTCATTGCACAAAAAGACCCAAGGTGGCAATATGCTGTTGAATGTCAATATGACCAAGGAAAATGATAGAGTTCACTGGGATTTTCTTTTGTAGGACTTGAGTAGCTTTGGTTTCAATGACAAAGTCTACCAGTTGGTTGTGGAGTGTGTTAAATCTCCTTGCTTTTCTATTATGCTTAATGGAACCTATAAAGGCTATTTCAAACCATCTAAAGGTTTGAGGCAAGGTGATCCACTTTTGCCGTATCTCTTTATTATTATGGAGGAAATTTTGTCTCAACTACTGGTGACTAAATTTGAGGAAGGAAGAATTGGCAAGTTTCATCATCCTAGAGGTGCTCCCTTGGTATCGTATTTACTCTATGCCGACGATTTGTTGGTATTCACTAATGGTGATCTCAGGTCGTTTCGAATGCTATTGAGGACCGTAGAGCAGTATGAGAGCTAGTCGGGACAATCAATCGGTACGGAGAAATCGGCTATTTATTTCTCCAAACAGATCAACTTAGCTCGAAGGCGTGAATTGTTGAGAATTTCAAGATTTGTGGAAGGGTCTTTTCCGTTACTTACCTTGGTGTACCTTTAGTTACCGGGCGGCTAACATCTCGATCGATTGAGCCATTGGTTAATAAAATTCAAGATAAAGTGGCGGACTGGAAAGTAAGGTTGTTGTCCCAAAGAGGTCGATTAATCTTGTTGAAACATGTTCTCTCTTGTATGGCCACTCATTTGTTAGCTGTTCTAAGTGTTCCAGTGGTGTCTCTGAAAAGAATTAACTTCATTCTATCAACTTTCTTCTGGGGAGAGAGTAATGGTAAAGCAAAGAGGAAATGGTACCCTTGGCACAAGATGTGTGCGCCGAATGGGTAGGGGGTTGAAGGTCTCCACAAGTTTGTGGATGTGCAACGTTCACTTCATATGAAATTCACATGGCGTTTGTTGACACTGGATAATCTATGGACTCGGTTCTTCAAGGCTAAGTACGTGAAGAGTGGGCATCTGATATTAGCAAAAAATACACTAGTTTGTTCTCGATTTTGGAAATCGATTATGAGAGTTTTGCCGAATGTTTGTGATAATACTCAGTGGCACATTCGAGAAGGAAAGAAGTCATTTTGGTTTGATAAATGGCTTGATTCTAGGCCATTATGTTTACGTGCTTCCACTATTGTTAATCCTTTGCTTCAAATTAAAGAGTGATGGACTAATTATTGTTGGAATTTTGAATCGTTAGAAGAGCTGGTGGGTAATGAAATTATGGGGGAAATTTTTCTCTCTGTTTCGGCAGGGAAGTAAGGGATTGATTGCCTCATTTGGAAGCCAACATCGAATGGGATTTTTACTTCAGCTAGTGCATGGGAGGTGGTCCGTGTCAAACATGATAGTATCCCAGGAATGGAGTGGATATGGCATAAGATCTTACCGAGAAAAATTTCACTGTGCATGTGGAAAGCCTCGTTTCACTGTTTCTCGATGGATTCCAGAGTACAGAGCTGCGGTGTGAATCTGGCCTCTAGATGTGACTATTGTAATACCAAGAACGTAGAGACTCTTGACCATGTTCTGGGCTTCAGCGATATCACATCGCAAATCTGGGAGAGAGCAGCCATGGCGATGGGACTATCACTTACTTATGCATGCCGGGACCTGGTGGGGACGTGTTCTACAATGGTTTCGTTGGCCAGGAAGTCTTCTTCAAGAGGTATTTTGATTGGGCTGTTACCATCTATTATTACCTGGTGTTTATGGCACCATACGTGCAAAGTGCGTATGGAAGGAGTGGCTTGCTCGGTGGATAGTCTATGGCTTTCCATGAAGTTTTGGCTCAAGTAGTTGATGATGGAACATGCAAAGGAAGAGTCAATCTCGCAGAGTGACTCAAGGTTGTTAGCTACTCTTGATATCCCACAGGTTCGGTGCTAACACCGTATGACACGGCTGGTTGTATGGCAAAAGCCATCTAATGGTGTTATAAAGTTGAATGTGGATGGGAGTTGTAGGGAAAATCTGGGATCTTGTGGGAGAGGAGGTGTGATCAGGGATGCTACAAGTACTATTAAAGGGGCTTTTTCAGTTTTTTTTGGGCAAGGGACGAATAATGAGGCCGAATTTCGGGCTCTTCATGCGGGAGTAGTTTTATGTAAAGGGCTAAGTTATTTTAATCTGAAAATCGAGTGTGATTCAAAAATAATAGTTGACTGGATTCTTTCAAAGAATTGTACAGTGTGGTATCTTTGGGATTTTTGGAAGGAGACAATTAAAGAACTTCAAGGGGTTCAATTCATTCTTCGACATCAATACCAGGAAGCGAATCAGGTTGCGGATTTTTTGGCTCGGCAAGGTGAAGTAAGTTTTTCTTGTAGATATGAGAAGGGGGGGTTTCTCCCCCGCCATGCCAAGGGTATTATCTGGATTGATAAAATTGGCCTCTCAGCATTAGAGTTTAGGTCTCTCTGGTCTCTTGTTTTGTATGTTGCTTTGGATTTAGGTGGGGTTTGCTAGTTTGTAATCAAAGTTTTCCTCCGCTATAAGTGAGGGTTTATGAATAAAAGTGGGAAAGAGTCGCTCGTGAACAGGTGGCTCTGACTCTTCTGGAAAAAAAAAAAAAAAAAAAAAACTACACGATAAAATCACAAAAACATATTCAATGAACAATAATATAATTTTTAATTTTTTTATGCAAAATAGAAGGCATTTATAATTATTACACAATAGTTAGTTTGCAACATGACAAATATCATAAGTCTAAAACTCTAAAGTCTAGATTTTAGTTCAGTCATCTTTCCACAATTTACATCACAACACAATTACAACATATTCACAATAATATTATTTTTAAATTTTTTCATGCAAAAAAATATATTAAACCAAGCATGTAGATCACTCACAGTGGGAAATAGCTCTCGAGTGTTCACGATTCGGAACATTTTCTCTAAAAATTCTAAAATGCCTATACATACACAGATAAAAAAGTTAAATATCAAATAACATGAAAATTATAGATCAAACATCAAATACCAAGTTAAACTGCCGGGAAATTGATTTCAAACAAGAAAGAGACAGTTTCAAGACAATGTGATGACCAATGGAAGGGACTGAATAGAGGAGAGAATAGAGTGAGAGAGCTCGAAGAGATGAGAGAGAGATGGGTGGCATGAAAACAACAAGTCTAGAGATGAATGAGAGATGGAACAGCCGGACCGAACAGATGCTAGCGAAGGGAGAGCGGCATGTGATTGCGGTGTGAGAGAGAGAGAGAGAGAGAGAGAGAGAGAGAGAGAGAGAGAGAGGGATTAACAGAGGGAGAAGATCGATGTGAGAGAGGAGACAGACCCAGAGAGACAAGGTGAGAGAGATGAAGAAGAGGGGAGGGGGGATGGGTAGTATCTTCTGGGCTAAATTAAAACGATGTTATTTGGTACATTAAACGAAACGACATCATTTCTTATTATTTTCTTCCTAAAACTTAGTTATAAAGTGACACCGTTTAACTCAAGTTAAAATAATTATATATTATATCAGTCAGTCCAGCCAGAACTGAACCAACCGACATGGTTTCTAATATTTTGGGCCACCAGTCGATCAGTTCTCTACTGGTTTCGATCGATTCTAGTTAGTTATGGTGGTTTCTATTCACCCCAACTTTTGAGTTTAGGAATGACAACTCTCATGATAGTCGAAAGCATTTCCATCTTCATGTCTTTATCTTCTTCTATTTTTGTATTTTATAGTCAGATTAATGTAGCAATAGCAGATGTGGATATAAATATGGGTACAAAGATAATAGTTAAAAAAATTGTAGAATTCGTCATTTAAAATGATATTTTTTTATATAAACTCTATATTTATTTACTTTGAAGTTGCACACCATATAATTATATAAATAATTTTTCTCATAAAGGACATCACTCGTGCGAAAGTCACGATATTCAATATTCCAAAAGAAAAATCTCATTTAAAGCATCAATAACTCTCTCGTGGAACCTTTCGGTTGAATCGTTAAATCAGGAACTCTCAACTTTCTTTTTAATAGAGATAAAGCTGTCATCTGATGATGCTTTGAGATTTGAAAATAGATTTTCGAAATATTCTCAGTAAAAATAAATACTCCGTTTTAAAAAATAAACAAATATAAAATTTATATAAAAAGATTAATTTTTTAATAATAAATTCTATTTTTTTAATAATAAAACAAAATAAATTATATATATATATATACACTGTATTAGTTTGATTTTGATGGAAATGGAAAGGATAAATGTTTTGGGTCAATAATAAGTTAGTGAGTGATACGAAAGGATTTATTCCCTTTCGACATTTAGTCAAATATCCCTTCATCTTCTAGAAATAATAGTATTCATCGGAATTTGAGGGCTGCTCAGTGCTTGTGGATTCTACTTTACTAAATATCTTCTGTGAAGTGATAGAAACATTTATTTACGTTGGGAATCAACAAAAGATGCATTGTATTTGGTGATTTCATCTTATAATCTGTATGTTAAAAGCAACGCTTTTTAAAATGAGAAACGATTTGTAAAAATTTTAAATAGGTAGGTTATATATAAGTTATTTTAAAAAAAAATTTGACTCTACCAAATTATTATTTATTAGTAAAGCTTACTTTTTTTTTTATAAAGAATTTATATAAAATTTATCTAATTGAAACTTGTACTTAGTATTACTCTTTTTAAATTGGTATGCCTAATCATACTCATTGGGAATCTTGCTTCCATCCCAACCTTACTATGGGTGTAAAACTATGGTCTCTATTACAATGTTGGTACCAACATTTCTATTTTTGGTGTATTCACTTTGAAAATAAAAGTGATTTTCTAAGTGATATTTCTGGTGTATCCATTGGAGTTTGCACAACCTTACCACGAGGGTTAAACACAGAATACGTTCTATTATGAAATTGTTCAATTATGTTTATGCAAAAGAATTTTATATGTTTTATTATTATAAATAAATGTTTTCTAAAGTTTGCTCTAAAAATTTGATAATATGTGTTGTTTTGCATTATATACTGCTCATATTTATATACTAGTATATATTTATTACTAACTGAGTTGTTGATAACTCACCCAATCACCTTCCATATTTTCAAATAAGTTTGATGTTCAGCTGACATTCAAGGATAAAAAGCATGGACAGATTAGTTGATATTAATTAGTAGAAATACATTAAGTGAGTAACTGTAGTCAGCTCAATAAATTAGTGATTAAGGAATTGTATTTTAGTGATATTATGAATTTTTTTTAAAAAAAAATATTTAAGAATATAAAAAGTTTAAATAAAAAAATTTATAAAAAAAAAAATTGCCTTCTTCGATGGGTATTCGTACTACAGCTCTCGGGAGATATAACTGTACCCACTAAATACGTGGATGTACAGTAACTTAGCCAATACTATAATATTCATTTCTCCTTCCTCTCACCAAATATGTAGATACTTTTTGTAATTAACAAATTTGGTTCGATTTATTATTATTACATATAAAATATGAAAAAAATAAATTAATTAGTTAATTTAATTAGAATATAATTATTACTAACATTTAATTGGTAGAAATATAAAATGTGATAAAAATAAATTAAATAAAAAAAATTATTAAATTAATAATATCTTATTATTATACAGAGAATAAATAGATAATCCAATATATGATTTATATTCGAATGGAATAGGCAATTGCAAACTTGTGGTATTAGCTAAAATTTGTATTTACATTTAGCCAATTCAATGAGAATGCTCTGGGGGAGGTATTTTTGAACTAGAGCCTAATCAATAATCAAATTCAATCGCTTGTTGCATAAAAATAGATACTCGTTTAGAACACTAGTGGTGACCTCAACAAACTTTAGCTAAAATTTAACTAAAAAATTCATTTTTATAAATTTTAGATAATCACTTTTCACAACACTAAATAATAAACTCAACAAATCTATCACTATTTTATTAAAATATTGATTTTGATATATATATATATATAGATATTCAGATAATCTTCAAGGACTTTGCTGGTATATAGGCCAGTCATTAAGGCAGAGAGATCATCAAGCATTATTTTCTTTTTATATATACTTCAACAGGCTGCAAACATCTCTAGAGAAAAATTATTGGAATGTTGAAACATGGCCGAATTAACGTTAGATTCCAGTCTCTCCAACCCGTTTGAAAAATAAAATTGAAATTCAAAAGCTTCATACAAGAAAAAATAAATAAATAAAAAATCAGAGTTTTCGAATGATTGGGAACTTGTAATTTGAATTGAGACTATGAATGAGCTGTAAGGAGAAGCATACTTGGTTATTGCGGGCTGAAATAAGGCTTTGGAGTTTCATCGCACAGAGACACAGAGAGAGAGACGTTGAGAAATGCGTAAGATGAAAACTAAAATTACTGTTCATTTATTGAGCTGACTACAGTTTGATTTCGTACAATTTAGTTAAACTTTTAACTAAATTTTAAATTTATTTAGCCCACCACCACTAATGCTCTAAAGATGTTGAAATAATCTCATATGGTCTGTAAATATTAATAAAAAATAATAAATGATAATAATAAAATAATAAATAATTTGTAAATAATAAACCATTTATAAATAGTACAATTACTATAATAATTTTTTTTTTTTTTCTTTTGATCAGTAACAATTACAAAGCACATATATTGTCCATTTTGTCAGAATTGCTTCCATTAAGAAATTATCAAGTTGATCCCTGTTAAATATTCTTGTAGAAAAGAGAAAAGTCATACCGTCGAGCAAGCCAAGTTCCAAAATCATTGTTGCCACTGCCTCTTCCAGGCTGACAACAGATACAGCAAAACATTTTGCTAAGTGTATGGTTATGAGCTACACGGCTTTATCTCGAACAATATGTACCAAATCGATGGTTTGGAACATTAACGTCACCTTCTGCATCTTGCCATCATCAGCATCAGCATCAAATAAATCCAGCAACATTTTAATATGGTTAATTACGAAATAGTTCCATGCTAAAATCCTTTCTTAAGCAGATCCATGACCGCAGCAAAACAATCAGTAACTGGACATCAGCATGGTTAGAAGACATCACATTTAAAAAAAGCCGGCCACGACACAGGCAGCCTAAAATGACTTCAAGCAACAGGTAGCCTTTGAGAGGCCTAGACATCAGAAGTTCCAAAAAGGTTCCACGTTACTGCCTGGTCCAGCAACTTCCTTAGGGGTGGCCATACCAAGTACTTGGCTATTTACAGACCAGGTGTCCAAAATACAGTGATTTTCAATATTCAGAGGACACAGCCTCAACAGAAGAACATAGAGTTGCAGACATTCTCCTGTAATCTGGGCAGCTGTGGCACAGGGACAGCTCCAACAGATGTCAACCCACCATGGCTTGATGACGTCTCAGACATGTCTTCAAATTTTATGAACTGTCCAATTTGGGTGGCAGCCAAGTGCGCATAGCATATGGGAGCAACTGTAGGGAGAAATTTACAAGACCAAAAAAAAGCTCCAAGATTCAATATTTGAGGATATTAAAAGGACCTGGGGCAGTTTTAAGCAATCAAGTAATACCGTGATGCACAAGATTGATAGGCTCAATATACACACATCAAAAATAAAAAAGGTAAGACTTCCAGGCAGAGTATGAAATGATTTTAAAGGATTGCATCAGAAATGTACAGTGATACTTCAAAAAGCAAGCCAACCAACCACAAGTTGCAACATCATATATTTAACTCTGAAATTACCTACAGATATTGCAGTAGTGCTTCTTTGATACCTGCATTAATCACAGATTCAATTGAATATTATTTCAGTAGCTAATCTTAGCTCGAAACTAGTTATTCAAACCATATATGACATCAAATATTTACTTACACATATGATAGGGAATGCACAAGTTCCTGTAGATCATCTGATGAAAAGCCAACCTCATCTAATAGAACATGGTAATGTGTAGGCCTAGTGGTCCCCTGTGCATCATAATATCAAAACAGGTATTAAAAATCACTACAATAATTTTTCGAAATAAAATATTGGCCAAAATCATCGGAAAATGGATAACAAATCATCAATAACAAAATACTCACAATCATTCCAGCATGTGCACATAAATAGAAATCATTGTTTCTTGGATGGCAGATTTTGTTATCAATAATCGTCCCTGCCAAAAGAAAAAGGGAAAGAAACAAAAATGAGAAAGCATAGAAAGCTTGTCCAAACCCCTAGGGCCCTAGGTAAGGGCCCTGATCTTGATGGTATGCTCCTTCCATATCTAGGTTTGAATCCTTGAGTGCAAACAATTTCTAGGGCCAAGTCCCATAAGTGGACAGCCGATGATTTACCTCATCCGTGTCACGGGAACACAGTACACAGGTCTGGCGTTTAACCAGGTAAAAGAAATGTTGTGTTTGCAGTCTCCCGGACCCCGTGTCATAAAAATAAAAATAAAAATAAACCTTCATCCAATGCCATAGTTGTGTAATCTGCAGAATTCATCTGTTTGGCTTACCAGGTGGAACATTATCAGGAGACCCCTGCTGGAAGAATTTTGTATGGTGATTTTTCTGTGCAACAATTACTACAAACTTGGGGGACCACTTCTCATCAAGAAATTTGCAGGCCTAGAAATAAAAACAAACACAAAGCTTACATCATTTCCAAATTAAACAAAGGGATCATGGCCTTTAAACATATAATTGAAGAGCGTTCAAGGGGACTAAAGAACCTCAATTATTTGGTCCAGTTCAATGTTCAAGACTTGGTTGAATTGCGACTCACTTACTCCATCCCTAAATGCAATAAAATGAACTGATTCAAGAACATTTTCAACGAACAGCCAACTTCAAATAACCAACACTGACATATTCATCTTCAATAGATCATAAAAATACTCCCATGTAATAAATATTATGATCTTTCAACATAAGTTAAGTTGGTTTTATTTCAATTTTATAATGACCTGAGCAAAGAAAGGGCAACATAAATACACGTGACGATTCTTTTTTATTTTTTATATGTCAAAGTAATTTTATTAATGTGAACAAAGGAATAGGCATAGCCCAAGTACACAGGATGTACACAAGAGGAAGCACCTAGTTAACATCATGAAATAGATACAAGGAAATCATGGAGATTGATCCCTTTGAAGTCTACAGCTATTGCCCAAAAGGAACACCAACTAAGAAAATGCAATAAAAACACCGTCATATATTTTTGTCAAATATTGCATACAAATGGCACCTTAACATAAAAAGGATTCATATAATAGATGTTAAGTAAGAAGATTTATTTGATCAAGTCTTGTAACGTGTTTTTTCCGCAAAAATTGACCTTTAAATGCTCACAGATCTTTGGAGCCAGTTTTGGTAGGTTGGAAATAAAAAATTTAGTGCCTAGTTCACCAGGGGACACAAAACTATCTTGCAGAGGTTTTATTCACCACAGCACCAAAACTTTTTCTAGATTCTACACCAAAGATTGCAATCTACACAGAAGAGAGTTTAATTGGAGAAAAACAGAATATAAAAGGTTTAACCACCAATCTTGCATTTGTATCAGTATTCTTTTCAGAACTTGTTTGCTTCAATTGGGAATTCCTGGTAATTCTCTGAGACTCTTGTGCTTAAACTAGCAAATAAACAAAAATTTCACTCAGATGAAAGCTGGAGTCAAGGCTATGAATTTAAAAGATCAACCAATTTAAAGCTTCAGTTCATTATTCACTTGACATTTTCCAGATTTTTACTATTATTTCTGAAAAGTAAAATCTTTGCAACTGAAAAAATAATTAGAATCATAATTTCTTTATTGGCACCACATGTCTAAGAAGAAAGTCCAGAGTAATCCCAGGGGTGCAAAGGCCCTCGCAAGGAGTTTCCCGCAAGTGCATCCCGGGTAATTCAAGGAGAAATCCCCCCAGCCTGGTGGCCCATAGGAATTGTTTGCACTCAAGAGGATTGCAAAAAAGACGAGCATAAGAGGATTTTTTTACAACTGAGAGTACTTTCAGCTAACATTTGAGGACAGAAACCATTATAAACAGAATACATTCAAGTACTCTTCCATTGGCAAAACAGACCAAACACATACCTGAATATTATGATCTGATCAGGTTTCCTTTTCCCTGAACTCGTATAGAAGTCTAGCAGAAGCTCCCTGAAATGGTTATAATCACACAAGACGAACCACAGGAAAAAAAATAAGTTAGCCATTTAACCTTTAAAAAGAGGAGTCAGCAGGAAACCTCACATTGATTTAATTATTCTATCTTTTTAATTCTGTTTACCTCTTTTGGGCCTCATAATATTTAAAATTTATTACCTTCCCCTACCCCCACCAACCACCCGCCCCAAGAAAAAGGAAGACAGACAGATAGGAGATAAACATTTAAAACATTATTTTTCAACCAATATCCTAAAGGTCGAAACCCACCTCACTATGCCATCATCTTCAGTTTCCGCCACCTGCTTGAACAGAGAATCTATCATTTCAACCTTTGGGGACTGTGTGCGAACAGAAGCCCTATATTTAGAAATTAATGGCCACTGCCTTGAGCTGACGACCTGAAAGTTTCATTCAAAGAACCCCAACAAATTTCTAATACATCAGAATATTTTTTTTTTTTAATGAAAATGTAACTTGATAACGAGTATACAGTCGGTTATTTAAACAACAACAAAATTGTAAAATAAGAACTACAAAACAGATTAAGCCAATAAATAATTAAAGACAGCATGTTACCGCAGCAATTGACGGCATGTCAGACTGCCCAGGAGAGCCATGTGACACATCCATTCCAAGTATGATGGTGGGAGCCTTGGAAACCACAGGGATGGATGGAGAGTGCTCAACAGCTAGTAACGAATTCAAACCACCCAACTGCAATTAAGATTTTAAAAAATAATAATCAGTTACAATAAAGTGGCACCAAAATTATGTCAACCAACAATTAATTTGGATCTAGAAGCAGATGGGGGTAGAGGGATTGAGGGGGTGAGATAGAAGTTAAATTGCTTTTCTTTTTTTAAAATTGGCACCAAATGTCTGGAACAAAATCCCAACTAATCTCAATGGCACATAGGCCCTCGGCAAGGAGTTTCTTGAAAGTGCACCAAGGGAAAATTCCCCCAGTCCAACAGCCCTATGAAATTGTTTGCAACCTAGACTCAACCTCAGACCTGGAGGGAGTATACAACCAAGACCAAGGCTCTTACACTTGAGCCAAACCCTAGGGGTTTAACACACACAGCAGCTCACCTTTGCATTGATCTTCAAAAGAACATTGGTAAGATATTGATCGTTAACCCTTGTAGGAGCCATGCACTGGGTGACTACTCCAAGCTCAGCAAGATTTTTCCGTTTCCACGGACCTTGGAGACAATAACTTTCATTTAATAGAAAAAATTTTGAGCAATTGAAATTGTCAATAGAAGTATGGATTAAAACACTACCATATAGATCTGAGTTTTTCCTCTCAGGAAGCAAGCAAAGAAGAAACTGTGGAGCACCAGGAAGTTTTGACTGTATATCCTCAAACATCTTCTCAACTCTAACCACCGGGGGAGCCCGTCTATTTTGAGGATTCTCTTGAAAGACATCGAACGGAGGATCTATAAGCTAAAAAACCACAGGAAAAAAAAGTCAATCATTAGATGAGAAATTATAGTATTCACCACAGGACCAAACTTACAATTCCTTTCATTTCTCCACATTTTATCAGATCTCGTACAAGACCCTGTGTATCACAACGCGCAGAGAAGTTCACAACAGCCCATCTTTGTATCTTGGTTGGCTGCGCTAATTTCTACAGAAGCAGATGAAATAGTGAGAATCCCAAGATGAAAAATTCATAATATGTATAAAACTGAATACCTTATTTTTGAATGAAAATACTGTGAGAATCCTTGTAGATAGAAAACATAAAATGTAGAAAACACCGAATACCTTATTGTTGAAGTTCCATCTTCCATTCCTAGGAAAGAAATCCTCCCCATTCCCCACTTTCAACTGTTGAGAAAAAGAGAGCAAATTTGATATTACATGGTAACAATAATGATCAAAACCATTCCAAAGCCCTTCAAAAAATTGAAAATCATCATTACAAGGTTATGGATGCACGAGAGAAGAAAAAAAAGCCAACTTCATTATGAAAACAAACAGATACCCTTGGTGCTGGCAGAACACGACCTTCCACTTGAGAGAAGCTGGTACTAATTGAAATGCCACATGATCGCAGCATAGGTTCAGAATCATAATTGTTGCTTTTCAAAGCCTGCAGCAGAACACAACTAAAAACTTGAAAACAAAAAAATAAACAACAAGAATATCATCATTCCAGCATTCAGCAAAAGACACCTACATCAGACAAAGTCTTCATCCTCTCATTCGGCTTTTGTCTCGATTTTTCCACTAGTGAAGATCTTTGAAGCACCGATAGAGCTTTTGTGTATCGTTGCAAGGACACCAACGAACAAAGCTAAAAAAGAAAATGAAATATACACCACCTTCAATAAGACCCATTCATCACTTTTATAGTATTTATTTACACAACTATAACCCATAAATTCACCTCAAGAGGGAAATAAGTTGGACGTTTTGGCTTCCCAACATTGATACATGGTAGGTCTGCAGAGTAACGCAATTCTATACCACGATGGTTAACAAAATAATCATAAACAGTCACTTCTATTGTATTGTCACCATCTACATCCTTGCCATTTCTCTGCTTCAGGGTAAATCTATGGCAAGAAAGCATAAAAATTATTTGAGAGACTGGTTTTCAAATCAAGAAGTTAGGTTATAATACTGTGTAATACAAGCACAAAAGTAACATGATCAGTCTCAACATAACCAAAGGAAAAGTAAAACTGATCATATGACAAGACATATACGTTTGCTCTTTGCAAGGTTTCTCACTCAAACCGGTTATCTTGTACTCTGTATTGGCCGGACTTGTTTTAATCCTAAGATTCTTGAGCGTTCGTTTCGCCTGTCAATAGAAATAACCAATAGAGCTACAAATGGGTAAAAAAAAAGCAGCAAAATAGAGTAAAGATGTAGAGATGTTAATTTAATTACCTTCGACCAATCAAGTGAAAATGGATCCCTCACGTTCTGGTTGGCAATTAAAAAATCTACCACCGGCCCAGGCTGTATAATCATGGTAGTTGATACATCTGGAAAGAAAGGCAACAAACAATTGGCAAAACGAATGGGTTTCAAGAATGGATAACAATAGAACTGTATTATTCCTAGTAGCTATGTGGAAGATGGTTCCTATCTATTTATGGGTGTGCATACGGATGGAGAGGAATGGAAGGAGTTTTGAGGATCATGAACGGACAATGGACGAGCTTAGAACTTTTTATTAATATCTTCTTCCATTGGTCGATTCTAATAGACCAATGGAAGAAGATTCATTAGCATGAACTTTCATGATTTCCTTGTATATGTAGACAATCATGCATAGGTGTTATGTCCTGTGTACTTGGGCTATGCCTGCCTTTCTTACTCATAATGTTCTTATTTACTAATAAAAAATGATCTTACCAATATTCAGGGATAAGCCACCCTGTGTGGTCCTAAAACTAGAATGAAATCCTCTGCAGCCAAGAACACCACCTCCTACATCTGCAAAATTTCTTGGATCATTGTGAAAGAATGATTGGCGAACAAGGAGGCAGCCCCTACAATAGTCAAAAAATTGATATAATACAGAAGTTAAAATCATACATAGGAGATACCAAAAGAAAGCTGGGAAAATTAATTCACTCACTGTTTAGCAGCATGCTGTCTCAATATAATATCCAGCACTCTAAGGGCTTCTTGTGAGTTCTCAGACTCTTGACCACGTAACGCATTTGCAATGGCCTGCATGGGAATCTTGGCAGCAAAGCTAATTTCTACTTTGAATGTCTTTGACTGATATGGACGTCGCATTCTTTTTCTGTCACTCTCATTTGGACTTCCTCGGTCATCAGGGCTACGGTTTCCGTTGTTTCTAAACAGAATGGAAGGTTTCTACAAATTAGCTACAAACTAAAAACAACAAGCATCTCTCTAAGAACAAAACAATCACAAACCCTGTATGTACACCTGTTTGACTGAATATCCTCAAGTACAACAGTAAACTCAAGTTTGTTGCGGGGCAGTGGACCAACAGTGAACAAACTCTTCTCCCCATCATAAGCAAAGTCCTTTCCCGCTAACTCAGTGTCATAAGTCTCCTGCACCCTATCAATCACCCTTCTTCCAATACCTTTACCGTCTACAGGGCGCCCATCTTCATAACTCAAAGAAACCTGTATGAAAGACAGCAGTTCAAACATATATGACCACAATGAAAAACCCAAACTTCAACAACCCAAAACGAGTGTTGTATGATTATGAAAACATACACTATAGTGGAAGAAATGGCCCTCAACATTAGTAACCATAACTTTGAAGTGATTAGTAAGCAGAGTAATCTTTTGCCCTTTGCTTCCAAGCCCACGCCTAGCTATAGGAACTCGCACAACCTTTTTCTTAACAGGTTCAGGACGGTGTTCAGGTTCAGCACACACTGGAACAACATCCGGTGGGATAACAGGAGGAGGAGGTGGCAGTGCTTCCTGTGCTCCATTTCCATTTGTTGCCCCATTATCGTCTGGCTCGAATGAATCCATAACCTAAGCCAATTTTTTCTATTAAGTAATAATTATTCACCAATAAGTGCAAATAGTACACACGAAGTATACAAAAGATACTTCATTTGTTGAAGGAAAATTTACCAGGAAAACAATCTCCTGCAGAGTAACAAGCAACAGAAGACTCAACCACAGAAAAAGCAGGTACTAAGAAATGGAAGCTCTAACAAACCAACATGCCTACAATTTTGACAGAAGCGACAATGTGAAAACTCATGCAACACCCAGGGCTCTCTTGAAAGTCAAAAACACCGGAACAAAAATGATCTATTACACAGAACCTAAGTGTAGAAGAAAAAATGGAAAAATTTTAAAGAAAAAAACACCAAAAGGCAAGGAAACTTAAAGATGCCCCAATGGCCGGATGTAAATAGTCGGATATGAAAAAGAAATGGCATGCCAAACTAAGCGAACCCAGAATAAAACACATAAACCAGAAAGCAAAACTACTCAGTGAATGATGTTCCCAAGGAGAGCAACACGCTTATATTCTCTTTTAAAAGAAAAACACCTTCAAGAAGAAGTTTCTAAAAACACATTAACATAAACCAAGCATGCAAGCAAGAACCAGATAAATTCACAGAGCATAATACCTAAAAATCAACGAACCGCTGCTGAAAGAGCAAGTCTTGGAGATTCCAGTAACGCTGCAACCAAAAGAGCGAAAACAAGGGCAGATCGAGCTTTAGGACGTTAAATACCCAAATAAACTGTCATGAAGAAAAGAATGCACAAAAAAACTGTCGGAACCAAGTTCAAAAAATCACAAAAATACCTAGAGAACTAAAAAACACAAAAATTACTTTCAAAGAAAAAATTTCGAAAGCGAAAAAATGAAAAGGCGTGAAATGCTCAGTAGTGACGAAAGGCAGGTGATTAACGACAAAAATTGTAACCGAAACGCCTTCACAATGACTCAAAAATTAAATAACACAAAAAAAAAAGTAGTTTACTTTAAACCAAAGGAGATACCAAAAGCAGAAACAGAGAAAACAGTCACAGATCGAGCTCACCCACATGCAATACCCAAACATAGCTTAATTAGAAGCAGCATTACAGATATAGAACCTGACTAGAAAAACCATAAAACAAAACGATTCTTGGGAAACAACAGAAAACAGTTTCAGAAACACAAAATGAAATGAAGCAGAAGTGAACAAGTGGAGCAGTGAAGAGAGAACCCCAGACTCAAAGAGAGAGAGAGAACCTGATAGTTGAAGAAAACAGCGAAAGAGAAAGAGGGCCTAAAGAAAAGAGAGGAGTTCAAATTCACTCACTGTGTCAACGCTGAACCCTTTTGTAATTTGCCCCCTCCCACTCCGATAAATCCAAAGTGACTGGAATTCCCAGTTTGGGGGATTATATATGAGGATGTCAAGGAAACCAACGGCTCAGATCCTTTAGCCCCGTATTAATTACACAAAATTAAAAATTTTATCTCCTTTTATCTTAATTCATTATTATAAATTTTTTTTCAGACGGAAGATTTAGGGTTCGGCATCGACAGTGGATGATGGGTCCGTCACTCCGTACTCTTCTCTGTGGTTTTTTTTAATGACTCGGTGACTCGGTCTGCGAACCGCACGCCCTCCCCCCAATGGGTAATGTCAGTCCTGTGACGACGCGTGTCTTCCACAACCCCATTTCTCGTTTCTTGCTCAATGTATTGGCCCTATTGGGTCTGTCGTAATCTCTAAATGACGGTCGTGTCCTTGTGGGACCATGTAGGTAGGTGAGCTCCAAATTCAAAATTCATTCTTTATTATCTAAATTTTAAAATAATAATAATATTAAAAAATTTATAAAATTATCTTTTCTCAATTTTAAAAGAGATTCTTTCTAAATTTAATTAGGAAAATTCTTGCAAATACTCCGAGTTTGGGGAGCATTGCCGACAATTTTTGCAATTTTTAAGCATGGTTTACTGAAACAGTTTAGTTCTTTCCATTAAGAAAATCATTGTACTGAAAACTCTGCGTTCGTTATATAAATGTTGTTAATGTTAGAAATTCCATATGGTGGGTTTTTGGAATTTATTTTTAGAAATGGAGGAAGGGTACGGATGAGATCAAGCCCTACTGAGCGGCAGGAAAAAGATGACGATGTGGCAGGGGAAGTGCAACAGTTTGGAGAAGATGCTGAATTCACAAAAAATCCCTTGAGAGAAGTTGAGAATCAGGATGATTACCATATAGAGCAAATATCTAGTCAACTTCTTGTTAAGGAAACAGGAAAAAATATTATGGCACAATTCCAGGTAAGGTCGAGTACCAATAGTTTCTATCTTCAATTCTGACTCTGATTCTTCTAACGTTCGATCTAATTTCGATTTGTCAGAATGGAGTCAGATTTAAGGTTTTTTATTGAACTTTTTTTTAGCCCATTTGAAATTTCAATTTGGTAATTTGGAGCCTCACTAATTAGATTTGGGCTTCCATATTTCAATTTTTTAAAAGATTTTTTCAAATTTCAATTTTATTAAAACTTAACCAAAATTATAAAAATAAATCATTTATACAAATTAAAAATACATAACTAAAGTTGCAAAAATAAATCATTTATATGAATTAAAAATACATAATCAAAATAAGGCCGAATAGGAATAGCTTGGCTAAATGACGTTTTGACGATGGATCATGGAGGCAATGAAAGAAAAATATGTTTTGATGACTTGTTGATGACGGTCCGTGTTTTTTGGAGTTTTTTGAAAAACAACTTTGCTTTAGAAGATTTTTATGAAATTAAAAATCCTTTTAGGACTATTGTGGTTTAGTATCATGTTATTTTACCACCCAACCTATGTAGTTAAAGAATTTTCTGTTGCGATATACTGCATACTACTAAATCAATAGGTCTATTGCATCTTATCTGTCATATACAAGAGGTATGTAGTCTTGTATTATATATCTCGACTCTTTAGTCATCGTCCAATCCTAATTGGGGGTTGGGGCCATCACAGATGTATTGAATGATTAACCTGAACATATAGGGCTGCTTTAGTAATTTATAATCACTAAAATGTGACTATTTTTGTGGGGATGTATTGTATGATTAACGTGAACATGTGGGACTATTTTAGTGACCTCATGTGGGGCTGCTTTACAATCACTAAAATAATTCAAATTTCTGGTTTTACTCATCCTCTGTTTTCGCTTTTTATCTGAGCATATTTGACCTCTTCTAAATACAGATAAATAAGGTTATCTTATGGCCAAATAATGTTTTTAATCCTTGAAATGAAACAGAGTTCTTGAAAGAAAAAATTTGATCATCTTATAAAAGTAAATGTACAAACTTCCATTTATATAGGATGTCATATTGTCAATTATATTGCTTTAGGACTCATTGTTGCAGTAGCTTATTGATGGCCTTATAAATTATATTGCTTTGGGACTTATTTTGCTTGAAAATGTTGATTCGGGTGCGAGGCCATAAAAAATTTGGTGGCATTATATCTAGATGGAGGTTTTAATTTCTTGACCACCCAAAATGGTACCCATGTTTATGATTTTCCTGTACTGATATATCATGTAGGTCCAAAAATATTTTCCTCACTAAAATCTTTTCATATATATTTTTTTTTTCAGGCACAACTTGAAAGTTAGAGTGGCACTTGGACCATTTAATTTATTTTAGTTCATTTGTTGGGCATTGACATTTGTTATTGTTGGGAACATTTAATTTAATTTATGTTAGGTTTCTTTTTTTGTTTGAATGAGAACTTAGAAAACTTTTATTATAATAGTTGGAAAGAAATATTATTATGATTGATGTAAATGATGGGTATGAATGTTTATTGTAATGATATTAGTTGGATGTGGATGATAAGAGTACATGTAACAATAGGACTTTTTTTTGTTTTTTAAATTTTTTGAAGCATGCTAGTATGTTAATTGTTTTTTATTTAATTGTATTTTTTGTTATGTTTTAGTAAAATTGAAGCAAAAGCGAATTATTAAGTATAGATTGTAATTAAAAAAAAAAAATTTAAAAGCTCACACAAAAATTCTTTTTTAAAAAGCGGGTCAAATATGAAGTTAAAAGAAGTTAAAAAAAAGAAAAAAAAAATGGTTCAAGATCCAACCCTGCTCAAACAAGTCTGAGTTGGAATCGGATCGGAAGATATACAATTCAAAATTAGAGTCATAGAAGTCAGATTTAACCTTCCACAAAGTCAGAGCAGGAGTCAGAAGATGGACATACCAACTCTGACTTAGTCAATACTTCAATATAAAAAAGAGGTGATAAGAATCTAGATTCTCATGAGCATTTGAATTTCTTTTACTTATAACTCGTCTCTAAGGATAGATTTTGTTAATTTGGCTATAAAGATCATTCACAACTAAGCGTCCCAAAAATATTTTAGAATTCACCTCCCAACGAAGTAATATTTTAGAATTCCCAAGAATCTTAAAAGATCCCCCACAAGCGTCCCATAAATGTTTTCATATTTAAATTGGATATTAAATGACATAAATCTTAACTTCTCATATTAGGATACTAAGTCCGCCAATTTAAAAACTGTTGGAAAGAGGCATGCTACATAGTAGCCTCACGCTCAACACACTAAATCTTTTTAGTATAAAATAAAAGAAGATAAAAATGTAAAATAGTGTAAAAAAATGTAGACTGCTATTTAGAATTTCACTTTAAGTAATAGAGTTTTTACAAGTAGAAAGCCATGTACTATTAACAAATTATTTACCTTAGATTCCATTACCGATTATCGGTTGATGGTCTAACCATGTACATGATCTAAATTAAGATAGAAATATATACCATGATATTTTAATATCATCTATAATATTAATAGCAACAATGATTATAATAATAGCTTGCAAGAGAGCAAATGTCGATTTTGTCAATCTCTTTGATCGAAAATGTTGACATGACCGTTTGACCGCAACGTTAGCACTAATCAGAAAATGAAAAGTCTCTGGTGAAAACGAAAAGTCAGTGGTGAACTGTGAGAAAATTGAAAAAAGTTATTAAAAAACTCAGTCAGAATATTTTAAAAATATTAAATAAATTATAAAAACAATAAATTATAAAATAAACATATTTAATAAAAAAGAAAATACATGATGGATTTGGATTCCATTCCTTCGATTTTTTTAAAATTTTTTTCCACTTAATAATTAAAAAAATGATTATTAATTTTTATAATTTTTAAAAACATTTTAAAATGATAAAAAGATATGATTAAAAAAATTTTAAAAATAAAAAACACTAATTTTAACCTAACGGTAACTTGCAGCAGTCAGTTGCAAGCGGCAGAGTAGTAACCGCTCTTAAAAAAAAATCTTGATTTAGATTTCTTTTCAGTGTTTAAGATTTTATATTTTATTTATAAATTTTTTTATTTTTTAAAAATTTCTCTGATTTTATTTCTTATCTGTTTTATTACATTTCTTTATCTTTTTGCTAGTGTTTTAAAAATATTTTTAACAGTTTTCTCACTGCGTACACATGTTTTTTTGTTTTGTCTTTATCAACACATGACAATTAAATCAGCATTTTCGATCAGGAAATCGGTGGAGATGCCGATTCGAAGCTGGACCATAACCACATGTACTGATTTTAAAGACTGTATCATAAATCCCATAACCTACGGCCAAACTGAAGGAACTTTCATGTTAGTCCAATTGAAGACGATAAAGTAGAGAGGGAAAGCAACAAATAGTTAAAAGTCCTTATCAACTCAGAAAATTTTGGAAAGAACCCTACAAAGCAGTAGGTACCCTGTCCGGATACCGGGGAGCGGGGACGGACATTCCATCCCCTACATGTATAAATGGGTCACGCGTCGAATAACGGTTATGTTTCTGGATCATTTTAGGTCTCGAATTTAAATAAAAAAATAACAACAAATAATTTACAATAATAAAAATTATTGATTATATATTATTAAGTTGTAATTATTAACTAATAATCATAATTAAGCTATTAGTATATTACAATGATAATTAAGAGAAAGCTATTACAATATTACAAATTCATCTAAAAATATTATACAAATTATACTATTTTAGCAACATTACAATTAACTAAATTAATAAAAGAATAACATTTCATTTTTTAATAGAATTTGGGGTGGCCATGGTGGTAGAAAAGTGAGTTGTGCTGACTGTTGTGAGAGTGTGAGAATCAAGAATATAAAACCTGAAATATTAATAATTTAAAAGGAAAAAAAATTAAAATTATAAACATGAAACAAAAATAAAAACAAAAACATATATTAGAAATATAAAAATCATGGACATTAAAAGTACTAACCAAGATGAGAGTAGATCATATCATCATTGGGTCCTAAGAAAGTTAGGATTAGATTGGGCCTTAAGAAAGTTAGGATTAGTGTTTCTAGGTGAAGTGCATTTCTATTTCTAGTTTAATTGCTTATGTACTAGATTAAGAATGATACTAAGGTTATATGTATGCATGTAGGTTGTCATCAGACACGCATATGAATGGACTGCATGAAATGAGTCTGGCATGGAGTCTAGGTAAATATTATGTTCATACCCTTCTAGGATTTTCTGAAGATATGAAAATGAAAATGAAATGTTTTTCTTTTACAAAATGACACAGATGATGTTTTACGAAAGAATGCTAAGTATAATGTTTAAAGGTTTATATATGTAATGGCCTTTCTTGTAGCCCCTTTTTAAGCACCCCAAGTATGTAATTGTATGCATGTTATGGATGACTATAACTTTTTATGCACCCCAAATATGTAATTGTATGCATGTGATGGATGACCATAAGTAGTATCTATTATCTTTATTTTCACGAAAAGAAATGTCAAAACTTATGTCTTATGCTATAAACGAAGCGAAAAAGGTGCTTCAAAATATCCCTATAAACTGATGTTTTAAGTGTTGCCTTGAAAGATAATGTTTAATGATGCTTTATGGATGCTATGTGTTGAACTCAATATTTCAAACTTTGTATAATTATATATCTATACATGAATTTTGATGATAACAAATGAATTCAAAGAATAAAGAAGTCTCAAGCTCAAGTTGTCTACACAATGGAGTTAAGCACATCAAGGAAACAAGCATGAGCAAGAAGAGAACAAGTTCACATTAAAGTTATAGAGTAATGTTGTAAATCTCTTAAAAGTTCAAAATTAGGATTAAGGCTCAAAATTAATATTTTATCATAAGGTATTAAAATACATTTTCCACATGTACATGAATATTTTAAAAATTAAATTTAAAAATTTTGAAAGATGATTAATTGTCATCTTTTACATGTGCATGTCTTGATTAAAGGGTTAAATTTTAAAAATATTAAAGATAATTGATTGTCATCTTTCACATGTGCATGTTTTATTTAAATATTTTCAAAAGTGATTGATACTTTTTTTGACTTATGCAAAAGGTAGATGATTTTGTTTGAAATATTTAAAAATTAAAGTGTGTTCCTTTTGTCATATGCAAAAAGTAAAAGATTAGGTTTGAATTTTTTGAAAAGTAAAGTGTGCTCCTTTTGTCATATGCCAAAAGTAAAAGATTAGGTTTGAAATTTTTAAAAAATAAATGATGCTGTCTTTGACAATTGAAAAAGAAGAACATTTTATTTGAATTTTTTGAAAAAGTGAATGATGTTGTCTTTGACATGTGAATCTTTTTAAATTTGAATATGAAGTCTCATATGCCTATAAATAGATCATTGAGAGCTTCACATTCATAACACCAAGAGCATACAACATTCATTCAAAGCTTTCATTCTCTATTCTCTAAACATTGAGTCTTAATCCTTATTCATTTTGAGAGATATAGTTTGCACTGTATTGTTCTTATTTCACTCATTGAGGAGTATTTTCTGATAACCTACCCACTATCAGCTCTTGTATCAGTAAAAGGGTGTGTATAACCCTTATACGTGTAGAAAATGTTCTACACAGATCCTTTGTAGCGGTGTTGTTCAAATGTATAATAGGTTTCTATCTCCACTTGAAGGAGGTTGAATAGTGAATTTGGAGATTCTCAAGGGGTAGCTTGAGGCAAGGACATAGGCAGTGGGGCAAAACCTCGTTAACATACTCAGTTTGCTTCTCTCTTACCCTTACTCTTTATATTTATTACTGTTTCGTATTTTGTTTATATTTTATATTGTATATTTGATTTATAATTGTTATTTTTTTTAAATACAACTCAATTCACACCCCTCTTGTGTTAGTCATATGGGCAACACTACGGACTGATGTTTGAAACTATGCTTATGTTTATAATTTCAAAAACTACTTTTAAGTGTTGAGATTTAAGCTTATGTTTTTTAAATGATGTTTATGAAATGAATGGATTGATGAATGAATGAAAAGAAAATGACTAAAAGGGCTGAATGAATGAAAGGAAATGAAATGACTATTTTAATATATGAAAATATGTAACGGCCATGACTGAATGAATGGATATCAAAGGACTGGTCAGATTGCAATGTCGGGTAAGTAGTACTGATAGTGCACCTAATGCTGCCCCTTGACTGAAAAGGGATTCACAACTCGTGGCCATGGATGGAGTCCAGGTCCAAAAGAAGACCGCTAATCCTAGCACATGGGGCATAATAGTATATAATGGCCAATGGAAAGTGATGTTAGTATATGCAGATCATATGAATTAATGTTTACGAGTTATCAAATCATTTTAGTTTTTATGTGTGCTCTCCCAGGGACAAGATGAGTAGAAAGTGTCAGGATGGATATGACCCAAGGGGAAGAACACAGAAGTCTAGGCACAATATTTTATATGAAAGACTTTTAATTATAAATTTTAATATTTTCTGCTGTAACTCTCTTTAAATTAATAAGCACGTTTTATGTTATAAATATTGAGTCTTTCATATCTTGGGAAGGAAAGGGAAAGGTTTTAAAATGAATATTAATTCTCGTCTATTTCTTAAAATTATTTTCTAAAAGTCCCACCATAAGAACGGGCGTTACAAATTGATGGTTCTTGAGTGTTTCTAATGCTAGTCTTGAGTGACCCTTATGATTTTTGGCACATCTAGAATGTAGTAGGATGTCATCTATGAAGACTACTACAAACCAGTCCAAAAATGGCCAAAACACCATTCATGATATCCGTAAAAGCTTTGACATTATCTAATTCGAATGACATTACTGTAAACTCATAATGAGCACCATACATAGTCTGAAAGGCTGTCTTTGGTATGTTTTCTTCCTTAATCATCAATTGATGATAATCCGACCTAAGATCAGTTTTAGAAAACACTGTAACACCTTGTATTTGGTCAAACAAATCGTCTATCCTTGGTGAGGTATTTATTTTTTATGATCACCTTATTCAGTTCTTGATAGTCGATACACATCCTTAAGGTCTTATCTCTTTTTTTCACAAATATTAGTATTGCTTCCCAAGGTGATATGCTGGGCCTAATAAATCCTTTTGTCAACAATTTTTATAGTTGATTCTTCAACTCGTTTAACTCTGTTAGGGCTATCATGTAAGGTGTCTTATGTATTGGAACTAATCCCGATTCTGTCTCAATTGAAATTCAATTTTTCTAGAAGGGGATAACCCTAGAAGTTCTCTAAAGACCTTAAAAAATTCCTCTACCACTGGTATATTCTCAATTTCCTTAGGCTCCATCTCCTTAAGCACTAAAGCGTGCTAAGTAGGCCACAACTCCATTTTCCAACTCCCTTTTGGTCGGCAATGAAGTAATTACTTTCGGCATCGACCTTAACTTACTTTCTCGAAAGATTCTATCTTCCATTTTTGGTACATGGAAAAGTTACTGTCCTTGATCAGCAATCTATACTCACAAAGTGCCTAAACAATAACCTATCACTAAAATAACATTGAATCCCAACATGTTGAATATTATCATATTTGCCTCCAAAGGGATCCTATCTCTCTCCAAAGGACACTCCCTAACTATCTTAGGCCTGATTTGGTTTCACAAACTTTGAAAACCATCACATCCCATCTCATCTTAACATCCAAATATCAATTTTAAATTTTAAAATTTTTTAAAATTTTCATCTAATAATTGTCTAATTATTATAACTTTTCCAGACTTTCAAACCAAACACAAACAACAATTAAACTTTTTTAAATTTCAAGATAAAAATTATATTAAAAAAATATATTCTAACCCTCTTTTCACTTTATATTTTTTTATTTAACTTTTTTATCTCTTATTTCCCAAAAACCTAAAAAAATTTTAACTTGAACTATTTCACTACTATTTATAAATTATCTCACTACTATTCACATATTTTTCTAATTTTATCTAATCTCATCTGTGTAACCAAGTGAGGCCTTAGTGAAAAATACTATTCCTCTGTTGGGTAGTGTGATTGAGACTTCTTGACGCATTGGTTTTGCTTGAAGACCAATTGTCCTAGCAGAAGTAGTAGACAAAAAGGATTGGGAATCTCTCAAGTCAAATAGTGTACTTGTGTAGAAATGCGATATCCTAATTTGCCATGTATTATCAACTTCAGCTTACTACTTATATTAAATGCCTACGAGCATAGATAGTTAATCAAAAGCTATGGTTTTGTACCTATGATGACTCTTGCCTCCTAGGTCTCTAGGGCATTCTCGTCGACTTCTCTTCGAGTGAGGGTTTGCACTCTAGCTTGTACAACTTGTTTATGATCTCAACGTCCTCCGCCCTGACTTACCCGTTAGGGCCGCCCAAGGACAATTCTTGGCATAATGTCTAGCCTGTCTATAGTGAAAATAAGAAATTAGGTTTTGTTTGCAGTCTCCTTCATGAGCTCTATTGAAACTACACAAACTGGCATCCTTCCTCCCATGCGTATATCGAGAGTAATCGAGAGTAGTTGGTGGTCATCTACCGCTTCTTGACACAAACTTTTGAAGAACACCTGGCTGTTTCCCTCACCAGAAAACGTTCTCCTCTTTAGACCCATGGGTAAAGTCAACGAATTGTGTTGTTTACGCTTGGCAATGGAGGCTACGCACACTAATTTATGGAGTTCCTTAATCTCCAGACTACTTGGGTCCTGATCTAGGTATGCAATCTGTCCTAAAATTGCTCCGTCCTCATATTCTCTGTATAGATAAGATGAGGGGAAAATGCTCCTAACTTCATAAATTTAGCCGTATATTGCTTTACTGTCATACTACCATGAACTAAGTTAGTGAAATGTTTCGACTTTTGCTGCCTTACTATTGTTGGAAAGTATCGATCGTCAAATTCTCTCTTATATCTCTCCCACAAAATCCTTTCCACAACTCACAACTTCATGGTGAGTAACTGCCTCCTAGTAGTATCCCACCATAGTGCCTCCTCTTCTTATAGCAAATAGCTTGCATATAATATCTCCTTCTGGCTCTTGGTGCATCTACTCACCCCAAAAGTTCTTTTGATGTCTGTTATCCACCTCTCCACCTTCATCAAACCCTTGTTACAAAAGAGTCCTGGGTAGCGAAAAGCCAAGAATCGCTCATACGTGTATTCTCTTTGTTTCTCCTGGGGATCAGATGACATGAATATAGATCACGTTGATGCTCCAACACATACAAAATACGATTTAATTTTTGTATAAACCCAATATTGGACAGATTGTTCTAAATCTTGAAGGTCATGCCTTGGTTTGTGATTTCTACATTTGATGGAATAAATGTCATGGAGGATGTGATTAAAATGAGTTGGTTTGATTAGTAATTTAACTGAAGTTGGAAGGATTGAGAATTTGCCTTAAGTTAGTTGATGTCTAAATGAAGAGAAAGTTAAGGAAATGCTTTATTTTCTTCTTAGGATTATGGTAAGGAACATATTAAACTTTATAAGGATGGCTAAATGTGAATTTGTCATTGATAAGTTATTTTTATTTTCATGAAATGGGATTTATTGAAGTACAAGACATTTAACTTGGAGATAAGTAGTTATGACCATGCTTCTTACAATATGGTTTTTTATTAAAATACTCTATTTTTCTACAAATGCTTCTTTGTGATAAAGTAGTAAATGTATATAATGTAGAAGCCATTCTTGATAGACAATGTTGAGTATCCTATTAATTATAAATGTGTGAGTAAATATGAGGTAAAGCATTCACATTCAAGTTTGAGATGATAGAATTTATCATGTACATATTTTCTTAAAAATTAGTGATTTTTATAATGTAAAGTTTTGCATGAGGTATATTTTTTATCAAATAAAATGCATATTTCATTGAATAAGATAGATAATGAAAATTTTATGGAAAATGAAAGGAAATGAAAGTTTTATACATGAAAATACATAATGGCCAATGACTAAATGATGATGTTACCAAAGAGATGGGTAGGTTGCAATGCAAGATCAGTTTTATTGGTAGTGCATCCAGTGACACCATCTTAACTGATGGATCCCCAACCCACAGCCATAGTTGGAATTGGATCCAAAAAATCACTAACCCTAACACAATAGGTGTAATAGTGTATACCGACCAATAGAAAATGAAAATTGATTTAGTGATGTTTGATTGACGTGCTTTAGACTTGTATGACCTTTTAAAAGAAATGGAATAATTGATGTATGATATTTTAACTGTATAGTGTAACTGCTCACTAAGTATTATACTCACTTTTGTGTTTCATGTTTTAAATATCCAACTAAGTCAACTAATAGATTCTAATGAGTTGGGTTTGAGTCCAAACAAGCATCACTCATTGAAAAACTAAGTGGTAAATTGTCAACTTTCCTTAGTTACGTTCTTTGAATTGCTCTGCTAGGATTTGTAGGTTTTCCTATGGCCTTGTATGTGCAGCACCATTATGGCCACTGTGGAGGGCCCTCCTACCCCCTTAAGGATGGTTGGTAGGCAGCGCTCTTTCGCTGATATGGTGGCGTAGACCCTACAACCTTTGCCAGAAGTGGAGATTCATGTGCATTCACCAAAGTCCATCAAAAGAGAGGTTTATGTTTATTTTTCGGCTGAGGAGATTGATCGATTAACAGCTCTTTTTAAATTTTCCGTAGTCTTGAAATTACTACATCAACGTCCATCGCTAGATGCAATAAGATCATTTATACGTTGTTGTTGGGGCATTGGATTTCAACCTATTGTTTCATCCATGCACATGCCTAGGCACATTTTTACTCGGTTAACAAATGAAGAGATTTTCTCAAAGCTTTGTCCATGGAGGTGTGCGATATCGATGGGATCCCTTATAGGGCCTTCCATTGGCATCCAGATTTTCATGAAGACAAAGAGCCATCTATTGTCCCTATGTGAGTTGTTATTCCAGGGCTTCCGCCTAACTATTATCATGAAGCTTTTTTGAGGAATATTACGGCACTGTTTGGAAGGTTTCTATGTAGGGATAATGCAACTCGGTGTGCAACTCGTACAAATGAAGCCCGTATTTGTGTGGAAATAGATGCGTCAAAAGAACCAATGCATGAGATTTGGATTGGAATTCCAAGAAGACCATTGAGTAAATTCCAAAAGATGTAAAAAATGTCACATACAGGGATATAACTAACTAGGGATGATGGGATTATGCGGGAAGGGGTTTTAGTGCCGTCCCTGCAGGATAGGTTGCTGCATGTGGATGGATTGAAGCTTATGGATGAAACAGTATTTCAGCAAGAGGATATATTGCCACCTGATAAAGAAGTTGCATTGTAGCTTGCTGGCAAGTCGAACCACACTAAAGGAGACCAGTCGCTTGAAGCTGCTCTGCCACCTGCTGTGTTGTGACCATAGCATGAAGATGAATCACCTATTGTGCTACAAAATTTGAATGGGTCGTGCCACATGTTGTGCTATTTGATGAGCCTAGTTTAAATTTGTTGCAGGTTGGTGTTAATGGATCTTCAATTGATGCCAAGATCATTTCCTGATGGTGCTAGATGTGCATCGCCCACTTTGACAACTGCCCAACCCGTGCATAAAGTTAATGGGCTTGTGGAGTTAGTTAGAAATATGAGTGATTTGAGTGGGATGATTTCGAGTGGCCCAATGGTGCAGTTTGGTAATGTGGGCCACTTGATAAAGGTTTTGCAGTTGAAGCCGTTGGGGTTGAAGGCATTGCTTACAAGTAGTACCGGATTATCTTGGAAGAATCTCAATCTGAAAATGAAGAAGAAAAAGACAAGTTGTGTATTGATTTGAAGAAAGATTATAGTAAAGATTCGGAAGTTCCAAAAAATAATCCTAGTATATTCCCGAATTGGAGCTCTACTACGGTAGTGACCCACCCATCCAAACTTAATTTATGATAAATCCTATTACTTTTTAAAATATTAAGGGAGTGGCAACTTCTCTAATGAGGATGAGAAAAATCATTAATAAATTCAAGCCTAATATTTTAGTGTTGCTGAGCCTTTTTTGAAGGAGGATAGAATTTCGGGTTTTGAAGCAAGTTTCATTGTGAATTTTTTACTACTAATGAAGCAAATGCTGGTAAAATTGGGTTGCTATGGAACTTGGCTACTTCTGTACAAAGAATGGCTAGCTCTAGCCAATTTTTGACTATCAAAGTGGCTGAGAATGGGCATGGTTTTATCTTTACCATTGTATATGCCAAGTGTAGCTAGATTGAGAGGAAATCTCTTTGAAAATCTCTCTGGGAGGATTTGAAGGCTAGTGGTATTGGTCACCTCCCTTAGATTCTCTGTTGTGATTTCAATATTATTTAAGATGATTCAGAGAGAAGAGGAGGACATCTTCGCCAATTCTCAGCGATGGTGGATTTCAATTTGTGTCTTCAGAATTGTGGATTGCTGGACATGTGTTACAAAAGCCCAAGCATGACTTGGTGTAATGGTCAAGGAGGGTTGGTGAGAAGCTGGGCAAGGTTAGACAGATATTTTCTTGATTCTAACTTTCTTAATTGTTTCTCGAATGTTTTTATCAGATTTTGGCTCACACCACGTTGGACCATTCCCCTTTGGTGATTCAAATGGGAAAGACCCTTTTAGGTATGGACCTAACCCTTTTCGTTTTCAATTTATGTGGACTAACTATAATGATTTTCTTAGTTTTGTGGAAGGAGTGTGGAAGTAGGAGGGGTTTGGTGTGGGTCTTAATAAATTATTTTTTAAATTAAAGAGGGTTTAGGTGGCTTTAAAGGAGTGGAATCAACGTATTTTTTGTAAAACCACTATTATCCATGATTTGGAGCAACGTATTGAAAGACTAGAATCTAGTCTCCAAAATTATTTTAATACTGAGGATAACAATGATCTTATGGTGGCTAAGTCGGAATTATTGACCTAGATGGGTTAGGAGGAAATGCGTTTGTCTCATATGGCTAAGAAGAATAGGTTGAGAGACGATGATCAAAATTCTAAAATTTTCCATTCTATCTTGAATGCAAAGAGTCATAAAAGGTTAATGATATGTGTTTGATGGATGATACTTCTTTAAATACTCCTACTGATATTCACCAGGCTGCAGTTGAGCATTTTTAGGATTTCTTGGGTCACCAGAGTGACCATGATTTGCCTAATTTAAGTCACCTTATTTCTCCCGTGATTTCTTATGAGGAGAATTTACTAATCTGTAAAGAACCTTCTCTTAAGGATGGTTTTGGTATCCCCATTTAGTATCCCCATTGATAGCAGTCTTGGCCCCGATGGTTTGAGTTCTGATTTCTTTAGAGTTTGTTAGGATTTTGTGAAGGACCTCTTGGAAGCCACTTCTGAGTTTTTCCATACTAATTTCCTTTCCAGATTCTTCACTGCCTCTTATATCGTTTTGAATTCCTAAGGTGGACAATCCTACTAGTTTTGATAAATTCAGGCTTGTTAGTTTAAACTCTTTTTTTATAAGATTTGTGCTAAGATCATTGTGGCCTGTCTGATGAGCCTACTTTCTAAGATGATATCTCAGGAACCAGGGGCTTTTATTCCAAGTAGTTAGCATTTTTGAGAATATCAGTTTAACTCAGGAGATGAGCTATTTTATTTTATAAGAACTCTATTGGGGGAAATGTGTTGATTAAGCTTGATATGTCTAAGGCTTACGATAGAGTAGATTTGAGATTCCTTTTACATGCTTTGATTCTGATCGAGTCTGTGCTTTAATTAAGTCGTGTATCTCTATGCCTTGGTATTCTATTATGATGAATAGCACTCCTTTAGTGTTTTTTTTAAAGGTGAACGTGGTTTGAGGCCAGGGAACCCTTTATCACCTTATTTGTTTATTGTTGTGCAATAGGTTCTCTCTCATCTTCTTAAGAATTCTTTTTGATAATGGTAATATTGGACAATTTACTCAAGCTAGAGCTACCCCACTTTTTTCTCATCTTATGTATGCTAATGATATAGTGATTTTTGCGAATGGTGAGAAGAGGTCGATGAAAGGATTGATCCAGATGTTGAAGTTTTATGAAAATTGGTCGGGTCAAGTCCTTAGCAAAGAGAAAAGTGCTATCTTCTTCTCTAACACATTGCTATCTCTAGAAAGAGATCTATTCTTCATATGACTGAATTTTCTGATTTTCTGAGGGCTCTCTTCCTTTCAAGTATTTGGGTGTGCCTATTGTGGTTGATAGATTGAAGGCTTCTAACTTTGGTGAATTGTTAGGAAAAGTTAAAAACAAAATTGCGGGTTGGAAAATGAAATTGCTTTCTACAAGTGGGAGAACTATTATTTTGTGTCATGTTCTATCAAGTATGGCCACTCACCTCCTTGATGTTTTACATGTTCCTAAGGTTGTGATCATGAAGTTGAATTGACTTCTAAGTTCTTTCTTTTGAGGTGAATCCGAAGGGAAAGGCAAAAGAAAATTGGTGGCTTGGAATAAGATTTGTCGTCCTACTGAAGAAGGTGATTTGGGTATTAGGGATTTTGGAGATATTTAGTGGGCCTTACACATGAAACTTGCCTGGCATATGATATTGGGTCATTCATTGTGGGCGGATTTTTTTAGAGACAAGTATGTTAGGGGTAATCATTTATACATTTTGGCGCCGAAGAAGGGTACTCGCTTTTGGAGGTCTATTGTTAAGAGTATTCCTGATGTTCTTAATAACTCTAAGTGGCGTGTGAGAGAGGGTAATCTCTCTTTTCGGTATGATAATTGGGAGGAGTGTGGTCCTCTTAATGCCCAATTTTCAGTTATTGAGCAACCATTTATTAAAATTAAAGAGCTCTACATTGATAATGGTTGGGATGTTCCTCTCTTGGAAAGACTTGTGAGTCAACAAAAAGCTACAGAATTACTTCAGTTCTTGGCTAGGCGTAAAGAGGGACAAGATGTTTTAGTTTGGAGGAAGGAAAATGATCGTATTTTTAGCACTAGAAGTGCTTGGGATTGTATTAGGGTTCGAGCGCCCCCTTTACCTTGGGCCAATTGGATTTGGCACAATAACCTTCCTAAGAAAATTTCCATTATGATGTGAGAGGCTTCTAATAATTGCTTGAATGTGGATGAAAAGATTAAAATAGTTGGGATCCCTATGGTGTCAAAATGTAATTATTGTTTTTTGGGTCAGATTGAGGACCTTAATCACGTTCTTTGTATTGGTGATTTAGCTAGACGAATTTGGCATATAGCTTTTGTTCAGTTAGGTGTGCATATGGCTAAGTTCCAAACTTGGAAGGAGCAAATTAATTTTTGGTTTTGCTGTGTTGGTAAATCGTCTTAGGTTAGGACTATTTTTGGTCTCCTTCCCTACATTGTCTCTTGGAAATTGTGGGAAAGGTGCTGCAAAACCAGGTATGAAGGTAAGATTGATACGATTGAGTTTGTTTGGCATGTTATTAAATTTTGGATTTGTAGTATTATGCAATTAAATATGAAAGATTTGAGGCTTTCTAGCTAGGACATTACCACTCTTAAGAGACTGGATATCTTGATTTCGAATCCTAAAGCGAAGAAGGTTTCTGTGGTGAATTGGTTACCTTCCCGGTAGAACTGAGTTAAACTTAATATTTATTGGAGCCGTTTGGGAAATCCTAGTCCAGTTGGGACTGTGGGTGTCATTTGTGAAGTCAGTGGTAGGATGCATGCTGCTTTTTCTATCTCATTAGGCCAGGGTTCTAATAATTTTGCTGAATTGAGAAGTTTGTTGGAAGCTGTTAGGAGGTGCTGTCATTTGAATTTTTATCGGGTTCAGATTGAGACAGATTCTCAAATTCTTGTTAATTGTATAAAAATGGAAGAGTGTAACATCTGGTATCTTGAAGATTATTGGGATGAACTTCAAGTTTGTCTCCATTGCTTAGAGTATAATGTGAGTCATGTCTTTCGGAAAGGAAATGCAGTGATAGATTTTCTTGCGAAATAAGGAGCTGGGGGTCTGAATATGGATTGGATTGAAGATAGAGTTGATTTGCCTAGTAAGTTAAGAGGTCTTCTTCGGATGGATAGACTTGGTCTTCCTTATTTGAGGATTATACATTATTGATGTGATTAATTGTGTATTAAAAAAATTAATGTAGTTAATTACATCAACAGAATGCGAAAGAATACACAAAAATAATTATATGTAACATTATTCTAATTTAAAATGACCATTCTATGCTAAAAAGTAAACAAGGCCCCCTCTCAACCCAAACATAAAAAAGCCTTATTTAATCCTTAGAAAGCTCTATAAAATTCATTTTCCAAAATTTTGAAGTAACTTTTATCCATTTAGATATTGAGTTGAGTTGAAATGAGTTGAGTTCTTTATGAATAGTAATAAACTGATACGATGGAGTGAGTTTTATAAGACCCACGTAAGATGCGTTTAAATGTATTTATATGTTAAAATGAATTTAGATATATTTATAATAAGTTAAAATAGATTGTAGGTCTTGCATGTAAAAAAATGTTGAGTTGAAAATGTTGTAAATTCTACGTATAAAGAGGTTTTGAGTTGAAATGAGTTTAATAATTTGAGAGTTAGGTATTTGAATATTAGACTTAACTTAAAATGAGATTGAACCAAGTTTCAAACGGGGCACATCTTAAAAAGAGTTTCTAAAAAATTATTTAGTCAATAAAAAATTAAAATAACCTCCTAACTTTAACATATATGAAAAATCTACAGCCTTAAAAACACCTTATAAAAATATACTGAGTTCTATTTTATATATAAAAAAAAATCTAAAGCTTATATTGATTCTTTTATGATATCTCAATCTTTTTAACTCAAAATTTGATCCCATAATATTTATGAAAGTGAAAAAAAAAAATAATTTTTCTAAAACCTAAAATGTCTATTTTTCTCTATTATCTCTTAGTTTTCTAAACCATTTTTTTCCCCACAAGATCATAATTTCGATTAAGTTTTTCATTGAAGAAAGAAAATCATAATCTGTAATTCATGATTTATTACAACAGGAGATGTGTTAATATTTTGACATTGATAAATATTTTTATTTATTTTTACATGTAGAAGTATGTATGGTTGTGTTAATTCTTATTAATTATTATATAGAAAATAGACACGCATACTGCACAGAAAAAAGTCTTTATTATAATACAAATATTCCTTCTTTCCAAAATCTACCCTCTTATCCACCTCTGTGTAGATGATGCACTCTTTTTTGCCAATAGAGAATATGGGATCATTACATGTGCATAAATTGGTAGACACCATCTTTTGGATTGCATCAAAGTGAAGTTGTTCTGTCCACCAAAGTGCAATCATTCCTTTTATGCTGTACAGTGTTACAACCGCATGTGTGCATCTTGGTTTGTTATGTTTGAAAGATGAATCTAACTAAATTCATCTCAAATTAATCATTAATGAGATATATTACCTTTTTTTTTTAATTTTTTATAAAAAATTTAAACTTATCTAAACCTAATTCATACACTTTAATATAAAAAGTTAAATCCATATAAATCTAATTTATATATTTTAATATAAAAAGTTAAATCCATCAAAATTTAAAAAAATTAAATCCATCTTAATAAAGCCTATAAAATAATACTACTATTTATAATTTAATTCAACTCATCTGAACGTTTAAATCGAGCCTAACCCATCTTAAAAGCAACCCTTTCCAACGACCCTAGTCGTTTAGACCTTGACCCACTGTTTCTCTACTTTTCTTACACGCTTTTTCTTAATGAAATATTATCATGTTAAAATAAAAGAAAAATAAAACAAACAGAATAGAAAAAAGCCGGGGAGAATTAAATAGTAATTTCTTAACCCACTTCTTGACTACTCTTTTGAAACAAAAAGCCTGATGAATAAATGGAACAAATACGAAAGAAAGATCAACAAAATGGCAAAAGAAATTCAAAGGGAATCTTAAGTGGAGGGACAACTAACAACCACTTCCACAAACAAAAATTCAACCCTTACCCACCACAACCATCTAAAAGGTATGGCTAAATTCCAAACGAGTGACTGCAAATGAGAGAAAAGCTCCATGTTTTTTACTCTCATATTCCCAAAGCCGATACTCCGTCCTGCCTTTGTTGACTCTTATCTGTTTCTCTCTCTCTCTCTCTCTCTACCCCCCTCGCTCAGCCTCTAAACGTTTCATACCAGACCAAGCCTACCCAAAAGAAAGTTAAGAAACCCCAGAAGAAAGGAGAGCGACGTCAGTCATGGCAGCACTGAGCTGGATGTGGAAGCTCTCCCTGGCTCTAACTCTAGGACTTGTTTGTGGGAATTCGGAAGGGGACGCTCTATCCACGCTGAGGCGGAGTTTATCTGATCCTGACAATGTCCTCCAGAGCTGGGATCCCACCCTTGTTAACCCCTGTACTTGGTTCCACATCACCTGCAACCAGGATAACCACGTCACACGAGTGTTAGATTATCCTTTCCCTCTCTGTTTACATGATCTTTCGGTCAGAATTAAATAAAGTTTGATCCAATTCACTTTTTTTGGTTCATATTTTAGGCTTAGTTTTTCGGCTTTAATTTGTACTTTTAAAATCTTTGATAGCGGTTAAAAGCTTTTTGAGTTTGTAGTTCTTGGACTTTGAGCGGGAGAGAAGGAAAAAATTACTAGAGCTGTACTTAATATATATAAAAAAAAGACTAGAGCTATGCTTATGGAAGGTAAAGTTGTGGAATTGTGGTTATAGCCATGCTAGTTGTGTTTATTAGCTATATGATCTTCCTCTTGCTATTTGTATAGATGGCCAAAGCTTTTATTTCCTACTGCTGCTTGGTTGCTGATAGGAATAAATCCGCTTGGTTTAAAACATCAAGTATACTGTATGAAACTTTTTTGTCTCCAAGTGGGTTAGCGGCCGAAGTGGGCATTTTACCTTATTGCAAGACGTTCAAAATATGAGCTATTTTGGACGGACGTGAACCAGGGGCATGGATATGGACCTTGGAACTTTGTTGAGAAAAGGACCTGATAGGAATTTAAACCAATTTTATGATTTTCCCTTCGACTTTTTTGGTATTTGAACTGAAAAGGCCCCATTGGTTGGGTCAACTAATGGTTTTTAAGCTAGTAGGATTAACGACATGTCCTTATTGCTGTTTGATGAGAAAAGAATAAATTGTTTCCAATGGTGCCACCACTGGCTCTAGAAAATTTTGTTTTATCAGATCTGTTCCGATATTTCTGCTAAATTAATGGATGGAGGAGCTTGCTTTTCTGGCTGACTGTAATTTGGATCACTCTAATCTGGAATTGTCTTCTTTTCACTATTTTCAGATTATATTTCTGCTGTTTAAAATATGTATCATCTATCATTCCATTCTGTCATTCATTTTGCTTCATGGGAATCTTCATTTTCCTCCCATTTAGAAAAACAAAGGGTGAAAACACACAGTTCTGGTGTGACTTATCAAAACAATCTATACAAGTTCTTAGGGCTGTAAATGAACCAGTCTGTTCGATAGCTCGCTCGGTTAAACTCGAATCGAACTCGACTCATGAAAAAAAAAAGCTCGTTCGTTAAAGCAGATGCTCGCTCGATTTGTAAATGATACATCCTCGACAAAACTCGACTCGACTCGACTAAGGCTCGTTTAGGCTCGCTCGTTTATGCTCGAGTCAACTCGTTAGCTCGACTCGATTAAAATTCATTCATATATTAATAAATATATACATACACCTATGCATGTATATATGTATTAGCTAATAATATAAGCATACCACTTTTATAATTAAATATATAATATGTATTCTAATTACTTATGTCTATATAGTAAATATACTTCATAGGTATATTTTATAATTTGTATAATAATTAGTTGATAAAATTTAATAATTTCATATACTAGTATGTGGAAACCATATATGAAATAGATATATTCTATCATATTAAGTATATGTATTAATAATATATGTACGCATATAATATATTGTTATTTTGGATAAATATCAACTAGTTAGATATTAATTATTTATAAATTTTTTAAAATTTTATAATTTAATAAAGGTTCTACTTGTTAATTGTATAAATTCAATATTAATTATTTTTTATTTATTTATTTAATTTATTAATTATTAAATCTTATTAAAAAAAATAATTCAAGTTCGAGCTCGAGCTCGAGCTCGACTCAACTCGAACTCGTTTGTGGGGCGAACTCGAGCTCGAGCTCGAGTTGAGATTTCAACTTATTGAGTCGAGCTTGAACAAAGAATTAAAAAAAATCTCGAGCTCGGGCTTGAGCTCGAGCTCGAGTATTTTGAGTCGAGCTCGAGTTCGACAAGCCAAAGCTCGGCTTGATTACAGCCCTACAAGTTCTGATGAGAACAAATAGTTAGGTATTCGGCTTATGTTATGGTCTATAGGATGAATTTTCCACGTAAAGTTATTTTCTTCTATGCCATTTTTTACGGCAGTGATACTGTTGGAACCAGTTACTTTCTCTTGCCTTGATTTGTTGTATCAACTTTTGACTGAACTGTATATGTGGATACATGACGTGCAGTGTTCTGTCTAGTTGGTTTTTCATGTTTGAGTAGGGATTATTGTAGAAATATGCAATTATTATATTAGATACATACGCTTGTGGTTTTTAAGTTAAATGGGCACCATTCTTCTCTCTTCCTCTCTCTCTCTCTCTCTCTCTCTCTCTCTCTCTCTCTCTCTCTCTCTCTCTCTCTCAAGTAGATATTTTTCCCCTCATATTGCAGAGATCTTGGTAATTCAAATTTGTCTGGACATCTGGTACCTGAACTCGGGAAGCTAGAGCATCTGCAGTATCTGTATGTTTTTTTGTTTTTGTTTTCGTGATTTTATGTATTGAGACAAATAATTGCTCTATGATACATTTTATTACAATTTTTTTATTTGTTATTTCATTTCATTTATCTACAGCTTTTACTGCCATGAATTAATCACTTGAGATCACTTTTTCCTTTGCTGATACAGGGAGCTATATAAAAACCACATTCAAGGAACTATCCCTGCAGAGCTTGGTAGCTTGAAGAGTCTCATCAGCTTGGACTTATACAGTAACAACATATCTGGGATGATTCCTCCTTCGTTGGGGAAACTGAAGTCTCTGGTGTTTTTGTAAGTTTGATTAAATTTCATACCGGTCTCTTTATGCATGATTGGACTTTGTTTTGGGTTCTCATCCCACAATGCCCTCTTCGATTAGAGCTGGGTAGTTTTTCTTTCAACCTTCGATTTTTCTCAGTTTGATATGTAAGACAATAAATGGGTGGGTTGAATCAACCAGGACACTAAATTTAGGATGCCAAGTGAAGATGTGAACATCAGTGTTCTGGTTAGCTGCCATTTTCATCATTTTCCACATTGAGAAAATTGTGCTCATATAATTACTTGATCTGATGTTTATTCTCTTCTCTCTGGTTTAAAGTATACCTTCAATAGCATGGCAGCATCAGTGAATTGTCTTTCTCATGAACACTCGGTTTTGTAGACGGCTTAATGACAACAGGTTAAATGGGCCAATCCCCCGGGAGCTAATTGGTGTTTCAAGCCTCAAAGTTGTGTAAGTTATATTAATGTCTTTGTTGTAGATACAGTTTCTGGTGCTCTTTTGAAGTGTAACATGCTTACCGACAGTCTTGATCACTTTGCTTGTCTTTTCAGAGATGTCTCAAACAATGATTTGTGTGGAACTATCCCAACCAGTGGACCATTTGAGCGCATACCTCAGAACAAGTAGGTTTCTTTTTTTTTTTTTACTCTCCTAAGATCAGGCCATGTTTTACATGGAACATCCATAAAATTTTGTTGGTAACATAGCCTCCTTGTGCTCAAGTTCGAAGTGTCTAGTACAACTCATTGTTATTCCATGAATTAGTGCTATATGGTGTGGTTAATGTTGGCTTTTACATCTTCCCCAATAAAAAAAAATGCCTACTTTTACTTTTGGGAGGTTTTGTACTTTCCGTTACTATATCTTGTGTTTGTCTTTCTCCACACATTGTGTTTTCCTTTAATTTCAAGGACAAACCTCTTGAATGTGGAGAAGTTTCTTCTACCATTGACACCCTTTTATGAGCCTTACTGTTGGTATATGCCACTTTGATCTTTTGTGAGACCTCACATCAACCTTAAAGAGGTTTTTTTCTTTTAAGAATTTGGTTCTTACCATGACTTAAACTGAAATAACAATGCATTTCCATCTCATTTTAAATTGTATCATTTGTGTGTAATGCATATCTGGTATGTGCATGTGTGGATATGTTTCTGTTCTGCCTGGACCTTACAAATTGGAGATGTATGATATGAATTGCATTTCGCACCTGTTGGACATTGACTAATAAACAGGTCTTGAACATTATATGGTAATGGGGAAAAATATTTTTTTGTGCTATTTTGCACGGACCTTTTTCAGTGATTACAATAATCTCATTAAATGATTAAAAAAAACTCATTGCCAATCCTTTCAATCAGCTATCATGTCTAATTGAAATCTGTAACTACCAAAGAATTAATTACCTAAGAGGGAGAAGGGGAAATGTGTCAAACCCTGTATTGCTACATTGTTGGTTTTCTGGACGTCAAATAAGTCAATTCAGGGTGAAGTTTCTGTATACTATTTTCTTACAACCTATTTTCCAACTGTGACTTCTGTATGAAAATTTGAGAGTAAGACAATCTCTTACTTTCATAGAGTTTGTACTTTGTATTGGCAGTGTGATTTTCACATCTTTCTATTTACCGCAACGTATATTCAGAGTATGACTTCAAGGTGTCATATACATGGTTAGACTGATTAAGAGTGTCATTTGCAATGAACTCGTCTCCTTTCAGCACATTCTGAAACAGCTTTTGTGTGGATTCCTTCAAATCAAGTTTCTTGCCTTCACTATCTTTTTAAAAAAAAAAAAAAAAGAGTAATTTAAACATATGGGCTGTGCGCAGAGCCTACATTCTTTTTTAGTTGTGTTTCAACTGAAAAGGTTATAATCCCCCATTCCTACAAGCTGAGCGAGAATGGTAAGTGGTGCAAAAACAATGTCATTGAGTGGGGGATGTGATTAGCAAACTTAACAAAGCCATCGGCCCCCTACTGGATTAGGAATGAGAAGGCCTTCCATTGTCAAATTCTAGTTCTAGGTTGTAAAATGTTCCTATAGTAAAATCCATACTATCCTCAAGTTCACTTTTGTGTTATCATAGGATTGGTTGGCAGGACTAAGCTGTATGATTGGACCATCATGCACATAAAGTACTCAATTTCTGAGATAAACTGTTGAACCTTTCATATTATTGGGTTAAAATACTAAGTAACTTCGGATAATAAATTGATGAAATAGATGAAACATAGTTGGAGAAGGAAATACAGCAGCTACGGAACATGTAAGGATACAAGCATTTGATTTTTGTATACATCTTATATGGATACAAGTCACCTCTTAGAAGCAAGGGATCTACCATTTGAGTTGCATAACATTTAGAGAACTTAGGTTCACACAAACATTTAATAAAAGGGTCTCACACACTCACGTGGAGCCACGTCAATCCGGTTCTGCTCTGCCCAATAGCCCCCCAAGCACCCGAAATTGTTTTTTTTCAAAATCCAATCCTGCTCTGCCTGAGAACCCCTTGTCATCTTCAAAACCCTAACTCTCTCAACTCCCACCACCATCACCGACCACCATTGTAGAGAACTATGGCCTGCACTTTTCACCTGTCTTACATCTTGGCTTTCCTCGTCGCGCTGCCCAAAAAGTATATGTATTTTATGGGATAAAGAACCAGCATAAGCTTTTGCTTGTTCTTCAACAAGGAGAACATATGAGCCAAGCTTGGACAGTGCTGGTTTTGCTCTTGGACTTGGCTTTGGCTATAGATTCGAACACAGAGATAACCTGCTTGAGAAAGAGAGAAGCCTTGATCTTCAAGAAAACTAATAGAGAAAGAAAAGCATTTGAAACAAAAAAAAAAAATGGATGAAATCTAGGAGATAAAGCTCGAGTTTTTTCATGTCTAAGAGGCTCTGTCCAGTAAAAGCCTTATACAAGATTTGGTATAGACACCAGGTCATCTGGTTCATAGTGGCGTTTGGTTCAAAGAGAGTTGGGGTTTTGGGTTTGAAAAAATTTGGGGTTCTGTGGGTTATCGGGCAATGCATAATTGGGGGTAAAACAATTCCTTTTATGTTTTTTATGACGTAGTTCTGACAAGCTTCAGCCCACGTCAGTGTGTGAGGCCCTTGTATCAAATGTGTGTGAACTAGCAGTTCTCTAATATTTATTAGGTGAACATTTCTTTAAGATCAAATCTTATCATCCCACAGGCATGTAATTACTTGAATTAGTAATGTGTCAACTTACATAGATCTTGCAGGACAAAGACCTTTTGCATTGGCATATTCATAATTTGCTCATTTTAATGATGGTATGACCTTAAATCCAGTTTAATCTTTCTGGCCTTGGAATTTAGATGGATATTTCTAATATCCTCAATTCATTTTTTTATTGGTACTGGGTGTCTAGTAATCCTGAGGATATTTCTATGCATCCTCAATTCATATTATTCTATATAAGGAATTTATAAGTTGGCAATCTATCATTTATGTGGGGCAAGTTCATAAATAATTGATTTTGGATTGCTTGTAATAAATGGGCATTGCCCCGCAGTTTAGGAGTATTAAGTTTAGAAGTCTTAAGAGTTTGTTAATTTATTTGGAATTCTGTCTATTTAGGAGTGATTTGAAATCTTATCCGTCTAAAATATATCTTTTTAATAGTTATTCTATTTAGGGTTTATTTGTAATCCATTTGGCGGTTGATTATGGAATGAATCAAAACTTATTAAGAGTGATTTCCTCTCCTTCTCCCCCTGTTCTCTCTCGCATTCCCCCTCCTTTCTGCAAGCTTCTTCATTGTTCTTTGGCTTCTTTTCTATCTCTCTCTTCTCTCTATTTCTGCCTCTTTCACTTCCTAATTTCTTCTCAATCCTGCTTGTCCTGCATCACAGTACTGGCATTTAGCTACAATTACATTGACAGAGCACAAAGAATTGACTTATTGTGTTGCTGAAAGGAACTGGTCTCAGAGTCAACACATTTGATAGCCGATCTTTGATATAATCTGTTTAGATGCTTGAACTTACCTGGTTGTCTTACTTGTGGTTGCAACATGCAGTATTGTCAATAGGGCTACATTTGAGCCAAGTTTGGACGAGTTGAGACTATACTGTACATACAAACAAGTTTACGAGTTGATTCAAGTTTTATACGAGTTATATCATTTAAGAAATAATCATAATTTTATATTCACAAAGGAGCTCATTTAATAAACGAATCGAGCTGGAGTTGAGTTCAACTGAGTTGAATTTGAGCTGCCCGTCAACTAGACAGTTCAGATTACACTCCTAATGGTTAATAGTACCTTTTGTGGCAGTGACTACTAGGACTTGGCAGTTGTTTGTTACTGTCATATTAATTGCCATAAAACATATTATGGCATAAGAATGTTAACATATTTTGAGCTAGAAGCACACTTTTTCCTTCTTGCTTTTAGCTTGCTTAGTAACATGTTGGTAAGCAAGCTAAAGCACACTTTAGTAACATGCAGTATTGTGCTTAGATGAAAAAAGTTGGCGGCTTTCTGGGGAAATAAACTTACAGTGGTTTACTGCTGGACTGGAGTTCATCTTCGTGTGTCATCTTTAGGTCCATGCATTAGGGGCATATTAATAGATGCATTACTCTGGTAGGAAGAAATTAATGGCATTATACGTGTATGCATCTCGGTAATGATATATGAGTTTCTGCTTCAGCTTTGTTAAATTTCTTGGTCATTTTTAAGTCATTGCTTGTTAGTATCTTGTTCTCAATTTTTTTTTTCATCCAAACCTGTGGCCATAGGAATTTACCTAAATTTTCTTCCAATGGTGTAGCTTTGAGAATAATCCTCGGCTGGAAGGTCCAGAGCTGCTGGGACTTGCCAGTTATGACACTAACTGCTCGTGAAGATGCATGATGCTGCAAAACCTCAACTCCTTCTATCAGATTAGATATGTATTTCAAAAATCGGAAGTGGTAATATCAGTACATGGGGATTAGTGGCAAATTCACCCCTTCACAATATATAATATTATATATATATATGACTATATGTAAATTTTACAACACTACTGCATTGTTGTGCTGTTTCTAAGATGTCCAGACATTACTTTTATGCAATACTAGAGAAGGGTTTACCAACTATGCCAATTCTTTATTTTATTTTTATTTTCATTTTTTAAAAAGAAAAGAAAAGAAAAGGAGGACAAAGCCTCCATATTTTATTGAATGAAACCCTCCCTCACTTATGGCGGAGGAAAACCATAACAAGTAAAGCAAAATACCAACATAACAAACTACCCCAAACAGGCACATTTCTTGTTGAGTAAAGAATGAAATTGATGAGATCCAAGTGCTTTGGTGAAGATATCACTGAGTTGAGAATGAGAAGCAACATGAAGTGTTTTGATCATATTGGCTTGCATCTTTTCCCTCAAAATATGGCAATCTATTTCGATGTGTTTTGTTCTTTCATGGAATATTGGATTAACAGCAATATGAAGAGTTGTTTTGTTATCACAAAAAACTAATGCTAGCTTTGAATGCTGAATTTGAAAATCTTTCAACAAGGAAATCAATCGAGAGAGTTCACAAGTAGTAGAAGGCAAAGCCCTATATTCTGTTTCATCTGAAGATTTGGAGACAGTTTGTTGCTTCTAGGACTTCCAAGAAATTGAAGAATCTCCAAGGAAGACACAAAAACCTGTAACTGATCTTTTGGTATCCACACACTCAGCCCAGTCGGAATCACAAAAAGCCTTGAGATGAAAATAAGAAATAGCAGGAAAGAAAAGGCCCTGTCTAGGTGCACCCTTCAAGTACTTAAGTACTCTGTGTACTGCATCTAGATGTGGTTTCCTTGGTTTGTTCATATATTGACTCAAAACTTGCACATAATAAGAAATATCTGGGCATATATAGTGAGGTAAATGAGTCTTCCAATCAATCTTCTATAGGTAGAAGGATATCTGATTTAGAAAATTTCACAATCTGTTCCGTAGGAAATGCCACTAATTTGGCAGCCAAGAAACTTGAATCTTGTAAGATATCCAAAACATATTTTCTTTGGCACAATGTAATGCCTTTGGAAGATTTAGCAACTTCCAATCCAAGGAAATACTTCAAAAATTTCCAAATCTTTAATTCTAAATTTGTTATCTAGAAATGTTTTCAATTCTGAATTGAATTCAAATCATTGCTAGCTAGAATTATATCATTGACATAAACTAGCAATACAATTAAAGAATCATTTTCTGATTTGACAAACAATGAATGATCTGACTTTGCTTGCTGAAAACCATAATCAATAATGATTACAGACAATTTTGAAAACCATTGTCTAGAAGCTTAAGCAGCCCATAAAGAGACTTTTGTAATTTACAAACTCTAGAGTCCCCCTACTGTGCATATCCAGGTGGAATGGCCATATAAACTTCCTCATTTAAATCTCCATGTAAGAAAGATTATTTACATCTAATTGATGTAAATGCCAATTTTTGGCAGCTGCTATTGCCAACAAAGATCTCACTGTTGTCATCTTAGCAACTGGAGAAAAAGTCTCCTGAAAATCAAGACCCTCAATTTGGTTGTACCCCTTAGCAACCAAACGAGTTTTGTACCTTTCAATGGTACCATCAGCTTTGTACTTAACTCAGTACACCCACTTACAACCTATTGGTTTCTTTGCTACAGGTAAAATAGTGAGATTCCATGTTTGATTTGCCTCAAGGGCTTTGATTTTAGCATTCATTGTTGCTTGCCATTCAGGAATTTGTATGGCTTGAGAAAAGGTTTGAGGTTCAAAAATAGATGAAATGGTTAAAGCAAAATGTTTGTGGGAACTAGAGAGTTGACGATAAGGAATGACATCAGAAAGTGGGAATTTGATACTTGAAGACTTATTTGTCAAGGAAATAGATTGAGATGGGAGATGAGAAGCCAATTAACAATGATAATCCTGCAAGTAGCTCAGTGGTTTTCTTGTCCTTGTGGATTGTTGAATAAGAGTAGCTGAATTTGTAGTTTGTGGAGGAATAGTAGAAGAAGAAGGAGGAAATGAATCTATAGAATTTTGAGAAGACAATTGTGATGAAGTTGAAGGTGAACAGAAAACTGAATCTGGAAAATTAGAAATTGATTTTGGAAAAACAAATGAATTACAAGGTGTGGTGAAAGAAGAAGGAGAAGAGAAAGGAAATATATGTTTATGAAACACCACATCACGAGATATGAAAGTTTTATGTGTTTCAAGATCATATAATTTGTATCCCTTGATAGCAAATGGATACCAAATGAAGATTCATTTTCTTGCTCTTAGATCAAATTTAGATCAATCGTGAGTCAAAGTAGAGATAAAGCAAAGACAAGCAAAGACTTTGAGATGATTATAGGAAAGAGGTGTGGAGTACAAAACTTCATGTGGAGATTTATGGGAGAGTAATGGAGTTGGTGTAAGATCGATTAAATGAGTAGCAGCAAGAATGCAATCACCCCAAAAATTGAGTGGTGAGGAAGTTTGGAATCTTAGGGAATGAGCAACATTAAGTAAGTGTCGGTGTCTTCTTTTGACAACACCATTTTGTTGTGGCCTTTCAACACAACTTTTCTGATGTGTAATACCTTGCGAAGAAAAAATTCTAGCATGTGAAATTCAGTCCCATTGTCAATTCTAATTTTTTTGATTTGAGAATGAAATTGAGTTTCAACTAATTTGAAGAAAGACTATAAATAAGGTCTAGTTTGAGATTTGTTTTGTAGAAGATATACCTAAGTGGACTTGGAATAATCATCTACAATTTGTGAGGATGTATTTTGAACAATCTAAAGCAGAAACTGGGAAAGGCCCCACAAATCACAATGAATGAGCTCAAATGCAAAATCTGAAATAGATTCACTAGAAGGAAATGGTAAACATTTATGTTTAGCTAATGGACAGGTTGTACAAACACAAGAATCAGGAAATTTTGGTACATGCAGATTTGATACACAATTATTGAGAAATTTTAACTTGGAAAAGGGAATGTGTGACGCCCTGACTCTCACGTATGGAAACGTGGGAATCTTGACATCGGGATGATGACAACACAAGTCACGCACTCCAATGATAAGTGCCCCCAATGTGTGTAACATGCAAAAATGTGTAAAATAAGGTCGTAGCAGATGATTAAAAGTTAGCCAACTAAGTACTAGAAATTTAAATACACACAAACTAAAATAAAAGTATTTCAAAATATTATATAGTTATACAGCAAAAGTAAAGTAAAGACCAATATTTGCATAACCAAAAAGTGATACATAACCCACGAACCAAAGTGACCACATGTCACTCCCCTGGTGGAGCCGCATCCTCAGGCTTTACATCATCATTTGCATCAAAATCTATGATACCATGAAACGGTACCTCAGGGTATTGAATACCGTGAGATTATGAGTCTCAGCAAGTAATCTACCAAACAATCCAAGAGATAAAATATATTAATGCATTTAACATGCGTGCACATGACGAAACATGCATGTGACCCAAAACCATTTCCCAAAAATAACCACTCGCCATTTTCCCAAAAAATGGCGTAATCATAAAATCCACCATTTTCCCATTTTGAAAATGGTTCAAATATCCATTTATTAAAAACCGCTATCTTCACAGAAAATGGCTCAGTAACCAATTAACACTATAGGCGGAAATTGCAGGCGGGACTCTACCATTATCCTTGCCTACCACCATCCCTACCGCGTGTATTGTAGGAGGAATCACAAGCGGGACTACCACCATCCCTGCTTACCACCATCTCTACTGCATGTACCATAGGCAGGAATCACAGGTGAGATTCTACCACAATCCCTACTTATCACCATCCCTATAGTTCTTTTTTCCTCTCTCTCAATTCTTACCAATCATTTATCACAAATCAACCCAAATTCCTTTCTCACATGAAAACTCAATTTTTATGTACAACGCATAAATATGCATGCCATAATGCGATAAAAATCATGATGCCAAACACAACATAATACATACAAGTACAATTCATCTCAATAAACGAACCATAGTCAAATCCAACCAACCCCCATACTCCTTGGATTCAAAGTCCTGCACAACCAACCAACTGCAAAAAAGTTATTAGTGTAACAATATAATTAAATCTTAAGAAATTCTTTGAAAAATTACTTACAGTGCTAAAATATAATTTTCAGAAGATCATGGAGGTGCTAGAATTGGTGGCACAGCCACGTAATAGTGCAAAATGGACAAGGGTCGTGGGTCTCACAAACTCAACTTTTGCATGGGGACAAACGAAAACTTGGGATGGCTAGGGAAGGGCTTAAGGGTGTCAGTGAAGCTAATGGTGGTGGTGGTGGTTGGTCGTGGGTAGTGGTGTGGATGGTGATTGGAGGCTAAATGGAGTAAATTAGAGTGAGAGATAGGGAGACCACGTGAGGGGCAGATCGGGAAGAAGGGTAGCTGGGGGGTCACCGATGATGTGGTGAAGAGCTAGCGGCATAGGGTGGCGCAACGGCGGTGTTGGGGCAAAAAGAGGTTGTGGCTTGGAGAGGGGCGTGGGGGAGAATGGCAGCTCGGTTGGGGCTGAAAATGGAGGTAAGTGGTCATTGGCGTGAGGGGAGTCTGATGAGCTGGGAGGTGATGAAGGGTGGTGGAGCATGGAGGGGGTGGGGAAGGTTGAACCGAATAGAAGAGAGAAAGGGGAGGGGAGCTCACGCGCAAGAAGAGAAAGGCAAGGGAGGAAAAAGAAAAAGAAGGAAAAAAAAAAGGAAAGAAGAAAAAGAGAAAAGGAAAAAAGAAAAAGAGGAAAAAGAAAGGAAGGGAAAGAAATGAGGTCCAACCTTTTTCAACTCAGGGTCTTAAAACTGATCCAACGAAAATAATTTCAAAACTACGAGTTTAATAAAATAATTTAAACGCAGTGACTAAATAAAATAAAATAATAAAATTCAACAATTAAACAATAAAATAATTTAGAATAAAGAGCAATTTAAATAATGAACAATATTTAATAATAAGAAAACATTTTAAATTAAATATCACAGTTAGAAATCGTAAAATAATACCACGTAAATCATCCAAAATTTAAAATATGAAAGTCCATAATATTAATAAATAAAATAATTTATTTAATTAAAATACACGTAAATGCGGGGTATCACAGAATGTGACCTGGCCTATAGTGCCACAAACTAAAATTCTGATTTATTGAAGAAGAAGATGTTTTCTCCGCACCCATTTCAATCATTGTCCAAGTAGATAGGTCCTGGATGAAACAAAGGTCGGAAACAAAAAAAAAAAAAACAATACAACATGAAGAATCATGTATCAATTTATTGGCAGAAATTAGGTTAAAGGAAAAGGAAGGAACACAAAGGACATTGTGTAAAACAAGATTATTTAGTAAATGAACAGTACCAGTATGTGTTACTAGAACTAAATGACCATTTGGTAGTTTAACAATAGAAATGACTTTAGAAGTTATGAAGAAAAAACAAGCAATGGAGTTGACCATATGGTTTGTAGCTCTAGTATCAATAATCCAGGGAACAAGATTACCTGCAAAATTAGCAGTAGAGGACAATTGTGGAGTTGGTAGAATACCGGAAGTGGCTTGATTTACTTAGTGTGGACTGGATTGTGGTTTGAGCATGGCATGTAGCTGCTGGTATTGATCTTGAGACAAAGGAAACTATGAAGCATCATCACTTGATTTACCCATAGAAGAAGAAGTTTGATTGGCTGAATGAGTAGTTCCTCTTTTGAACTTAAAACCAGGAGGAAAGCCATGAATCTGATAACACTTTTCAAAAGTGTGACCTGTGTATCCACAATGACTATACACAGGTTTATCCTTGTGAAAATTGGTTTGTTTTGGGGTAAAATTGCTAGTTTTCGCAGGCTTTGCTATCAAGGCAGCAATGGATTCAAGGCTAGGTACAGATATATCCAAATTAATTTCTCTTTGTTTCTATTCTTGTAATACCAAAGAAATAACTTTGTTTATAGAGGGAAAAGGATCAAGTAATAAAATCTGACTCTATATACTACTAAAAGAGTCACTCAGCCCCATTAGAACTGCATTACATATTCTTCTTGCTGAATTTCTTCAAAACATTTTAGTGTTTCCATAGAACACTGTGGCAAATTACATATATAATTTGCTAATTCATCCCAATAGGACTTCAATTCTATGTAATAATCACTCATAAATTTTTGATCTTGTTTCAATAAACTAAGTGCTTTTCTCAATTAAAAAATTCGTGGACGATTACCTTGTGAGAAACGATCTTGCAAATCCTTCCACATGTTGGCAGCATTATCAATGTAGACAATACTTGATCCTATGTTCTTTGCAATTGAATTGAGGATCCATAAGACAACCATATCATTACATCAAATCCACAACAAATAAAGAGGATCAGCTTCAGTTTTCAGCTTCTTGAGGATTCCATTGATGAATCCACTTTTGTTTTTAGCACTGATGGCTTTGGACATTGACCTCGACCAGAAGTGATAATTGTCACCAATTAATTGATTAGTAACAAGCATTATGTCGGGATTTTCACCAAGATGTAAGAAATAGGGGCTTGGAGAATCTTCAAGTAAGGTGTTAGGGGAAGAAGAAAAAGAAACAACACTGGAATCCATGACAAAATTCTAGAGCAGCGATAATGCTCTGATACCATGACAAAATTTGAATTCTGCCATGGAGAATTTTGGAAATGAAAGCACAAAGGAATGAGAATGAAGCTTTGAGAAACAGAGAGCTAGGCATTGAAAGAAATCCTTTTTAGTATTATCTGAATTGAATTGTAAAAATACAAGTGCATAAGTATTTATATGTACTTCTTATGTAAAAAGGGCACAAAAGTAAATGTACAGCTTATATATTTCTAATAAAGGACAACCATCACTGTTGCCAACCTATGGATGAGTAAGGCATCCTCGGTCCCTCATGACAAACCGACAACATGCACCACTCTCTATAAACCAAATTGAAACTCTATTTTTAAGACTCAAAACAAAGCACAACCGAGGAAGCAAGACCCCCGCCCCCCCATCTAACGGTTTCACAATCGCACGACGCTGCCAGTCGCTGAGTGCACTGGACGCCACCCATGTGAGACATAAAATCCAAGCAACCACCTAGAAGGCCACCCAACGTATGCCACCTATGACAATCAAGAAATTTGCATTGAGTACAACCGTGAAGCCAAAAACAAAGCAAGACCACTGTGGGCATCCCTCCCATGCTCAGCGTCTTAAAATTGCCTAGCTCTACCCAAATCGAAAGCCCCACTCTGTTTGGCTGTTGTCTTACACCATGGCGGCACCAGCAACTTCCCTTCCTCTTTCTTGACATAATCTCTCTCTCTCTCTCTCTTCTCTGTGTGCCTCCCACAGTGCACTACTGTTGCCTCAGCCACCTCTTTGCCGCTTCATAGCTGCTCTCGAGGTGAGTCTCTGTCAACACGGCCCTGGGTCTCTCTAGTGAACATTTATCCTTACAAACTAAAAGGTGGCTTTTGCATTTTACGTAAAACTCCTTAAACAGATACTAGAGAAGACTCATTTTATGATATTACAAATTTTCCCTCTCTGTTATAAGCCAAAGCATGAGGTGTTTGAACTTATATTTCAGTCGGGTTCGATTTTGCGATGGGCCTAAGCTTGACTGTAGGAATCGATTGTGTTATTTTAAGTGGGCTTCGGCTCACTTTAAATTACCCTACAAAGTTTTTTAACAGAAAATATTTAAGATTTTAAATTATATTAGTTGTTATTAAATTTTGACAGTTAGATTTCAATAGTAAATAATTTTAGAGTTTACTGTCTTAGTTGGAGATATTAAGTGGATATCAATGAATTTGAGAAATGATGATATTTTAGGGTTATGAGAATTTTAGATATTTAGAAAAAAAGAAGAAGGTTATTTTAGTATTTCAGGATTAAGTATTGAAATATGTGTTCAATTGAAAATTTATGAAAGTTATGGGACTATTTTACATGTGAAGATTAATATTCATTTGGCACTGTTGTGGAAAAATTCAGAAAAAATAAAAGGTCCAAGCAAGCAGGGTTCCCAGACTTTGCATAAAATGTATGGACTGTGGTTGATTTTATGAAAAAATATGCATGTTTCGTTATGAAATTAGAATTTGAGAAAGAAAATTTGGTCATTTATCTACATTACTCATGAGATCCATATAAGAAGAGGAAAACATTTTTTCATGATTGGTGTAGACATGAGCAAGTTTTTGGCATTCATTTCTAAATTGTATAAAAAGTGCAATTATGAAAATTTAAAAATTTGTGCATGGTTTTATAAAGTTGCTCTAATTCTGTTTTTGAGTATGTGAGAATGATTTGAATATTTTTTGTACTTTGAATATTTGGATAAGTTATTTATATTGTGAAGAGATGATTTTTAGTGTCAGATAGTAACTCTTCGACACTTTCTGGGTACGAAGCATTATTAGGTAGGCTGCAGATAGTGGTGTTGGACGTCAACTAACAGTGTCTGATGGTAGAGACTTGTTTTCTAGTGTGAAGCCCAAGTTTGGAAATGCATGTCTATTTTTAGTGATGTGGAGCCTAATTATGTGGATTAAGTGAGTTCTTTTTAGTGTGAGTGGATGAAAGATTATGGCCTAGCCCGTGTGTGAGCCCATAAGCTAATGAGAAAAGCCTAACCCTTCCACCAAAACAATTTGGTTTTAGCCTAAGGGATGAAAACCCTAAAAATTTTCTCTTCTCTGTCATTTTCCACTACTGCGCCACCCCCCCAAACTCCCTCGTTCTCTTTTCTTCCTTGCAAAACAAACCTTGCCACCACCTCTTCTAGCACTGTCCAACCACCATAGCCTTCCTCGCCAAGAAGCTACTCCACCCATCTCCACACCTTTGTCGACCACCCTCTCTTATATGGAAACCCATATCCATTTTGGGTTTGAAAACCCTTGTTACCGCCATCTACCCCACCGTACCACACTATCCAACATTAGCCAAGGCAGCTCCTCTCTCTCTCTCTCTCTCTCTCTCTCTCTCTCTCTCTCTCTCTCTCGTCGTGCCATCTTTGTAACCAATGCGGTTGCCTCTCCTAACTATGCAATTTCCTTGTTAGCCCTCTCAATCTTGCCCTTCTTCCTGTAGATCTCTCTCCCTCCCTTTGTTTCTCGATCTCTGTCCCTCAGTTAAGATGCCACTGTTGTGAATGGTCACCCTTTGCCACTTAGCGAAGGTTGTTTGAGCACCTCCTACCCCCTCCAAATCCCACTTGGCCTCTCTCCTCTCATATCTTCCCCAATACCAAAACCAGATCTCCTGGGTTTCAAACTGCCGCCAACCAACGCTAGTCCCCATCCCTATCCCCTAAGTTCATCAGATCCACTACCCATAAATTTTGCCACCTTTAGTCTCATTTTGCCCAAAAATTGCCGCTGTTCACTGTGCCCCACCACTGTTGCCGTCATGCTTTGCCCCTCTCTACGCGTACACACACATGGGATATCATAGACAGTGCGCTCAATCGTCCAAAATTTCCTTATACATTGCAAGTAAAATCCTATGCTAACCCTTGGAATACTGACATTGAAAAATGATTAAGTGTGTTTTTATAGCAGCCTGGTTGTGCTTGATTAAGTGGCCGTGGGCCCTGTGGAGCATTGGAATCAAACTGTGGAGCAGCCTGGTGAAGGGTTGGAAAACTGCGTGTAGTTGTGAAAATGTGAAATTTGTGTTGTTATACTATGTTTGTTATCATACTTTGCTATGCCATATCATCCAATAACTGCTTCTTATAATTGCATTTTACTTATTGCATGTCATTAAATTGTATTAATTGTGCTATGTTTTGTGGGTGAGTGCATATCACGACCCCAAGTCAGGATGGAGCATTATCTCGGTGGAACTTCTCTAGTCACCTGGGAGTGTGTAAAACTGAGTGGTGTCCTCTGGGTTGTCACCTGGTGACAATGGGTTCGAATGAGAAGGTAACGCTCTTGTGCAGATTTCGTGACCTCTTAGCTGGTAGAGGCTAGAGGATGCCTTGTCATGTACATGTCAGGCGTGGAGCTGCATCGCTCATTATGAAGTCACACACATGGTCGTTACCCATGGTGTGGCGAAGGGAGTCAGGGTGTGAGCATGGTCTATAGGGGAGACCATGGTGCATATGTAATTAAATGGATGCTTTAAAAATGGAAATGTGAATTTTTTTGGCTTGCATACCTTTTTCTATAAATTATTGAGAAGGAAATTGGTTTGGTACAATTTTGGTAATTCTGAAAGGTCTCAACTTCCCCCTTTATTGTGAAATGTTTTTATTTTTCTGTGCTTGTCTTTGGGGTGTTATTCTATTGGCTTTACTTGCTAAGATTGCGAAATCTCACTATGGTGTCCCAACCTTCGGTTTCGCTTTGTGGAACTGTAGATTTTGATGTAGAGTACGGATATGAATATGGAGGATCAATTCCACCTATTGAGTGAAGACTTGGGGACTTCTCCCTTATGTAGTTTGATTTGGCTTTTACTTTCTTTGTCTAGTTGGATGATTGTAATAAATTTTGGATTATTTTGTTGGGGTTGTAATTTAAATTTTCTTGTACTAGTAGGAGTTCAGTCTGCCCTTTTTATTTCTCTGCTACGTTTATAACTGAACACTTATATATTGCATGATTGCACACACTTGGTTTAACAATGCACTTGGGGTGTGTGACCCGAGCCACCAACACCTCGGCGTCACAACTCCTACCAATTCACACGTGGGGGTTAAGTTCGCCACATTCAGCGTCTTCTATTGCTGCTGGAGTGGCGTCGTGGCCTCAACTATGGCAAGGTGTGGCACTCATTTTGGCGCTGGCGTGTTGTGGTGTTGCACGACTAGAGGATCTGTCGTGGCTCTAGGAATCATGGCAGGTGTCGGTGGCTCATTGTGGGTTCAAAGCTAGCTATGGTGAATGTTGGGTGGTTTCATGTGGGGTTGATGCATGGAGGAACCGTGCTCTGTTTCGGTGTGGAAAAATAGGGGTACTGTTGGTGCCATTTACTTGGTCTGCGGGACAACTCTGTTTGTTGTGTGATGGTTCATGCGTGTGGGAAGGCTGGTAGTTCTTGGTGTACTATTGTGTGTGTGCTATGGTTAAGGGAGGAGATGTGGAGGAGCTTCCTTCAACTTGGGGTGGCTGGATGTTGAAGAGCATGCAAAGGATATTTTCTTGTGGCCGTTTGTGACTATTGCAGCGTGGAGGAGAGAGTTTTAATGTGAAGGTTGCGGGGTGGTGCATTGGTTGTGCATGGAGGCTTGGGTAGATCTGGTTGGCCGTGAAGGGGAGGCGATGTGAGAGAGTTCGGGTTATGGACAATAGCAGTTGTGGTTAAGGAAGGAGCCAGTTTGCTATTGGGGCTAGTGCTTTGTGTTTGACGATTTGGTGTGGTAGCCCTAGGTTCATGGGGAAGATGACGGTGTGCGCATGGGGCTACGTGGGTCTATATAGAAGGAAATCATGTGTGAGAATCTTAATGCGAAGGGCTCTAGAATTGTAATCCCTATTGAGAGAGAACTCTATTGAGACGTGAATCCTAGTGGAAGGTGGAAACGTACATGACTTTGAGTTTGAGAAGGCAGTTGGTTAAAGGGTTTTAAGGTGAAGATGACTTGTAGAGTTATTTCCCTCTTGGTAGAGAATTCCATTGGGCCTAACAGGTTTGGGTTCATTTCATGGGTTAAGAATTTAGTAATTTCAATTGGGTTTCTAAATTATCGACCCATTAATTTCTTCAAAAATTTTCAACTAATCTTAACGACTTTAAAAATAAAATTTTGGGCCTTTAGGCCTAACTAAATCCCAATAAATAACTCGTAGCTTATCCAACATAGCCCATAAATTCAATAACTTCAAAAATCTTAATAGCTTGTGGGCTATTCCAATATGACCCATGATATTTTTTTTTTCTATTTCATCCCTAATAATATTGGATCGGGTCATTATAGAATAAATCTTTTTATTTTATTTTTTATTTTTATAATTTATTTGAAGTTCATCATTTCATATTTATCACCATATCTTACATTTATAGTTGATGTCTTGGGTTATTATTTATTGAGTTTTTTTTTTCAAATTCTCAATGTGGTAGTCCCACTACAATTTTGCTCCTTGAGACTGTAGGTCTTGATGCTGTTGTAGGTGATGAGGCAGGACATGAGATGGAGGATCCAGTGCCACACGAGGAATAGTTTTGGGGGTCTGTCCCCATTTAATATGTGGATATTCTTTATGTAAGGATTGTGCAAAAAACTAGGGAAGGAATCCCCTCACGTAGGCAAGATGTTGGCGTTAAGGAGCTAGCCGGGCTAGCAATTAGAAGCCAGGGTGGAACTAAGGCAAGCAACATGTTGTAGAGAGCCTAGGAGATGTGGGACAACACAAGGCAATGAAGGAATGTTCGACCTACACTAGATGAGCTAAGGAGGTGCTAACCATACAAAAGGTGAGCAATGGGTGAGGACAAGATCGTTGCAAAGCTGTGAGCACTCTGAGGTAACATGGAGGAGCTTAGAGGGCAACAAGTGTCATAGTCAAGGCCCATGCTCCATCAAAGAATTCACAATAGGAGTATGCCTAGGAAGAAGGAATTTGGACTTGCATGCCATATCATCTGACATCAAATGTATGGCCTAATGCTACGTGGGAGACTCTCATAAGGAGAAGGACTGTGGGTTTGGTCCAAATACAAGCTGCAAAGATGTGCGCATCTTGTCCCATCAGTCACTCAGTCTCTATCATTCTTCAAGTCCAAAAGACAAATGGATAGCCAAGATTAAAGGTTTCTCATTCAAGCAAGACAGAGATAAGAGGAAACGTCAAGATTCATCATGACTATAATTGGCAATTTTTCCATACAAAAGATAATTGGACAATAGTCAACATCTCACTTTTGAGATCATTAAGTGTTTTCTCCTCTCTTTCTTCTTCTATTCCAAGACTTAGTGGAAGCAAAACGCTCAAGGTCTTCATTAACCAAGGAATTGGCATCGGTGTAACCTTAGTACTAGAAATACTATTAGGTAGTTCACTCCAACGACTATACTAGAAATGTGGGATAAATGCTTGTGACTATGTTTAGGATTTTTATATTCTATTTCTCATCTCTCTCTCTCATGAAAGCTCATACTTTTCTCACTATATTTATTGATTAATTTTAATGATGTGATTTCAAGATGATGTGCTTTCAATGTGCTTTGTACTCATAGGGTCAGGTTGAAGATTCCCCATACCATTCCTGAGCGGTACTTTACCATGAATTTGATACGGGTAGAAGGATTCCTTGTGATGAATGGGGTGGGGCGTTTAAGTGAGGCTCACATGATATCATGTCTTAAGAGAGTCCTCGTGTTGATTAGGTGGAGTGTTTTGTTGTGATAATTTGGTGGAGGTATTCCACATGTTGACTGGGTAGAGAGATTCCTTGTGTCGAATGGGTGGAGTGATTCCTTGTACTTGGTGTTCTTATAAGTTTATTTGGTATATATGTGTTTTGCTTAAAGGGTGATTCCTCACCATGCTTACGAATATATATGTTTTGCTCAAAGGGTGATTTGTTGGGCTGATGAATATATATATATATATATATATATATGTTTTGCTTAGATGGTGATTAATCTCCATGCTTATTAATGCATGTATTTTTCTAAGAGGGTGATTCCTCGCCAGACTTTAAATACGTGTGTTGTTAGCTTTATTTACATAAACGTGTGCATTCATATTCATCGACATTGTCTCCCATTATTAGCATTGATATAGGTTTTAACTTACTAAGATTTCATTGAAATCTCACTGTCATAGTCCTACTACGGTTTTACCCCTTCAGAGCCATAGACTTTGATACACATGTACCTAAGGAGAGGTAACCTAAGGAAGAAAGACTAGCCCAGCCTGAGGAATAGCCATGGAGGCCTGTCTCCTTTTAGTTTTATACTTTTGTAATTACAAATGTTTATTGTGATTAGACGGAAAACTCTTTATGGTTTAGTATATTTTGACATAAGTGGTGAACTTATCAAATGGTTTAGAATTATATATGGGATGAAGTGATACTGACCGGTGCAAAACTGCAAGTGCACAGTATCGTAGTTTTATAATAAAATGATAAGAAAAGTATTATCTTCAGGGATTGGTACCTTACTTTTACCAAATACCAAAATTATACTAGTCTCAATTTTATCTAGAGGAATCACTAAGATTTTTGTAGTTGCAATTTAAACTAAAATTGACTTAAAGAGAAATACACAAAGGAAATGAAACTGACGTTCGAAGATCAAATTAATGGGAAAGAAAACTTCTAGGAAATCAATTTCACCTAATTCTTCACTATGCTTTTCTTATCCAACTAATTTAATTTAATTCTTTTTGTTTATTAGCAAATCTCTAATTCATCCAACAGCCTCTTTCGATAGTCAATTGGAAATTATTCTTGTTCATCAATTCACACAAGACTAAGCAAATTAATAAAGCAAGAAAGCAATAAGACCAATGATTTAAATACTACATAGTTTCATACAAGTCTTTCGATCTCTATACTTACCTATGCTGAAATATTCAAGATTTACCCTATGATTCCCTTTTTCGATAGCAAATCACAAGATTAAATATCATCTAATCAATGACCAGTTAATTAGAAACAATAAACTCAGAATAAATCAGATAAACAAAGAGAGAATTGCCTTAAATTAGCATAGACAATCAAGCATAGTTCGGAACCAGGTTACATCGTTTTCCTAGAATAAATAAAGTTTAGCTCATGCTAGAAATGGAATTCAATATAAAAGAATTCACCATAATTGTTCTGAGAATATTGGAAGAAAATAAACGTTGAAAAATACTCCTCGCAGCTGCAACTCGTCTTCAAAAACTCAAGGAAATGATTCAATGCTTTTCTTCCGTCTGTGCTCGTGTATGATTCCAACGTACGTGCAATATCTGGAATTCCCTCTCCAAAATAGATGATTAGAATCCTTCTAGCTGTGTTTTTCTGTCCCCAAAAGTGTTCTCCAGTCCAAAGGTACGGCCATAGAGTGAAAAATCACTTTTATATGGTGTGACGGCGGAAAATCCTTGATCTGTCAAATTACGATGTTCGCTCGAGCGATCTTGTAAAATCTGCAATACGAAATTTTGCAAGTCATCAAATACCCCCAAACTTACAACTTTGTTTGTCCTCAAACAAAAGGGAAAGCAAATGATAGTTTAGGCAATATCAACTTGACCCCAATGAGAAGTATCATCACTCACCAAGCTTTTATGAATTTAGATTTCATCACTAGTATCTTACTCTTTTAACATCAAAGATAGCAAGAAAATCAATCAAAAATTTTGCAATTTGTCAAGCAAGAGTTAGGCGTTTACTTCAACCTAAAGCTAAGACCTTGAGTGTGTGTGTGATATAGTCAATTTAACCTCAAACCACTTGCAAACTCAGATAAAAGTAGAACAACCAAAATCAGAAGAATTATCTTAAAACTTAACCCCATAAGTCCAATTTTCAGAAATCCTCTCTACTAATGTAGTCAACACCAAAATCAGAGATCAAAAGGTCTTTAATAAGGTTGTAATGATAGGCCACAGGGTGAGGGTTAAGAAAGAACTGGATATGAAAAATTAAAACAAACTGGAAAAATACGTAGTGAAGAGAACACTAAAAGAGATACCCACATGATTCAAATCATAGCTCTTTCTTGGCAATATGCTCATATTTGTGGCATTATTGTTGCTGTAATCACTGAAACAATACCAACAATTCCTTTAACAAAATCTGAGGTGATACATACTCTGCTTAGTGACTTCTTTTTCTTTTGTTTTTGTTTTTTTTTTTCACATTTACTATCTTTCTTCTTCTTCTTCTTTGATCAAACAGAGCAAACATAATACAGTTCATCATGAAACAAATTTTCTCTTTTAAATGTAACTCTCCACCAAAGTATTTTCTCAAACTATCAAAGGTAGATTCATTGTTTTTCAGGCTTAGAGCAGGCATGGTTTATGTAGTTCAAAGAATAAATAAAGGCTTATGAAGGCTCAAGGGCGTTGACTATGGAAACACGCCATGTAATGATGGCATGATATTTAGGATGGCTGGGAAAGCTTTTTGGTTATGCCAAAGAAATGCCTAGATCATTTCTCTAATATTTGGTCTCAATTAGGATTTCGCCTCAAGGACCCATCAACGGATTCTAGAGCAAAGCAAAATCGAACTTTCCTCTTTCAATTAATTCAACTTCTTCTCTTCATAAGCAAAATGGAATAAGAAAAAAACGACTATGTGCTCAATTATGTTCAAGGTCAAAGATTTAAACCAAAGTACCTACAAAACTCCACTTGACATAAAAGAAATTTTTGAAAATTTTTCTCAAAACCATCTTCAATCATAAATTTTAGAGTCATAGAGAATTCAATCTTACTCCAATGCATGCTTGGTAAGAGAATCAAACAACCCATCAACAACCCAAGACTTAGAAAACAAGAGGATCAAATGACTATAGGAGTTTACACCCCCAAACTTAAACTAAATAATGTCCTCATTGTAATGTAAAAGTAAAAAGGATTGAAGAAATAAAAGGAACTTCCTTGGTTGCATGATGAATCTTCCGAAGTTTAAAAATTTTCAGCTCTCTATTCATACTAAATAAACCTGCATCAAAAACCAATTTATTAAAACTAAATAAATAAAGATAATAAAATAAATGAAAGAATGAAAGATAGATCTATGAGTTGCCTCCCATAAGCGCTTGTTTTAAAGTCTACAGCCAGACTTTTCAATCATCATCAATTAGGATCTCCAAGAGGAATAAATGTATAGTTCCTCTCCACTTGTTCTCCATAGTAGTGCTTCAATCTCTGACCATTAACTTTAAAAATATTCCCTGTCTTGTCCTTCAAATCTACTGCTCCAAAAGAGAAAACTTCATGAATTGTATAAGGACCTGTCCATCTTGACTTTAACTTTCCTGGGAAGAGTTTGAGTCGTGAATTGAAGAGTAAAACTTGTTGTCCTGGTGCAAACTCTCGCCTAAGAATCTGTTTGTTATGCCACTTCTTCGTCATTTCTTTATAGATCTTTACATTTTCATATGCATAATTCCGGAACTCTTCCATCTCATTCAATTGAAGAAGTCGCTTTTCACCTGCTGCCTTCAAATCAAAGTTAAACTTTTTTATAGCCCAATAAGCTCTATGCTCCAACTCCACAGGAAGATGACATGCCTTTTCAAACACTAATCGGTATGGAGACATCCCGATAGGTGTTTTAAAGGCTGTACGGTATGCCCACAAAGCATCATCAAGCTTCTTCGCCCAATTCTTTCTATTGGTTTTAACAGTCTTCTCAAGGATGTTCTTGATTTCTCTATTTGAAATTTCAGCTTGGTCATTAGTTTGAGGATGGTAAGCAAGTGCTATCTTATGCTTTACACCATATTTAGACAGAAGATTATCAAACAACTTGTTGTAAAAGTGAGTCCCTTCATCACTAATAATAGCTCGTGGAGTGCCAAATCTTGTGAATATGTTCTTGTGCAGAAATTTGAGCACTACCTTTGCATCATTTGTTGTTGTAGTAATTGCTTCAACCCATTTTGACACATAGTCAACTGCTAACAAGATATAAGCAAAGCCAAAAGAAGGAGGCAAAGGGCCCATAAAATCTATTCCCCAAACATCAAACAACTATACTTCTAAGATACATTTCAGTGGTGACTCATGACGTCTTGAAATATTCCCCATATGTTGGCACCGATCACAAGTTTCACCAAAGTGTAACTATCACGAAAAATAGAAGGCCAAAAGAATCCACTTTGAAGTACCTTAGCTGCTGTACGGGTGGCTCCAAAGTGTCCTCCATATGATGATGAATGGCAATGATGGAGGATGTCTTGCATCTCTTCTTCTGGCACACATCTTCTAATGATTTGATCAGGACATCTTTTGAACAACAAAGGCTCATCCCAAAGATAATAATTCACATCATGCAAAAACTTCTTACGTTGATGGTAAGTAAGATCAGGTGGTAAACTTTACAAGCTAGGTAGTTAACAATATCAGTATACCACGGAAGCTTGATCTCACATGCAAACAACTACTTATCAGGGA